>NC_057862.1:64713609-65317359 GCF_019393635.1 Dromiciops gliroides
AAATGCTTTACAGATATCATCCCTACATACTCAGTTCAGACCTGTGTGTTCTGTGAATTCTTTACTGAGAAAGTTCTTATGAGTTCAAAGTATTATCTTCCCAAGTAGGAATGTAAACAGTTTGATCTTCCAATATCCCTTATGAAGTCTTTTTCCTGTTTACCTTTTTATGCTACTCTGGGGTCTTGATTGGAGCCTCAGAAGCTGCTGGTGCTGAAGACTCTGACGGGCTCTGGAAGCTCTGTCTGTTCTTGCCTGGGTCCAGACTGAGAGCTGAGTTGTTTCGCCTGATCATTAGGTAATTGTAATTCCCTTCTTTTGCTGAAAAAATTGTCTCACTCTGTTTTTATGTGCATTAGGCTGCTCTGTTTTTTTTTTTTCTTGTTGTTGTTGTTTGTTTGTTTTTGTTTTTTGCTTGTTTCTTTTTACCACATTATTTGGGAGTGAGTGGATGGGTTTATCTGGAGCTTGTAAGTGTCACAGCCTCTCCCCCGCCATCTTCAAGACCAAATAGTTTTAATGAACACCGCTTTATAGTAAAGTACAGATAGCCCACCTTTCTGTGCATTTTTTATTAGTTCCCTTGATATTATTGACCTTGTGTTTTTCCACATGTATGTTGTTATTATTTGTTCTAGCTCTATAAAATAATTTTGAGGTAGTCTGATTGGTATGGCCCTGCCAAAGTAATAAGAATTGTCATTTTTATTATATGAGCTTCAGTGTATCCATGACCAATTGATATTTTTTCCAATTGTTTAGATCAGATTTGGTTTGTATGAAAAGTGTTTTGTAATTGTGTTCATAAATTTCTTGGGTTTGTGTTGGCAAGTAGACTCCCAAGTATTTTATATTATCTACTGTTACTTTAAAAGGAATTCCTCTTTCCGTCTCTTGCTGCTGGACTATCTTGGTCATGTACAGAAATGCTCATGATTTATGTGGATATATGTTAATTGTTTCAATTATTTTTTGAATTGATTCTCTAGAATTCTCTAAGCATACCAACATATCATTTGCAAAGAGTAAAAGTTTTCTTTCCTCCTTGCCCATTGTAATTCCTTTAATTCCTTTTAATTCCTTTTTCTTCTCTGATTGCTAAAGCTAACATTTCTAATAGAATATTAAATAATAGAGTTGATAATGAAAAACCTGTTTCACCCCTGATCTTATTGGGAAGGTCTCTAACTTATCTCCATTGAATATAATGCTTGCTGATGGTTTTAGGAAGATACTGCTTATTATTTTAAGGAAAGCTTCACCTATTTCTAAGTTCTCTAGTGTTTAACCTTATTGAATAACATTTTCCCCCATTTACCTTTTTAAACTTCTCTTGAGTCTTGCATGTTAAGATTGATTTTACTATTCAGTTCTGGTCTTTTCATCAGGAAACCTTGTAAGTGCCCAAATTTATTGAATGCCCATATTTTCCCCTGAAAGGGAACGCTCAGTTGTGTTGGGTAACAGATTCTTGGCTTCAATCTAAGCTCTTTTGCCTTCTAGAATATCATGTTCCAAGCCTTGCAATCCTTTATTATTGAAGCTGCCAGGTCCTGAACAATTGTGACTGTGTCTCCGTGATATTTAAATTGCTTCTTTATGGCTGCTTGGATTATTTTCTCCTTCATCTTATAAATTTGGAATTTGGCTATAGTATTCCTTGGAGTTTTCCTTTTTGGGACCCTTTCAGGATGAGATAGGTGGATTCTTTCAATGATGATTTTTTCCTTTGATTCTATAATATCAGGGTAGTTGTCCTTGATAATTTCCTGGAATATGGTGTCAAGAATCTTTTTTTGATCATGGCTTTCAGGCAGTCCAATGATTCTCAAATTGTCTCTCCTGTATCTGTTTTCCAGGTCAGTTGTCTTTCCAATGAGGTATTTTACATTTTATTTTATGTTTTTCACTCTTTTGATTCTGTTTGACTAATTCCTGGTATCTCATGGAGTCATTAGCTTCCAACTGTCCAATTTTAATTTTTTAGGCATTGTTTTCTTCAGTCAGATTATGCACCTCCTTTTCTATTTGGCCAAATGAATTTTTTTAGGAATTGTTTTCTTCAGTCAATCTTTGTGCTTCCTTTTCCAAGCTGCTGATTCTTTTTTTTCATAATTTTCTTGTGTTGCTTTCATTTCTCTCCCCATTTTTTCTTCTAACTCTCTCAATTTATTTTTTTCAATTGATTTTTAAAATCTTTTTTGAGCTCTTCCAAGAAGTCCTTTTGGTCTTGAGACCAATTCATTTTCCCTCTTGAGACTTCATATGTAGACAATTCAAGAGTATTGTCCTCATCTGAGTTTTTGTTTAGCTCTTCCCTGTCAACACAGAAGTTATCAATGGTAAGAGTTCTTTTTTGTTTCTTAATTATATTACAGATTATTTTTGTTAATGTTGAGATCTGCTCCTGGGACACAAGAGCCACTGTTTCAAGCTTCTTGTGCTCGGGAATAAGGCTCTTTCACTGTTTTTCTACTCTGAGGCTTTCATCAATTATGGATTTCTCTCTGCCCTGGGCTTGCTCTCTGTACTTGCTCCAGGTGCTGCGATGGGCAGGCCTGGTGGCACCTGTCCTGTTGGTGGCCCTCAAGTTGGCAGCCTGCCCTCTCCTCTAGTGCTGGTGGATCTCACAACTGGCCTGCTGCACCACCAGCTTTATAAGCCATGATCAAGAGGCCTCTTTTGCTCTTCTGTGGCCAATAGCACCCTGATGACTTGCCCAGACCCCCTCAGTGCTCTGCTGTGCTGTCTGAGCTTTGCTGTGCTCCCCTTTTGCCTGAGTAAGGCTGACCTTTCCTGAAGTCTTCTAAATTATCTCAGTTTGGGAGATTGTGTCTCTGTCTCTTTGTAGGTTCTGTAGTTTCAGAATCAGTTATTTTCCATACCACAATAATATTGCATTACCATCATATACCACAGCTTAATTAGCCATCCCCTAACTTATGGGCATTCCTTTGATTTCCAATTATTCGTCATCACAAAAAGATCTGCTAGAAATATTTTTGTACAAATATGTCTTTATGTTCTTTTTTTGGGGGGGATATCTTTGGGACATAAAGCTAGCAGTAGTATTGCTGCATTAAAGGGTACATACAATTCTATAGCCCTTTGGGCATAGTTCCAAATTGTAATAGCAAAGATATTAACAGCTGGCATTTATACAGTACTTTAAAGTTTGCAAATAATATCTCATTTGGGAAAAGCAATATATAGAATTACTACAGCAATGGAAAGGTTGGAGGAAGAAAAAAATAAGAAAATAATCTTAATTCCTCAAGAGGATAATGACCAATCTTGGTACCAAAAAATGATGAGAAAATAAACCTCTTTGCCTTATTTGTAGAAGTGTGGCACTATGAGATGAGGAACATTACACATATTTTCAGACTCAGCTGATTTATTGTTTACATTTTCTTTCTTTCTTTCTTTCTTCCTTTCTCTCTCTCTCTCTCTCTCTCTCTCTCTCTCTCTCTCACACACACACACACACACTTTTTTTTGTTTTAAGGCTTAACTCCTTTGCTATAGGAGGAAGAAGAGGTATATTTTGAAATAAAAGTGATTCAAGGACAAAAAATACAAATAGAATTTTTAAAAATTATTTAAAAGTCAAACAGGAAAATATTATGGGATAGTACTTTCTCTATAATGAATTTGATTCTTTACTCTTGAAACTATTCCTAAACTCTTTTATTGATTTTTTATGGTTGGAAGGGATTTTCAAGGCCATATACTCCATTTCAACTTCCAATAGGTGAAGTAGTCCTTTAAAGGAAGATAAAATTTAGGAGAGGCAAAGTTTTGAAAGGAGTGCATTGCAGGTAGGAGAATGGTTTCTGTGAATACTTAGAAAGAAAAGTGGAATGTTGAATTCATAGTAACAGATAGCAATCCACTTTGGCCAAAATTGTATGCTATATGAAGAGGAATAATATAAAAAAAATAAGTAAGTTGGAAGCTGTTTGAGGCAGGTCTTAAATGACAATTATATCTTATAAGCAATAGGGAGCCCCTGAAGGTTCTTCATTATGTGGGTGACATAATGCACTTGAGATTTGCACTTGAAGAAAAAAAGTATTTTACAAAATTTATAGGGAATTGAGTCAATAAGAAATAGAATAGAATCAGTAACACATATTGGGAAGATGTTACAGTAGTCTAAGGAAATGGGTAATGAAGACAAACTACCATGCTGGCTAATGGAAGGAATGGGACAGATATCAGAAATGTAGTGGAGGTAGAACAACTAAGACTTAAAAAATAATAGAAAATGGAATATTAAGAAGAGTAAGGAGTTCAGTATAGCTCTGAGGTTATGAATATTGGTGATTTTGGGGAAATTGGTATTCTAAAAAGAAATAGGCAAATTTGGAAATAGAACATAATTAGAGGAATGATGATGAATCCCATTCAGGATGTAAAGAACCATTCTTCCTGCAACATTATTTGAAGCCCCCTTATTCTCATTTAATATTCTCTATATTATCAGGCTTGATTTTCAAACAAAGTTTTTAGGAATGGACACAATATTTTTCCTGTGATATGAGTAGTTTGGAATGACAATGGGACCTGATCCATTTTGGATGCTGGTTTTCTATGAATGCAGCCTAAAGTTGTGTTACCTTTTCAGTATCTGTTTGATCACACTGTTGACTTACAAACACTTTTAGGTCTACAAAATCTTGTGGGTCTTTTTTTTCACATAATTGTTTCCCTTTCCTGGGAGTGCTGTCATTAATGTTCTCAAACTTGTAAGGCATCATATTTGCCTCTAATTCTATTTTGTTGGTTTCAACCCATCATTTCAAAAAGTTACAGATCTTCCTCATATCATTTCTCCACCTTTAAATATAATTGGAGTTGTCACCTGTTGACCTTTGGGCCAAAGTGATAGTAATGCTTTTGGATAATGGATTTGGGCCAGTGGTTCTTGTGGTAGCTTCCCTTTGTTTAGTCCCTGACAAACTAATACATGTTTCTTAAATATTTACAATAAAAAAATCCATTACGTTTCCATTAAAGTCATAATAAAGTACAACTGTCAAAGAACACAAACAACAAAGCAGCTATTTCTGCTAATACAGCATGGTAAATTCCCTTCAAGTAAAATCAAGACGCCCACTGTTCTTTAGCTGGGTTTATTGTCTGAGGCTAGATCTGTTGTGGATTTCCTTTCATGGAAACTCATAGAGCTCATTATGCACACCCCCTCACTAGGACATTACTTAAGCAAATAGTGACTTTCAGCCATATACAGAGATTTTTTTTTTTTTTTGGATTGAAGGCATAATTCTCAAAATTGTATTCTGAATCTCAGGAAATATCACTAGGGAAAACTGTGAGAAAACATCAGTGCTAACTCTTATTAGCCAATCATTGGTGCCACTCAAGGTGTGATTCTATCTTTGAGATGGGACAGGGTAAGTTGGAGAGTACATAAAGAGGGTAATGAAAAGTCCTGGGGCTGAAAACAAGAGGAATATAGAGATTTTCCTGTGTAGTAGGGAATAATGCCCCCCCCCCAGTGTTTCAGTGAAATGGGGCTTTGTATGTACCAGATGCCCCAAGTAAATATGGATGTATTTGAAAAAGAATATAGGATTTGGAGTTGGAAAACCTGGGCTTATTTATCATCTCTGCTATTCATAACCTTTGTGACTTTGGGTGAGTCAGTCACTTTAACCAGGCCACAGTCTCTTCATCTTTAAAATGCCAGGCAAGATAATAGATCTTGAGTTGGAAGGGACCTCAGAGGCTATCTACTTCAATTACATCATTTTAAAAATGAGGAAACAGAGGCCCAATTTATCTAAATTACTTGCCCAAGACCATAAACATAATAAACATCAGTAGAAGGGTTTGGTCCCAGGTCCTATGGCTCCAGAGTCAGTTCTCTTTCCATTATATGATGCAGCACTCTCAGGGTTTTTCTATCTCCAAATTCATAATTTATAAACTAATACCCAACATCCCAGGCCTCAAAGTGTCAATTTACTATTTGTATTTCTGGCAAGGTTTCTACTTTCCTCCTGTAGGTACCTGTTCCTGTAGGTACCCTTAATTGTTTCACTTAACAAATAGTATGTTTCTTTCCTTTCCATCTGAGAAAGAAAAACAAAGCAAATCAAAACCTACTTACAAATTTCCATAATCAAGCAAAATAAATTCCTACGTTTGTCATATCCAAAAATGTATGTTTCATCTAGCATCTCCCTAAAAATGTGGGGGAAGCACTCTTTATTTGAGGTTCTCACTAATCTTAATTGATCAATGGATTGGTCAGAGTTCTTAAGACTTTCAAAGTTCTTTGCAATACTATTTCTGGGTCTAATTCCCCAATGAATTAAGGGGAAAAAAGACCAAAAGAACTCACATATGCACATTTATTTATAATAATTCTTTTTATAATGGCAAAAACTGGAAGCACAGGAGGATCCTCATCAATTGGGACATGACTGAACAAATTATGGTTTATGAATATACCAGAATATTATTGTTAAATGACAAATATTAAGAAATGACAAAATGTTTTCTGAGAAAGTTGAGAACACTTGTATAAACTTATATAAAGTAAAGTGTGTAGAACCAGGAGAACAATTTATTGTTCTGTTGTTAAATAGCCCCTCTTCAGCATTGTCTCACTTCTCCACTTTCCTAGTAGTAACACCTCCCACCACACATTCATACTTTGTTATATCACTAAACTCAAGTTATGAACAAAATTTATGAGGTCTGGCAATCTATTTTAAGCTCAAATTTTTTTATGGCCAACTTCATCTGAGGAGCTGAAGGAATATTTTAAGTCAGATTCTATGGTTTCACAAAGTCTTATTGTGACACTTCATTATGGTATAGAGGGTAGGCTAGAAAAACAGAAGCTCTGGTTCTTTTTATTTTCATGGAAAGTCTTTGAGTATACAAATAGCCATGTGTTATACCTTCTTTCCAAAAATTAGCCTCTCTAAGTATGGAGAATGTCATGGCAGTAGGATAGCAGCTTAGTACTGAATTCTTTAGGCATAATAACCTTGAAACAAATTAAAATTCAGAATGGTAACTGGTCCTGAAGGGGCTCCTTTCACTTCTGCAGTAACAACAATAGAATGACTGAAAAAGGGGACAGAGGGCACTAAAATGACACATTTTGGCTCACAAAAATTAACCTAATTTTTAGTGTTCTAAATATGAGACCCTTTTTTTTTCCAGTGACCAAGAAGGAAAGATACTAATGGAAAAAATGTTAAAATCTATCTTAACATTCTCATTATTACAGTTAGCCCTTTCACATTGCAAATTTCTCCATCGTGGTTTTCATACATCCCAGGTAGACATAAGAAATTAAATGGAATTTTTCAGAGAGTGTCATAGAAGCTGCAAATGGCACCCAAAGGTCAGCAGATGACAAAGAAAAAGTTTAGAAATTTAGAAATTTACAGAGTATACATGTAATATTATACAATATGACCATATTTCATCCTTTAATTCCATAATAATTCAGATTTCTTCTCTGGAATGGAAGAATTGCCAAAAAAATTTATACAGATTTTTCAGATTATGGCTGCTGACCCCCTAACCTCCATGATGTGGAAGGGATCACTGCATTTGAAAAATCAAATGAAAGAGTCAAATTGGGGTTAAGCATGTGTCCAGAAGGCAACAGAAAACATCCAATGTGATATTTACTCACCTCTTATCCCAGTGTATAAGACAAATATTTATGAAAAACAAACAAAAATGATTATAACTTATGCACTAAAAATGTTGAGAAAGAAGGCAAATTCTATAAGGAAATTGATAAGATTTGCAAAATTGAAACATAAACTTAGATACATAGTTTCTTTGGTGAAAATATAGGCATAGGTGAGGATGACATAAAATATGTAGAAATTTTTATTTGTGAATAAGAAATTTTTTGTCAAATAAAAAATCAGGATGTATTTATATTATAAGGAACATAAAACAATCACAAAATAAATTGATTATAATTTCATGTAGGAAACAGAAACTATGGTAAAATTCATTGAGAAATGATCAGTCTGTGGAGAGTCAGATCTTGATTTGTTAGAGAAAAGATCAAAATCTAAAAGTGAAAAGCAAAGAGCAAAAGACCAAAATAATTCCAACCACACTTATTTAAATGAACATTTTTGTTTTTATTTTTTTGGTGAGGCAATGAGGGTTAAGTGACTTGCCCAGGGTCATACAGCTAATAAGTGTCAAGTGTCCAGGGCTGGATTTGGACTCAGGTAATCCTGAATGCAGGGCTGGTGCTTTATTTGCTGCACTACCTAGCTGCACCCTAAATAAACTTTTGATGATGAAAAATAGAAAATGTATGGAAGAAGAGACAGAAATGCACAGAAGAAAATCTCACACAAAAATAGAAGGAAAGGGTTTATGGAAGGGGGGAGAGATGGGGGAGGAGTGGGGAAATGAATGAACATTATACTCAACAGAATTAAAGACCTAATTAAAGACCCTAATCTCATCAGAGATGGCTCAAGGAGGGAAAAAACATACATACTCCATTGGGTGGAGTAATCTAGCCAACCCTGTAGGAAAGCAGGAGGGGAAGGGGAGAAGGAGGAATGGGTGAAAGAAGGGAGGGCCGAGCAGGGGAGGGGGTAGTCAGAGGCAAAGGACTTTTGAGGAGGGTTGGGGTAAAAGAAGATAGAAAATAGAAGGGAAGGGAATAGAATGGAGGGAAACAGTTTAAATAGTAATTGTGAAAAAAATTTTGAAGAAGAGGCAAGAGTAATGTAAGATTATAATGATGATTGATTGATTTATGGTAATGGTGATTGGAAAAAGATGAGGATTGATTGATGATGAGGATTTATTGATTATGATGTGGACTGAAAGAAGGAGAATTGATTGACAATGATGAGGATTGACTGAGGATAATGATGAAGATTAATATATGATGCTTGATTGATGATGATGATGATGATGCCAAAAGGTGTGGTGCTTATTTTGCTGGGCTGTTGTGAAGAAAATTCTTTGTCAAGTTTAAGGTGCTATATAAAGGTTGTCTATGCCTTTTTCAGTGATTAAACATATGGGCTCATTGTAAGGAAGTCTCTTTATTTATTTATTTATTTATCTTTTTTTTTACTCTTATAAAGTATTTTATTTTTTTACCGTTACATGTAAAGATAGTTCTCAACTTTTGTTTTTACAGGCTTTACAATTTCAGATTTTTCTCCCTCCCTCCCCTCCCTCCCCCCTCCCCTAGACAGCAGGTAATCTGATATAGGTTATATATATACACACATATATATACATAATAACATTAATCCTATTTCTGCATTAGTTATGTTGTAAGAGAAAAAAATCAGAGCAATGATGAAAAACCTGAAAATAGAAAAAAAAAAAACACAGCATCAAAAACAAAAGAAATAGTATGGTTCATTCAGCATCTATACTCCACAGTTCTTTTTTTTTTTTCCTGGATTTGGAGATCCTCTTCCATCATGAGTTCCCTGGAACTCTTCTGTGCCATTGCATTGGTGAGAAGAATATAGTCCATCACAGTAGATCAACACTCAGTGTTAATGTTACTGTGTACAATGTTCTTCTAGTTCTGCTCATCTCACTCATCATCAGCCCACGCAAGACCCTCGAGGTTTCTCTGAACTCCTCCTGCTCATCGTTTCTTATAGCACAATTGTATTCCATTGTATTCATATACCACAACTTGTCCAGCCATTCCCCAATGGATGGGCACCCCCTCAACTTCCAATTCCTTGCCACCACGTAAAGAGCAGCTATAAATATTTTTGTACATGTGGGTCCCTTTCCCCCTTCCATGATCTCTTTGGGAAAAAGACCCAAAAGTGGTATTGCTGGGTCAAAGTGTATTCACAGCTTTATTGCCCTTTGGGCATAATTCCAAATTGCTCTCCAGAATGGCTGGATCAGGTCACAGCTCCAACAACAATGCATTAGTGCTCCAATTTTCCCACAGCTTCTCCAACATGTATTATTTTCCTTTTTTGTCATTTTAGCCAATCTGATAGATGTCAGGTGGTACCTCAGAGTTGTTTTAATTTGCATCTCTCTAATCATTAGAGATTTAAAGCATTTTTTCATATGGGAATAGATAGCTTTGGTTTCTTCATCAGAAAACTGCCTGTTCATATCCTTTGACCATTTCTCAATTGGGGAATGACTTGGGTTCTTATAAATTTGATTTAGTTCCCTATATATTTTAGAGATGAGGTCTTTATCAGAAGTACTGGCCTCAAAAATTGTTTCCCAGCTTTCTGCCTCCCTTCTAATTTTGGATGCGTTGCTTCAGTTTGTACAAAAATTTTTTAATTTAATATAATCAAAATCATCCATTTTGCATTTTATAATATACTCTATCTCTTGTTTGGTCAAAAACTGTTTTCCTTTCCAAAGATCTGATAGGTAGACTATTCCTTTCTCTCCTAATTTACCTATGGTATCACCTCTTATGTCTAAATCATGTATCCATTTTGACCTTATTTTAGTTTAAGGTGTAAGATGTTGGTCTATGCCTAATTTCTGCCATACTATCTTCCAGTTTTCCCAGAAGTTTTTGTCAAATACTGAGTTCCTATCCCAGAAGCTGGAGTCTTTGGGTTTATCAAACACTACATTGCTAGTGTCATTTACTACTGCATTTCCTGAGCCTAGCCTATTCCATTGATCTACCACTCTATTTTTTAGACAGTACCAGATAGTTTTGATGACTGCTGCTTTATAGTAGAGCTCCAGGTTTGGTACCGCTAACCCACCTCCCTGTGAATTTTTTTTCATTATTTCCCTGGATATTTTTGATTTTTTGTTCTTCCAGATGAATTTTGTTATTATTTTTTCTAGCTGTATAAAATAATTTTTAGGTAGTCTGATTGGTATGGCACTGAATAAGTAAATTAATTTAGGCAGTATTGTCATTTTTACTATATTAGCTCTGCCTATCCATGAGCAATTGATATCTTTCCAATTATTTAGATATGATTTGATTTGTGTGAAGAGTGTTTGGTAGTTGTGTTCATAGAATTCCTGGGTTTGTCTTGGCAAGTAGACTCCCAAGTATTTTATATTATCTACTGTTACTTTAAATGGAATTTCTCTTTCTATCTCATGCTGCTGGACTTTTTTGGTCATGCATAGAAATGCTGATGATTTATGTGGATTTATTTTATATCCTGCCACTTTGCTGAAGTTGTTAATTGTATCAAGTAATTTTTGAGTTGATTCTCGAGGATTCCTTAAGTATACCATCATATTGTCTGCAAAGAGTGATAGTTTTGTTTCCTCCTTGCCTATTCTAATTCCTTTAATTCCTTTCTCTTCTCTGATTGCTAAAGCTAACATTTCTAGGACAATATTAAATAATAGGGGTGATAATGGACATCCCTGTTTCACCCCTGATCTTATTGGGAAGGCCTCTAATTTATCTCCATTGCATATAATACTTGCTGATGGCTTTAGGTAGATACTGTTTATTATTTTAAGGAAAGCTCCCCCTATTCCTAAACTCTCCAGTGTTTTTATTAGGAATGGGTGTTGTATTTTGTCAAAAGCTTTCTCTGCATCTATTGAGATAATCATATGATTTTGGTTGGTTTTCTTATTGATGTGGTTGATTATGTTAATAGTTTTCCTAATGTTGAAGCAGCCCTGCATTCCTGGTATAAATCCCACCTGGTCATAGTGTATTATCCTGGTGATCACTTGCTGTAATCTCCTTGCTAATATCTAATTTAAGATTTTAGCATCAATATTCATTAGGGAAATTGGTCTATAATTTTCTTTCTCTGTTTTTGCTTTGCCTGGTTTTGGTATCACCACCATATTTGTGTCATAAAATGAATTTGGTAGAACTCCTTCTTCAGCTATTTTTCCAAATAATTTGTATAATATGGGAATTAATTGTTCTTTAAATGTTTGTTAAAATTCACCCATAAACCCATCTGGTCCTGGGTATTTTTTCTTAGGGAGTTCATTAATGGCTTGTTCAATTTCTTTTTCTAATATGGGTTTATTTAAGGATTTTATTTCCTCTTCAGTTAACCTGGGCAGTTTGCATTTTTGTAAATATTCATCCATTTCATTTAGATTGTCAACTTTATTGGCATACAGTTGGGCAAAATATTTCCTAATTATTGCTTTAATTTCCACTTCATTGGTGGTAACATCCCCTTTTTCATTTTTGATACTGGTAATTTGGTTTTCTTCTTTCTTTTTTTAAATCAAATTAACCAATATTTTATCTATTTTATTGGTTTTTTCATAAAACCAGCTCTTAGTTTTATTGATTAATTCTATAGTTTTTTGCTTTCAATCTTATTAATTTGTCCTTTGATTTTCAGGATCTCTAATTTAGTATCTAATTGGGGATTTCTAATTTGTTCTTTTTCTAGGTTTTTAAGTTGCATGCCCAATTCATTAATCTCCTCTTTCTCTTTTTTATTGATGTAAGCATTTAGAGCTATAAATTTTCCCCTAAGCACTGCTTTGGCTGCATCCCATAGATTTTGGTATGTTGTCTCATTATTGTCATTCTCTTGGATATAGTTATTGATTGTTTCTATGATTTCGTGTTTGGCCCATTCATTCCTTGGAATGAAATTATTTAGTTTCCAATTGATTTTCATTCTACTTTTCCCTGGCTCTGTCTTACATGTAATTTTTATTGCATCATGATCTGAAAAGGATGCATTTTCTGCCTTTCTACATTTAACTGTATTTAACTATTATAGCAGAGTTCATCCCATTCACATTAACAGTTATTAATACTGACTGTCTATTCCCCTCCATTCTATTTACCCCCTTTGTACTTTCCCCGCTTCCTTTACCCTATTCCTCCTCACTGATGTTTTACTTCTTACCCCTGCCTCTCCCAATCTGCCCTCCCTTTTTATCTCCCCCCTCTCTTTTTTTTACCCTCTTCTCCCTTGCTTTTGTCCTCCCTTCTATCAGTCCTCCCCTTTCCCTTCCCCTTTTGCTTCCCTAAAGAATGAGTTAACTTTGTTCATCCCAGTGAATGTATATGTTATTCCCTCTTTGAATCAAATCTAATGAGAATAGGGTTGAAACAATGTTCACCCCTCCTTTCTTTCCCTCTATTGTAATAGGTTTTTTTTTCACCTCTTCATATGATATAATTCATCCCCTTCCACCTCCCCTTTCCTCTCCTCCCCATAGACTCCCTTTTTAACCCCTTAAAATTTTTTTTTTGTATCATCACATCAAAGACAATTTATATATATATATATATATTTTTAGTGAGGCAATTGGGGTTAAGTGACTTGCCCAGGGTCAGACAGCTAGTAAGTGTTAAGTGTCTGAGGCCGGATTTGAACTCAGGTACTCCTGAATCCAGGGCTGATGCTCTATCCACTGTACCACCTAGCTGCCCTGACAATTTATATTTATACCCTCTGTGTAAAGTCCTTCTCTCTGCCCAAATACATTTACAATTCTTAAGAGTTATGAGTATTATCTTCCCATGTAGGGATATAAACAGTTTAACCTAATAGGGTAACCTTTTTTTTTCTACCCCTCTTTTTACCTCTTTAAACTTCTCTTGAGTCTTGTATGTTGAGATCAAATTTTCTATTCAGTTCTGGTCTTTTCACCAGGAAAGATTGAAAGTCCCCAATGTCATTAAATGTCCATCTTTTCCCCTGAAAGAAAATGCACATTTTTGCATGGTAATAGATTCCTGGCTGCAATCCAAGCTCCTTTGCCTTCCGGAATATCATATTCCAAGCCTTGCGGTCCTTTAATGTTGAAGCTGCCAGGTCCTGAGCAATCCTGACTGTGGCTCCATGATATTTAAATTGCTTCTTTCTGGCTGCTTGGAGTATTTTCTCCTTCACCTGATAATTCTGGAATTTGGCTACAATATTCTTTGGAGTTTTCCTTTTGGGGTCTCTTTCAGGAGGTGATCAGTGGAATCTTTCAATGATGATTTTATCCTCTGATTCTATGATATCAGGGCAGTTCTCCTTAATAATTCCCTGGAATATGGTGTCTAGATTCTTTTTCTGGTCATGGCTTTCAGCAGTCCAATGATTCTCAAGTTGTCTCTCTACGATCTGTTTTCCAGATCAGTTGTCTTTCCAATGAGGTATTTCACATTTTCTTCTATTTTTTCATTCTTTTGATTCTGCTTGACTGATTCCTGGTGTCTCATGGATTCCTTATCTTCCAACTGTCCAATTTTAATTTTTAAAGCATTGTTTTCTTCAGTGAGATTATGCACCTTTTTTTCCATTTGGGCAAGTGAATTTTTCAAGGCAATGTTTTCTTCAATGAGATTATGCACCTTTTTTTCCATTTGGCCAGATGAATTTTTTAAGGCATTGTTTTCTAAGGTGAAATTATGTGCTTCCTTTTCCAAGCTGCTGATTCTTTTTTCATAGTTTTCTTGTTTTGCTTTCATTTCTCTCCCCATTTTTTCTTCTACATCTCTCAATTGATTTTTAAAATCCTTTTTGAGGTCTTCCAGGAAGGCTTTTTGTTCCTGAGACCAATTCACCTTCCCTCGTGAGCCTTCACATGTAGGCAATTTGAGGGTATTGCCCTCATCTGAGTTTGCGTTGGCTTCTTCCCTATTGATACAGAAGCTCTCAATGGAGAGCACTCTTTTTTGCTTCTTACTCATTATTGCAGCTTATTTATTTATTTTTTACGTTGAGGTCTGCTCTCGGGGCAGAGTCCCTGTTTTGGGCTTCTTGTGCAGGGGTATAGGTGCTGTGTGACCGGATTTTTACTCTGAGGCCTTTATGGTGTGTGGAGATCCCCAGCCCTGCACTTCATGTCTGGGTGTGCTCGGCCAGCCAGGCGCCTGCTCCTGGCATCTGTTCCCGCCTGACCTATTCGTGGCCCTCCTGGCCGGTGCAGGTAGGTTTTTCCACTGTCCTTCTTGGCCACCAGATTTTTGAACCAGGTACCAGGGGCCTCAGTTGTTCGGCTGTGATCCGCAGCTCCTGTTGACTTGCCCTGACCCCCTCGCGCTGGGTTGCTGCCCTGCGCTGGGCCTCCCTTTTGCCCGAGTCAGACAGACCTTTTCCTGAAGTCTTCTAAATTATCTCTGGTTGGAGGACTGTGTCTCTCTGTCCCTTTGCAGGTTCTGTAGTTTCACAATCCGTCCAGAGGCTTGATTTAATGTTCTTTTTGAGGGAACAGAAGGAGAGCTCAGGCAGTTTGCTGCTTCCTCTCTGCCATCTTGGCTCCGCCCCCGAAATCTCTCTTTAAAGTACAATGTGAATGTAATTTACTATGGAAAAATAATGAATAGGATACTATCAGAGAGAACTAGAGGGACTCGCATTAGCTGATGCAGAGTGGAATATACTGTATAGAAAATAACAGTAATACTGTGAGATATTCTGCTGTGAATGACTCAGTTGTTTTCAGTAGTGCAATGATCCAAGAGAACTCCGAAGGTATTGGGAAAGATGTGGTCAATCTATAGAGAGAGAACTGATGGTATTTTAATGCAGATTGAAACATAATTATTTTTGTTAATTACTTTATTGGAAACAAAAAAAAATGATGAGCAGGATACTATCTGAAAAACCTGGAAAAACATACATGAATTGATGCAGAGTGAAATGTACTGTATACAAAATAACAGCAATAATTTAAGATAATCTGCTGTGAATGACTAGGTTATTTTCAGCAATCCAATGATCTAAGATAACTCTGAAAGGCTTATGAAAATTGAAATCCATCTGCAGAGAGAACTGATGGTGTCTGAAAACAGATTGCAGCATATTTTTTTGATAGTTCCTTAATCTGAAGTTTTGTTTTGTCTGTTTTCTTTCACAACCTTGCTGGTGTGGTGGTGCTTAGTTTTTCATCACTGGTCATGTATAGCTTGTATTGAATTGCTTTAGTTCTTGGGGGAGGGGTGGAGGGGGGGAGAAGGAGATGTTGGAGCACAAAGTTTAAAAAAAAATTGATGTCAAAGTTTGTTTTTGCATGTAATTTGGGAAAAAAAATTCTGTGTGGTTAAAAAAAAGCACAGAAGAGGTAGCACAGCAAAATGGATAAAACTTGATGTCAGAAAGGCTTCTGTATGAATCTCACTACAGAAGAGCTGTGTGAACTTGAGATGGGCATTCGGATCCTCTGATTACTCATCTCAAAAATTAAGGTAAGTGCTCCCACCTCAAGGGTTGTTGTGAGGCTCATATGAACTAATGTATGTAAAATGTTTAGCAAAAACTTCTAGCATTATAAAAATGGTCAAATGCTACTATTTCCTAGAGTTATTTTATCAATATAATTCAATTGCTATAGTGAGGAGATGAAAATTTTCTAGGAACTAGCTTAATTACAAAATACTTGATCTCCCTGTCAAGTGGAAACACATGGTAGCCAAGGACATGTAAACTAATAAAATGTTATGGCAAATGAGGTGAAAGCTGATGAACATCATCACCTTGTAAAGTAGGAACCATTAGGAAAGCAACACAAAATAAAACAAATAACACAAATTTCCATTTGGCAGGAGACCCAAGTAAAAAAAGTCATCCCAAAGGTACTTATGAATAGCACTAGAAGGATAATAATGCATTAAATATTGAAATGATAAAGATAGTTGAAAAAAAACACAACAAAATTTCCCAGGTTTGTAACTGTGATGTTATCCTTAACTTCTCAACCTATACATTCATTTAGTTGCCAAATCTCACTATTTCTACCTTTGTAATGTTTTTTTTTTCCATCTGTCTCCTCTTTTGTCATATATTCTCCATAGTTTAAGTCTTCATTTCATTTAGACTAGACTATCTCAATATCAGCTTCCTGTTTGGGTTATCTACTCAACTGCAATCTACTCTCCACATAGCTCCCAAAGTGAATTTTCCTCAAGTGAAGGTCTGACCATGTCATTCCTACTTAATAAGCTCTGATCACTCCAGATTACCTGTAGGATAAAATAGAAACTACCCTCGTTTTCATTTTTTTTAATTTAAAATTTTTATTTTATTTAGGTGGCTCAGGGGAGAAAGCAGTAGGCTTTGGAATTTAAAAAAAAAAACCTCTTGAGTTCAAATTCAGCCTTAAGTACTAGATGTTGACAATAGGCAAGTCACCTAAACTCCATCTGCTTTAGTTTCTTCAACTATAAAATGAGAATAATAACACCTACCTCCCAGGGTTGCTGTGAGGAACAACTGAGTTCATATTTGTAAAGTACTTAGCACAATGCCTGGCACATAGTGGGTGCTTAATAAATACTTGTTCCAATTTCTTCAAGCCCCTTTATTAAAGCCCTTTGCAACGTGTCTTGAATTTATATTTTCAACCTTATTATAATGACTCCCCTTCCTTTTGATACTCTACCTATATGTCTGAATATTTTGCTTGATCATCATACTTGGAATGCTACCTAACTACTGGTCTACTCTAAAGCTCTGTTCTTAACCCTTTTTAGTTCTCTACATTCTTTCCCTTGCTGGACCTCATTAGGTTTGGACCTCTTTGGTCAAAGCAAACTGGTCTAATTGTTATTCCTTAGCAATGACACTCCATGTACCTTACTTTGGATCTGCTTGTCAATTGTGCCTGGAAATGCACTTTCACTTTGTGGCTGCTATAAGGTGGTTTATCTTCAGATAACTGTTTATATGATACCTTATATGACCATCCTTTCTTGATTTCCCCCAGTACCTGGTATATTTTACCCACTAAAATATTTACCTTTTGTTTATTTAAATATTTTACATATATCAGTTTGTATCTATATTATCCCTCACAATTGAAGAAAGGGTTCTTGAGGGCAGAGACTGTTTCATTTTTTCCCCCTTGTTGTTGTTGCCTTTTTATTCCCCATAGCTAGTACAGTGTTTGGAACACTGTAGAGTCTTCATAAATTCTTGATGATTTGATTGATTTTATGTGGAAGAGGTCAATTTATCTAAAATAGAGAAATAACATGGATGACAAGTCATTATTGTTAAAGTATGAAGTCATACAGGCAGACCGTAAATGAGTACATCCTAGACAAATGCTGTGGGTGAGTAATGAGCTAGACCCAGAAATCTTTGGAAGTGTGAAATGATGCTGGTAAATATTTTGGAAAATGGGCACTTGTTTCAGTGATCTAAAATTCCTTGCTGCTGCCAAAGTACATCAATACTTTAAGACCAATATTTTTCCAACTATGATAGTAATCTCTGAATCTTAAAACTCCATGAACTCAATAGAATTGAATCACACATCATGCAAAGAAAGATGGAATGATGTGTGGTGAATACAGACAGAAATTTGTTCACGTCAATGAGTTATGGATAAAGATTGGTGTAAAACACAAAATTCTCTATGTTAATGAGCTAAAAAAGATAGGTACTGATTGTTTTCTTAGAATGAAAAATTACAGATAAATATCCTAAGTAATACAATATTATGTCCATGTTGCTAAAAGAGAAAGAATATAGCCTTGATTTGTATCAGTAGCATCTCTATGGCTGACCAAATGAGAAGCTGTCTACAAGAATATCACAGTAGGAGAAAGGGCCTGTTCAAGGTAGTCCCTGCATTTCTCCATCAGATCTGCTTAATATCAACCCTCTCTTATATGAGAAATCTTTCTATTTTCTTCATAATGGTCAACAGGGCACTTAGAGGGCTAAACTACATTTAGTAAACAGAAAATTTATTATAGAGAAAGGAATCTTATTAAATTTTTAAAAGGGGCTGATGAGCACATGGGTTTTAGAGGAAAATTCTCCATAAAAATAAAAATATAGATTCTTAAAAATGGCTTTTATGAATTGAGGATTAGTCCTCAGATTCACCTTAACTAAAGATACTAACATCAAAACATTATTGTGCAAGGGGGAAATTATATTACCTATCATGATTCTATTTGGGCCTACCTTGACACAAAGCCACCTGCACTTCTAAAATCAGAGAGAGAGAGAGAGAGAGAAAGTAATTTTCAATTGTTCTTCCACTACCTTCTAGTCAAAAACCCGAGGATGGCAGAGGATGAGATGGTGAGGAGAATATGTCTTGCACACTACTCCTAGTTCAGTCATTAGAAGTAATTTGATTTATGGTCATAGTACATGACTATTCTTTAGCACATCTTAGGGTTAGAGGTAACATTATAACTTCATCTGTCTACCTCCCCTCTATCTTTATTGTACATAATTTCCTTGATTTGTCTTGCCCATTACAATGAGAGAACCTTAAGCATGATTTTTGCCTTGTTTTTGCCCTTTCTGTGTATCATCTCAGATTAAGACAGTGGCTGTATACAGTAAGTGCTTCATAAATGTTTGTTTACTTTGACTGACATTCCAGGTTCCATTCAAGACCTGAGAATCATTGGATGTATATTTTCTCTTCAAGGGACAAAGCAAGTTTTTAGTCAAAAAGTTCTGAAAGGCTTCAGCCATTCCAAGTAACCAGAAAGTGCAATGGTGTCACTTGTTAATTTTCAAGTGTAACTGAGTAAGCTCCGAACAAGTTGAAGGCTGAGTGTTTATGGCATACCAAGGAAAGTATAGATCCTTGACAACATCAAGGCATGTTAATGACTCTCTAGAATTTTACAAAAGTACCTAAATGCTTCTATTTATTTCACTAACCTCTTTGAACTACAGCAGTTATGGAAATCTTTGAAATTTACAATTTTATCCGATTTTTGACATTTCAAAGAGGGCTCAATAAGAACTCTCATTCCAAGCTTCCTTTTAGTTTTTCTGGCTATCAAAAGAGCTCTTGGAATAAGCTAGGAAGGCTTCTAGGAGCACACAACTCTAGGTTAGTCTTGCTTTGAATGTGAGGTTAACAACTTGTGTTACTTGCAGATGAATAAGGACATGTTGTCACTTCTTTATGTTCTTTTCTTCTTTTATGCATTTCTTCATCTTCCTGCACCTGAAATTCTGCTGATTTTTTAAAGAAGTTCTTCCTGAAGGATGAAATCAGGTCTTTTGCAAATGTGTGAAAAATATTCACTATCACCTAGAGCATATTGCTTCTAAAGGCAACGAAGCAAATAGCATTTACTGAATGAGGTGAGAAACGAAACAAGTCAGACCTCCCCACCCATACCACCAGACTCTAACTTGGGGAGGAAATAGAAAAACAGCATCTCAAGATATAGGAAAAATAATTATATAGGGATCTGGGCAGCTCTCATCCACAGGGATGAAATCCTTACTGATAAAATCAATGTATACCTGGAGTCAGGGAATAGGAGTTACCTCTCCACCAGGGCACAAGGCTCTCAGAAGCATTCTTAGGTTTCTCCCATTAGAATGTAAGATCTTTTAAGGGACTATGTTTCTGCCTTACTTTGTATCCTTAACACTTAGCACCATCCCTGACCTATAATTAAGTGTTTAATAAATGCTTGTTGGTTGACCAGAAAGTGAGGTTCCTTTATACGAATGGTAACAATTACCCAGAAGTCCATGTTTGACCTACTTAGATTCATAGTTTCATCAATATTTACATTTTCTAAAGAGTCATGATCTGATCATGACTCTCAAATCCTGCAGAACTTGCTTATTTCTTGGTCTAATATGATGCTGCCTTAGCATTTTTGCCTTCTGTATAATTCTGACTTGGTGTTAACAACAGTAGGGCAAGCCACACAGCTGACCCTGCAGGGGCCAGGAGGGAGGTGGTTCAGCCCCTGTTCCAAGATGTGCACCTGTGCTTCCTGTATGACTTTAATTAACCAGAGAATTTAAGAGGAGGAAGAAAATTAATGCCATTTCTTAACTATTGTGGAAATTTAAGAAGTCAGAAAAAGGCAAATAACATGGAAGGAGAAAAAGGTCATGTAGCTCTGTTTCTCTTAGCTAACCCTGGGACTATTTAAGAAAAAATCTAGTTACATCCTTGACTCTAATGTTTGAGAGACAGCAAAGCAACCGCCATGACTCTTCAACATCTGAGTCACTGCGTGGAGCAGTTCGTGAGCCTTGAGTGAGTGAGTCAGAAAGAGAAAGCCTGCTTGTGGGAGAAAAGTGTGGAATGACAGTACTAGGGCCATGTGGAGGTTGGTGTGCTCTTATGCTGCTTCACAGAGCCGTGATGTGAGAGAAATATTGTGTGGGAGTCTTGTATCTTCTCTGGGCAGAGGACTTAGGTTCAGAAAATGATGATGAATGGAAATCATGATTGAAATTGGAATGGACATTTTCCAAGCTCCCGGAAGTCTCCATGTAATATAAAAGGAATATAACTATTAATTCCAGAATGGAAGATTCTGTGGGAGAAAGATAGGAAAGGATAGTACCTTAGGCAGCTAGGTGGTACAGTGGATAGAGTGACAGATTAGCAGCTAGGAAGACATGTTCAAATTCTGTCTTAGACACTTCCTAGCTATGTTACCTTGGGTAAGTTATTTGACCTCTCTCAAAATCAATTTCCTTATTCAAAACTTGGGAGTAAAAGTAACATTTACTTCACAAAGTTGTTTTGAGGTTAAAAATTATATATATATATATATATATATATATATATATATATATATATATATATATATATATATATATATATATATAATCTGCTTTGCAAACTTTAAATGTAACATAAATTATTATTGTTGTTGTTGTTATTTTATATTAGCTGTTTCAGTTCAAGATTCCCTTTCCTTTCATATCCACAGTGGGGCCTTATTGTGATTTGTGATAGTTATTGTAGAGATAAATGTATCATCCAGTATACACTTTTGCAGGTCCCACAAAGTAAGGATTGTAGGCACTGGTGTTGCCATTTGCCTCATGTAACCTAGAAGTCAATTTATTTTCTTTTAGTTTTCCCCTACCAGAGGGCAGAAATATCTGTCCCTAAACATGTGGACCCTAACCTTATTTAAAGTCCTTTTATCTCTTCTGTTTAGTTGACATGATCCAGACTTACTATTTATACCTTTATTTGCTTCATGTTTCTTAGCTATTTTTCCCATCAATTGAACCTGCCCTGACTTAGACTACAGGCCTCATCTTCAGGTTGTGGTCTAAGAAACTACTAGGTCTACAATCTATCTCCTCCAATTTATTGAGGTCCTGACACCAATTCATAGATCCTATACACCTGCCTTCACCTACCTTGCTTAAGGTCAGCCTGGGCCATCATACCCTTTTGGTTATTGAAAATTCTGGCTACTTGGAAAAGAGGGAGGATGATTCAGAATAAGCTTCCCATCATCCCTTCCCCAACCCAGATTATATCCAGAAAATATTCTAAGGGGAAGGTTGGTCCAAGAGGGATGGAAAATACTCAAGAAGGAAATTCTGAAGACCCAAATTCAAACAGTTATAATGAGAAAAAAGGGGGTTATCTAAAGAATATTGTAGTTTCATAAAGAAAACATACCGACCAACTTAGATTCTTTAAAAAAAGAAATATGCAGGAAAAGGCTCTCCAAATCCAGAAAACAAATGAACTGTGGTATGTGGATGCAGATGGAACCATACTATTTCTTTTGTTTATGGTGCTGTCATTTTTCTTTTTTGAGGTTTTTCCTTTTTGTTCTGATTCTTCTCTTATAACATGACTAATGCAGAAATATGTTTAATGTTATTGTACATATATAACCTATACCAGATTACTTTCTGTCTTGGGAAGGGTGTGAGGGAGGGGAGAGAGAGAGAAAAATTTGAAACTAGAAATCTTATAAAAACAAATGTTGAAAACTAACTCTACACATAACTGGAAAATAATAAAATACTTTTTATAATAAAAAAGAAATATACAAAATACAAAAACATGCAATTATATAAAACTTTAAGGTTTGTAAAGTACTTTATAATTTTTTCACTCCTTCCATCCCAACACAACTCTCTTTGGAGTAAGTACTCTTATTATATATCATTTTACAGATGAAGAAACTCAAGGTCTAAGAGGTTAAGATTTGCTAATAGTTACATAATTAGGAAGTATCTGAGGTAGGTATTCCTAATACTAAGTCTAGCTCATTATCTGCTACCCCAGGCCTCCTTCCAAGATGGAAACAATAATAAATAAGTAAGGATATACATAAAAGGGTGACACAGTCCTTTAAGAATAGTTATTGGCTAAGAAGTAGAAAAGCAGATCAATGGAACAGAGTAGACATACAATTTACAATATAGAAACATAAATCTTGTATTTGATAAATATAAAGATATCATTTTGGAGGGTAAGAATTCATTATTTGGCAAAAAATGGTTGGGAAAACTAAAAAGCAGCTTGGCAGAAGTTGGGCATAGACCAATATCTTTCACCACTTACTAAGATAAGGTCAAAATGGATACATGGCGCAGATAAAAAGAGAGATATTACAAGAAAATTTGAAGAGCATGGAAAAAATTACTTATCAGACAGGGATATGTGAATAATCATGAGTTAACAAGAGATAGAGAGCGTCGTGAAGTGTAAAATGGATAGTTTTGGTTACATTAAATTAAAATGGTCTTGTACAAAGAAAAAAATATAACAAGATCAGAAGGAAAGAAGAAAATTAGGGTAAACTTTTATAGACATTTTTCAGATAAAGGTTTCCTATCTCAAATATATAAATAACTTTGCCAAAATTATAAGAATGTCATACCCCAATTGTTAAATGGCCAAAGGATATGAAAAGGCAGTTTTTCAATGAAGAAATAAAAACAACTTATATTAATATTAAATCATTATTCATTAAGGAAATATAAATTTAACAACCTTAAGGTATTATTTTACACCTATCAAATGTATATCTATTTCCTCCCCAAGTTAGAGTCTGGTGGTATGGGTGGGGAGGTCTGATTGTTTCATTTCTCACCTCATTCAGTAAATGCTATTTGTTTCTTTGCCTTTAGAAGCAATATGTTCTAGTTGATAGTGAATATTTTTCACACATTTGCAAAGGGTACAGTGAGAAATGTTGGAGGGGATGTGGAAAAACTTGGGAGACTAATTCATTGTTGGTAGAATTGTGAACAGATCAAACCATTATGGAGAACAACCTGCAATTATGCCCAAAGAATTATTAAACTGACTATACCTTTTGACCCAGTAATACCATTTTAATGTCCATTTCCAGAGATAATTAGGGAAAAAAGGAAATGAACCTAGATATTCTAAAATATTTATAGCAGCTCTCTTTGTGGTGGCAAAGAACTAGAAAGTGTGGGGTTCCACATCAATTGGAGAATGGCTGAACAAGTTGTGATAGATTACTACTGTGCTATAAAAAATGATGAGCTCAATCTTAGAAAAAACATATGGATAGACAGACAAAAATTGAAGAACAAAATGATCAGAACCAAAAGAACATTGCATACACCAGCAGCAATATTGTTTTATGAACATCTTTGAGGGACCGACTCATTTTGACAGTCATAAACACCCAAATTAACTACAAAATATATGAAGGAAGATGAAATCTGAATAGAGAGAAATAACTTACAAAGAGAAGTATTTATGAAATGATATACATATTCATGTATATAATACACTTATACACACATGCTATGCACAAACATCCATACATACATTCATGTATACACGCATGCATGCATGCATATATAGGTTTCTGATAGCAGCCATCTGTAGGGAATTAATTGTGATTTGTTTGTGGAAAAGAGGCTGTTAATCTCCTTTCTTAACCCAATATTACAGTGAGCCACCCAATTAACCCTTCTCATTTAAATTTGGCCCTTACACATCTTTAGGATGGGGTGGGGAAAGGGAAGAAAATTACATTATGACTATTATATATGTAAAAGGAACAGGAAGTTTTCCATAATAGATTTGCATTTTCTGGTGCAGTCATGTTTTTAAAAATTACACTCTGTTATGGAAATACTTAGTGCTGGTGAATGTGCTTGGTAAATCACTAACAGGAATCTTTGAAAAGTTGTGGAAAATAAGACAGGTGTCCCAGGATTGGGGAAGGATAAAATTCATTGATCTTTGTTGTGAAAAAGAAAGAAAAGAAGTGAATTCTTTTAACCTATAGTTCTGTGAACTTGACTTTAATTCCTGGGAACATTGTAGAATGAATTACTAAGGGGATGTTTGTAGAAATTTGGAAAGGTAATCAGTGATCACCATGAACCTTCATGATTTCTACAAGAACAATTTATTATAAACTATTCTCCCCTTTCTGATAGGGTTACTCAACTGGTTGATCAAATGAATGAAGTTGACAGTATACCTAGATTTCAGCAAAAATATTTGTAAAAGCTTCTCCTAATATACTTATGAAGAAGATATAGTTATTGGGTTATATGATTGAATAGCTAGGTATATTTGAAACTAATTGAAGGCTGACATCACAAAAGGGTTAGTTATGGAAGGATATGGGCAATAATCATATGAAATGAATTTGAAAAAGTGAGCTACTATCTACATAGCTGGATGGAAATATCTGTATCAGTGAAACCACAGATTTTTAAAGAATTAGAATAAACTTAAAGGAAGGCTTCTATTAGATCACCCCACATCACCATGTATCCCTGGATGACCATGCTTATTAATATGTAGGGTACAGGTAGTGTGAACCCACAAAATATGAATTAAGTCTTGGCCTATTCAACTAACAGATTTATATGACTTTTGTGAGTTGATATGGCCTCAGTTTTGTGACTTTATAATAATAGTCAATCTCCCACAGGCAAAAATATGCACTTATATATCACTTTTAGCATATCGCTTGTTATATAGAATTTAAAAAGGGATAAATGATATATAATATATTAATCAACATATTATTAAGCATCTGTGATGAGCCAGACATATTAATTGTAGAGATTACAATGACAAAACCTTAAACCATCCCAATCAAACATCTTCCATATGGCTAAATGCGTATACCTTGTTGATCCAACATGTTCCCAAGTACTATGTAGGCATACTCTGAACCATGAAACTTTAGTCAAAACAGTCCAATATTTTTATGACCTGTAAATGGATAATGAAGAAGAAATATAATCTGACTCCTGAGAACTGTTCAACTCAGCCTCCCTATGGACCAGTAAAAGGAGGAGGGGATGAAAAGCTTAGGATATAGAGCCAACTCTTAATGCTTCCTCATCTCTGCTCACAGTTCTGTCACAGACAGCAATATCTAGTCATCTCTTTCATAGTTTAATGATGTCTTGCTGCACATTCAGCTGGCCTTCATTGCTTTCTAAGCTTTCTTCACAGCTTGTCCACTTCTGTTGGAGGTACAGGATGTCGGTGAGGGCAGGCCTGCTGTGCAATGAATCTCTTCCTAATATCCATCTTGCCTTGTCTACTCCTGCAGCTGATTAGAATTTCCTTCTCTTTTCTTATGTCTGGACAAGAAGTATCTTACTTCTTTCTGAATCTCTTTCAATTGACTCCTTGGGAACTCTTTACTATATTTTTAGGTCGTTGAGGGTAGGGACTTTCTTTACCTTTTCTTTCTTTTTTTTTTTTTTTTGTATCCACACCATTTAGTAGAGTGCCTGGCCCATAGCTTGTGCAGAATATATGTTGTTGACTTGATTCGACCTGAACTTTTATATTTTCAACCAAGGTAGATGGGCCAAAAAAAAAAAGAGGGGACACATGAAATATTCTTCATGTAGGTTTGAAAATCTTAACTCCATAAGTTCAGGGTAAGGAAGGAAGGAGTTGTAAAGTAATATTTTATGTTAAAAAGAACTGGAGACTTTAGTGAGTCAAGCCCAGCATGAGTCATCAGCATATAAGAAGCATATAATTCTGAGGGGAAAGGGACCTTAGGGACAAGTTTGTCCAACTCCTTTATTTTATAGATGATAAAAATGAGACCTAGAGTTTTAAGTGATTTTCTCAAGGTCAAACAAATATTATGAAGAAACAGCCTTTAGATCAGGGAAATACAGTGTTATATCTAGTAGTCTTTCCTTTATGGAACACTGCCTTAGCCAAATGAAGCAAAACAGTATTGAATTTTTAGCCAAATTTTACTAAGAGTACTGGCAAATTGATGTGATGTAGTACAGTCATGGGCCTCAAAAACTTGCCATACCAAATTGGCTGAAGAAATTGGGAATATTTGCTTATAGGGTGTATGAAATTGCTTTTTAAAAATGTGCTTGGAGGGCTTTCATGTGGAAGACAGATTAGGTTTATTCGGCTTGACCCTAGAAGGTAGAATGTGCAACAATGGTTAGAAGTTGTGGAGAAGAAGATTTCATATGTGGGACACCAATAAATCAGTGAACCTAAGCCTGGGAAACCAATTTCTGGTGAAAGGACCTAACTATGGTAATCCAAAGTCAAATTGGAGTCCAAAATTCCGACCATAAATCAAAGGAAGGAGAGGGAAAGTGACTTACTTAAATAGTGTGAGGATATAAACACAGATAATTAAGATCAAAGATACTAATATCTAGTGGCAGATATCAAGGAATCAGTAAATGAGAGCCAGAGCAGATGAAGGACAGGAAACAACTGAATGGGGGAGGGGTCAATGTTTGGAGTGATAATGACTTAATCTTAGGTCGATATGCTACTAACGTTGGGCTTTTGAGTTTGAACCCAAAGTATGGAAGAGGACCAAACCTATAACTATGCAAGACAGCATTTGTCAATAGATGCTCCTTGAAGGCAAGTACTCTTTCATTTCACCTTTTTATCCTCAGCACCTAGTATAGTGCTTGGGACTTGGTAGACACTCAATAGCTCCTGGATTAATTGAATCTCATGAAGTGAAGATGCAAACAATATGTTAGGAAAAAAATGGCAAACTATAATGGGCTAATTTTGTTTTATCTTGTTTTTGTTCGAATCTTAATTTATCATCAAATCATATATGTGAAAGCAAATGATATGCTATAATCCTTATTTTAGAGATGAAAGTGTACATACATGAATGACCAGTTAACTCAACCAAGGCTCCATCCACACCCTACTTTGGCATTGTCTTCCTCAACTACTATAATCTTCATGGAGCTCTTCATATCTGTATTAATGTCAGGATTCCAATGTTAGGACCTATACTTTATCTCTTGCCACTCTTCTCACCTCTGGTAGTTGGTATCAACTGGCTTCTTCCACCCCTACCTTATCCCCATGTATCCGTCATCATCTCCACATGAATTGTTCCTGCTCCATAGGGGGGAAAAGTATCCCAGGAATGGGAAAAACAAAGAAACCTGTTTCAATGATCAAAAGGCAGCTTGATTACAGAGGCATCCTCACCATCATTAACTATGACTAAGGGCAAATGTACTTAATTTCTATAACCACAGGTTTCTTCATTTGTAAAAAGAAGGTCAATGTTCACAGCACCATCTCACAGGGCTTTTAGCAGGATCAAATGAGATAATGTACAGTAGGCAAGTTCTTTGAAAGCCTTAAGGCACATATTTAAAACACCTATTTATTAGGCTTGGTTGAAACTAAACAATGCATGCTTTCTATTCGCCATTGTCCTAGCCTTTCGACTCTTATAAATATCTTAGCTTCCAAACTGAGGACCTGGAATTGACTTCGTGCCTGCCTGACCCACTCTTTTATTAACTTTTGGCTTCCCTTTGACATAGACCATCAGATAGAACATGATATGAAACTGCTTTTCACTTCTTTGGGGAACACAGAACTAGCAGTTCTAGATCTGACTCAAAATTTCCTTTGATCTATAGTTGTCGGTGCACCATTACAAGTGACTTATGATTTTCTTGGCACAAAAAATTCTCTGGTGAGTAAACTCCCTCTAGAAATGTGGGCCCAAACCTTCTCAGCTACAGATAGCCTTAGATAGAGCAGTCTGTGGCACAGTCCTTGGAGCTTTGAACCTGATGTCAAGAACTGAGGAGAAATCTAGTTTCAGAAACTTAGCTGTGTGCTCCTTAACCTCTGGCTGCCTCAGGTTGCTCAACTATAAAATTGGGGATAATAATTACACTTACCTCCCAGGGTTGTTGTGAAGATCGAATAAGATAATATTTCTGAAGTACTTAGCATAGTGCCTGGCATATAGTCGGTGATGAATAAATACTTTCTTCCCTAGGGAACTGAGATTAAATGGCTTGCCCAGGGCTAACATAGACAGTATGTGTCAGAAAGAGGATGTGAACATGGGTCTTTCTGGACCTGAGGTAAACTATATGCTAAAAAAGGATATAGTGCAGTTTTGTTTTGTTTTTTATGATTTTTTTAGTGAGGCAGTTGGGGTTAAGTGACTTGCCCAGGATCACACAGCTAGTAAGTGTCAAATGTCTGAGGCCGGATTTGAACTCAGGTACTCCTGACTCCAGGGCCAGTGCTCTATCCACTGCGCCACCTAGCTGCCCCTATAGTGCAATTTTAATATAAGGACATCTATATTCTATCTCTACCCTACATTTGTAGTCACATTTCATCCTAATTGTCTTTATAAACTCTCTAATTCAACTGAGCTGATTTGTCCTATCAGTTCCTTGCCCTCATCTTACCTGTTTTATTCTATGACCCCATGTATTTGCGCTAGAAATCTGTTATGCTTGGAATACATTTCTGCATTTTTACCCATTAAATATCTTCCTTTTTCATGCCCATTCCTGTTAGTGCAAGTTCCATGAAATTTTTCCTGATACTCACTACTCTCCAGCTGAAATATAGGGGTTTCCACTTCTCTAATATTCTTCTAGCATTGTATACTGGAAAGCACATTGGACCTGGGTTCAGATCTTTCCTCTGACACTCGCTGCTTCTTTAAACTTGAGAAAATCATTTAAAATGTCATTCATTTCTCTGGGACTCAGTTTCCTCATCTCTAGAATGAAGAAGATGGACTAAGCAATAGTGTTGGACTATCATATCATATCAATAGCGTTGATTCTATCAGAAAGAAATGAGCTTTTCTGATATGTACTACCTGTGTGACTATGGGCAATTCAGTTACCCTGTCTATACCTCAGTTTCTTCTTCTATAAAATGAAGGCATTTGACTCAGTGCCCTTCTAGATCCAATCTATGACTCTATGATGAAATAGTATCGAGTTTCCCTTCTATTTATAGATATGTGGTCCACATATAGACCCCTTTCACTGCCTTCCTTGTTTCTTATACATATTGAAGCACCCCTACTAGACCGGAAGTTCCTTGGAGGAAGGAACTATTATTTTTGTTTTTGTATCCCCAGAGCCTGCCATACTACCTTGAACAGAGGGGAAATTTAATAAATAGGTGAGTTCACTATATACTACTGTGTAAACATGACACTAAACACCTCCCAGAACATTGGAGCCCTATTTAAACCTTGTATCTCAGTGCTTTGTATTTTTTTTAAATCAGCCCTATGTGAAAAGAGCTCTTCCTTGGGGTGTGGAAATTCTCTATCAACGTAGATTGACATATTATTTACAATTTACAATCTCGGAGAATTACTTGGGCACCAAGAAGTGAGGGGACTCACACACGATATTTCAGTCAATAGATGTCTGAGGTGAGACATGGACATAGGTCTTCTTGACTCCAAGGCCAACTATATACTACATTACCACTTCGTATGCTTTATAAATGTGTGAAACTAGAAGAGAAGAGACTATATTATGCATTCAATAAATAGTTGTTAATGGATTGATGATATCTTCCCTGAGATAAAGAAAAAAAACATTTTATTTTTAAGGGTAATTCTGAAATGTTTTCCTCTCCCTTATCATGGCTTAAATTGTGTAGATGATCTCTCCTTACTCCCTCATTGCCCTAGTGGGAAGGTTATCAATGCCCACTTTATAACAAAGTTCCATCTCAGAAAATTGCATGTAGCGTACTAACAAGTATCAAGCATATATCTGGAATGTTTTCACATTCTTTATCCTCTAAAAAAGCTTTGTGTCTTCAGGGAATAGATAGCACAGCTATAACAATAGGCTATATAGCTATTTGAGTGAACTCTGTAGGAGAAGAGAAGCTTTGGTGTCATTAAATTGTAATTAAGTGCCGTGCAAACTTGGGTCGGGGAGAGGAACCTGATTTTTCTTCCTAGCATCAGCTATCAGTAGCAATTGGATTTAAAGTTTAGGCAGCTTGGAATGAGAAGCTGATGTAAGCAGTTTGTGGGAGAAAAAAAAATAGTCTGTTTTGCAAAATAATGTAAATGTAATTTGCTGCAAAAGGATAGAAGTGAAAGGAGTTTCATTGCCCTTCTATCTGTTGGTCTATGTTGAAGGGAAAATAACTCCCAAGCTGTTGTCAGTATTTATTTTTGCATGTGAAAAGAGTAGAGGGTGTGGTGTGTTGAAGTTTGTGCTCATTTCTTGATTTAGAGATTATTCATAAGAGTTAGAGAAGCTCATGCTGATGTCAAGTTTCAGTGTGCAACAGGAAGACATGTTGTGTGTAAGTGTGGTAGTGACCTCCAGTATGATGGCTGCCTCTGTTATTGGCTTGGCAGCCTTTGGTTTGGGCTGGATCAGTCTTCTAACTGAAATGTATTCTTCAAAAAACAAAAGGTCCATAACTCTATGGGATCTCAAACGTCATATGGTCCAACTCCCTCCTTTTGGAGATGCGGAAATTTGCTCAGAATCATATAAGTATTAAGTATTGGAGGCAGGTTTTGAAGCCAGGTCCTTTGACTGCAGAGGCAGTGATCTTTCCACTGAATTGCCACTGCCTCTGATCAACCTGAAACAGTAGAAAGATCACTTCCTATGATCAATTAAAGTTCTCTATCAATAAGTACACTAAAGAAAATTATAGAAGAGCTGCCCCAGAGGCCTATGCCTTCCACCTACAGACCATCTGTACTGGACAAGGTAGGATCATATTCAATAAATAACATGAATAGTCTACTCATGGAAGTTATCCTCTCTCTGGACCAAGGAATCTGTCCTCTCCTTAGGGTTTAGTGCTCAAACACAAACAAAAAGGTTTTGTTGTCCTATCCCTTCCTGTTGCTTAACAGAATTCCTTGATATTCCCAAAGTGCACAATTTGGCCTCAGAACTAGAACTTTGACTAAAAAGTTAGCATTAGATTTATGATGTATATATATATATATATATAAGGAAGGACCCACTTTGCCATTATAGGAAAGTGAAGCCTGGATGCCCTCAATGAAGCAGTAGTTGAAGACAGTAAAGGAAATTTGCTGATTTCTTTGAGTACTCAATCATTAAAGCTCACCAGATATATGGAATAGTTTGATCACCAAACATTTATTAAGCACTCACTGTGAACAGGCACTTTCTAGGTGCTGGGTATAAAATAGAAAGTTGATATTGTCCTGCCTTTCTTGCGGTAGAAAGGTAAAATATTCAAAGATAAGTAAGTATAATACCTAGAAAAATCAATATTAAGTAATTTTAGAGTAGCTAAGAACCAACAATGAGGGAAATAAGGAATGTCTTTTTGGAGAGAGCAGGAGATCCAAGAAGTTCAGGAGAAGACAGCATTACAGTGATGGGGCAAAGATAGCCTATGTAAAGCGGCAAAGACAGGAAACTATACATTATGGATGAGGAACAGCCCATATGCCATTTTGGCTAGACCACAGAGTTTGTGAGAAGGAAGAATATTTAAGCCATTTGGAAAGATAGGTTGGAGTCAGATTGTGAAGAGTCTTAAATTCCGAGCAGAAAACTTGCTATTTAGTCCTAGAGACCCTCTGAAGCACTAAAGATTCTTGTGTAGTATCCATGCTTTAAAATATCACTTTGACATTCTTATATGGAGGATGGAATGGGGAGGGAAAGAGACTGGATGGAAGGAGAACAACTGGGAGACTATAGAAATTATTCAATCAAGAGATGATGACAGATTGAACTTAGATGGTGGTTCTGTGAATACAGAGAAAGGGAAGTATGGGAGAAATGTGGCAAAGGAAGAATTGACAAGACAGTAACCGATTAGCAAAGGCAGGTGAAAAAGAGTGTAGAAGTGGAAATCATTTTGCAAACCTTAAAACACTTTCTCAGTGATAGTTATCATGACATTTTTAAAATGATATGACTCCAAGTTGCAAGTCTCAGTGACTATTACCAATGGAAATCTCCTTGACATCAGGAAAAAAGGGTGATATTAGAGGAAAAGATAATTCTATTTTGGACATTATTAGCTTGGGATTCTTATAGAATATTCCATACATGTCTAGCAGGTAGAGATTCAAATGTAGAGGTCAGAAGAGAGATTAAGGCTGGATAGTTAGATGTGGGAGACATTTGTATAGGGATGAAAGTTGAAACTAAGGCAACTGATGAGATTAGAAAGAGAACATAAAGAAGAAAAAAGAGGCAATTTAGGACCAAACTGTGGAGTACAGACACAGATTCTGAAATTCATTAGTTCAAGAAACATATATTAAGCATTTACTATATACAAAATACTATGCTAGGCACTGAGGCAGATAGAAAGACAAAATTACTTCCCTTATGAAACTTGAATTACTTGCCTCAGGATAGCTGAATCTGCTCCCTTTTTCTATTTTTCAAACTTTCATTTCTTCTTCTTCTTCTTCTTCTTCTTCTTCTTCTTCTTCTCTCTCTCACTCACTTTAAGAAACCATATCTTTGACTATAAAATCCCATTCCTTTCCCTCCCCCACCTCAGGGTTTGTTGAACTTGGAAATGAATTAATTTAAATTGATTCAAGAGAAAGTTATTTTTTCATTGTGTTATGGCAAAAATAAATGTTACAAAACCCTTTTATGGAGTTATCCTTGAACAATGGAAAATTGTGTCTTTCTCTCTATTAGATTTACTTCTGTTATTGTCCCCTCCTCCTTTTGGAGCAACAAGAGAGGGTAGCACCTCTAAACAGAGTGTGATACTTTCATTTGAATGAATGATGTTGCTGCAAACCACACCAATGGACCATATGTTTGACAAGGAGCTATCATCACTGGTTCAGAACTTAAGTCACTGATTCTTCATTGCTTTTATGAAATTAAAAAAAGAAATATTTGAACATTTCTGGCACAGTGAACATTTGACAAGTTTTACTTTCCCTAAGCTTTATTGCATTATAATTTTTCCTATATATTTATGTAAGAATTAACTGTGCTAGTGAACCAACTGTGAATGCCATCTGTGTCCATGTGGCCTTTATTGCTGGTAAGGGTAAAGAGAGATGGCTGGCTAGTTATTTCTATGGAGAGATTCTGTTTTGGATGAAAAACTGGGAGCACACACTGCTGAGTCCAATGAAATATGCATTCTCATTTGCAAGTGGGAGGGATTGTGAACTGTACAGTGATTTCAGTTTGGTGCTTTGCCTTATAGTAATTACTGTGTGTACTTCATTTTAATTTCCTAAATATTGGACTTATAATAGGATTTCTAAGAGAAAAAGTAAACATCATTTAATCCTCAATTAGCAAAGTTTTATTATTTTTTTCCAATTGCATTGCATGGAAAGGAAAAGGTCCCTTATGCAAATAATAAAATAAAAGAAAAATGATAATATAAGGTCATTATTCCAACAGGGAAAGAAAAGCAAAAAAAAAAATTCACAGTGGTCCAAAGTTAACATCATTGTTCACTTAAAATAATTCATTAGATTACTTCAGGCTAGGGAGACCTGGTTAGTTAGTCTTTCAGGAGTAAAAAAAAAAAATCAGTTGATTTTACGATGGCTGTTTCTGTGATAGGAATTAATATTAGGCCATTGATCTCTATGAAACTGATGATTGCATCACCTTTTTAAAGAGAAGTATACTGTGAAGGGTCAGGAACCTGAACTTCCTTGTATTTGTGATAATTAGGTCACATTCACTATGCCATGTTCTTTTGGGGGCATCACATTTAAAGAAAGATATTAGTAAATACTAGAGGATATAGAGTCTTAATCTTGAATTTAGGGATACTTGCTTTCAAATCCCATCTCTGGGTTTTGTTATGTAGATATGATACTTTGTAGGTCATATAACCTTTTAGGGACTTGTGCAAATGTCTAGGATTTACCCACTAATTCATAGATGGATTATGATCACTTGAAGAAGTCCTCTATGGAGCTGACCCTCATTGATAAAATCATAGAGATAATTTGTTTATTAATATACTGACCAACTAGAGATTATCCACAAAAGGGTGAATGGGATAATAGAAAGTTACTTGGCTGGTAACTGTAGTCATAAATATAAAGCTGTACACATACTTTTCAGGAATGATGGAAGTATGATAAGATGATTCAGCTTCCAGACCTAAAAGAAATGTGTGTGTATGTTTGTGTATGTATGTATGTATGTATATATGTCTTGAATGTTAGGGAAAATTATTCAACAAGACATAAAGGCTTCCATTCATGCTTATTTACTCCCATATTGACTCAGTCTCTTGATTTCTTCTCTTCCTCACTTCCCACTTTTTCTAATCATTGGCCTTCCATATGCCTTTTATGTTTTATCTTCCACATTATAATATAAGTACCTTGAATGTCATGAGTATTCTGTTTACTTATATAACATCACCAGAAATGAGCATAGTCAATGTCACAAAGTATTTAATAGATTGAGCTATCTATCCATCTGTTTGTCTGTCTCTCTGTGTTTATCTAGCTATCCATCCATTCATCTATCCATCTACATATTATCTTCTTCTGGAAATGATTTTGCCTCCTTACAAGATACCTAGTGAGAAAATGGCCCATAAGTAGAATTTTTCTAAATACTTGAAAGTTCTTTTAGATGATAGAGTATAGAGTTATTCTATTAGTTACAATTAATGAGTAAAAATTTGTCAAGAACTCAAGCTGTTTAATAATAGAAAGAGCTAAACTCATTTGGTAACACTCTACTTTTCACTGCATATATTTAAAGAAAGGCTATTTCAAACAAATATGACCTTTTTACCAGGTGCATTGTAGAAGATATACTTTCATTGGTTATGAGATTAAATTAGAATCTTAGACTCAAATGTTTTTTATAGCTGGAAGGAATGTTACAAATCTTATTCAACCTCATTTTCCAGAAGCTGAAATTGATTCCAAGGTCAGTTAATTGATTTGCACAGATCACTTATATGGTAACTGGTTAATGGAAGAGCTGGTGCTAAAACACTAGCTTTCTGAATCTGCTGTTTATATTACTTGACCAGCACAGCAAATGCATATTCCATTTTAACTCTGAGATTTCTGTGTAAACTAGCTATATTTATATTGTTCTCTTCAAAATATGCATACTATGCATTAATAAAAGAGATACAAAATAACAACATTATTACTGATATACACATGATAGAAATGTATAATTGAGCATTTACCTTTGTCATAATAGATGCATTTGAGCATGAGATGGTACTACCTGTGTTTGGAGAAGGAACATACATTTTTTCTTTTCTTGGATAAAGGAATTGGGATTAGAACCAAGGATCACCTATCCAGCAAAGCAGAGTGTAATCTTTTAGGGTAAAATGGGACTTCAATGAAAAAGAGGACTTTTAGGTATTTGTGATGAAAAGACCTGAACTGAATACAAATTTTAATTTAAAAATGCAGACTCTATTGAATCATAAAAAGGTAAACAGAATAAAGAAATCATGAGGGATGTTAAAATGTTAAACTGTTTGCATTCCAACATGGGAAGATGGTACATCTAACTCATAAGAAATTTCTCAGTATTAGGGCAGATGATAGTTATAAATTTAGACAAAGGGCACAGGTGGGAATTGATTATGAAGGGATGATATCTGTAAAGCATTTATTTTTATTGTCTTTTGGGGGGAGCAGTCAGGGTTGAGTGGCATTCCTGGGGTTCCTGAGTTGGTGAGTGTCTTCTGTCTAAGGCCAGATTTAAGCTTAGGTCTTCCTGGGTCCAGGGCAGGCACTTTGTTCACTGTGTCACCTACCTGCCCCATGATAACATCTTTAGGGTAAAATTGAGTGTGAAGAGAATTTCACTGGGGGAGGGGGAAGAGGAGAGGTATAATTGGGTGAAACCACAGGATAGAAGCAGGAAAGGGCTTATGGAGTGGGGGGGGGGTAGGGAGATGAGGGAGGAGCAGGGAAGTGAAAGAGCTTTACAATCATCAGAATTAGCTGAAAGACCTTAATCTCATCCGAGGTAATAATCTCAAGGAGGTAATAACATACACATTCAATTGGGTGGAGTAATCTATCTAACCAGAAGGAAAGTAGGAAGGGAAGGGGATAAGAAGGATGGGATGAAAGAAGGGAGAGGAGAGTGAGTGAAGGGGCAGTAGGAAGCAAGACTCTTTTGGGACAGACAGGGTAAAAGAAGATAAAAATTACATAAATATTGTGGGAAGGGAATAGGATGGAAAGAAACATTTAATAGTAATTCTGAAAAAATGTTGAAACAGAGGCAAGAATAATGTAAGAGGATGATGATGATTGATGATAATTGGAGAAAGATGAGTATCAATTGATGAGGATTGATGATGACTGATTGATTGATGATGGCCAAACATATGATACTTGACTTTCTGAAGAAAATTATTTGTCATGTATAAGGTACTATATAACTTTTATCTATTACTATTGTTGCAATAATCAACCTCATGGGTTTATTGTATAGAAATCTCTCTTTAAACCACTATATAAATGTTGTTTACTATAAAAGATGATGAACAGAATGGTATCATAAATTTCTGGAAGGGCCTGCATTAGATGATGCAAAGTGAAATGTGCTGTATACAAAATAACAGTAATATTGTGAGATGATATACTGTTAATGACTCGGTTATTTTCAGCAATGCAATGATCCAAGACAACTCTGAAGGCCTTATGAAAAATTCAATCCATCTACACAGAGTGAACTAAGGGTATTTGAATACAGATTGAAGGATATTTTTTTCTGTTAGTTCCTTTATCTGAAGTTTTGTTTTTGTCTGTTTTCTTTTACAACCTAGCTGTAGCGATTGGAATGACGTCACCTGCTGGAGACTTACTGTAGAAGAGTTCTGTCCATGAAGCAAAGGTCTTTGAGGGCAAGACCAGGAGTCTTTTCTTTGGCATCAGGAAGTGACGTTGGTTAGTGGGAGGAAGAAGGAAGAGACTAGCGCTCTGTCTCGGTCTCTTTTCCAGGGGACTCTGGCGGAGAAGGGAGCTAGAAACGTGCTCTCCCTTTAATAGATAGATGAATCTAGGCCTTTCTCTCTCTTTACCAAATTCTTATTCTCCTTAATAAATGCTTAAAAGCCTAATTCTTGCTAAAGCTTATAATTTATTGGCGACCACTCATTAATTATTTTAGACAGACTAGATAAAATTTTAGCCCTTAACATAGCTAATATGGAAATGTTTTGAATGACTACTCATATATTGCTTATATTGAAGTGTTTGAGTTCTTGTGGGTGTGGGGAGAGAGGGAGGAAGAGAATTTGGAACACAAAGCTTTAAAAAAAATCGATGTCGGGGCAGCTAGATGGCGCAGTGGATAAAGCACCGGCCCTGGATTCAAATCCGGCCTCAGATACTTAACATTTACTAGCTGTGTGACCCTGGACAAATCACTTAACCCCAATTGCCTCACCAAAAAAAAAAATCAATGTCAAATTTGTATTTTATATGTAATTTGGAAAATCAAATTCTAAATATAAAAAAAAATAAGAAGGGCATATGTGGTATCCAGAATGAGGACAAACTTTCAGGTAATGAAATACAAAAGCAGTATGATCATTTTTAACATGTAAGGTGGGGGGAAATTCTAAATAAATAAATAGAATAAGAAAAAGAGGAAAAAAAGGGAAAAAAAAGCAGAATGAGTTACCTCCAGTTGTACCTCCAGTAGTGGGTACCATACAACCTCTTGTATATGACGTAGCAAAGAATTCTGTATCTTATGTGTATAGGAATAGATGGTTTCACAGTTCCCTTCCAAGTCTAAGATTGTAGGATTTTGAGACTGCCATAATTATTTTTGCTTCCTTTCCCTCATAAAGAGAATTCATATAGTTAGCCATCCAAAACTAAGTCTTTGTAAGATGTATATACAAATGAGTAGGAATAAATAAAAACAGTTTACCTAAGAAGGAATGAGGCTGTTTTCATATGGCAACAGTTTTCATTGCAATATAAATAAACCATGTTACTATGAATTTTAATTTCTTTTAAATGGATCATAGTTTGAGGTTTCTAATCCATACTAAGGGTAAAAAGCTCATCAATATCTTTATCTAATACAGTAATCTGCTTTAACAAGTGAATTAATAAAGTCTATAGCATAAATGCATTCTAAGTTGGTAGATGTATTAATAATTTTAAAGGACTTTTGATCTGCATTTATCAAAATGAAAATGTGTGAAGGGAATTTTATGAAAAGTAGGTTAGAGAAAAAAGAGTCTTGCACAATATTTTAATTAAAAACAGATAATTAAATTCAAGTAACTTCTAATCTGTGTAGGTATATTGCCCTCATCATTAGAGTTCAAAATGAATAGAATTGTACTAATAAAAGGTAAACATTCAAGATAATTTGCAAGAGAGAGAAAGGTAGAATTTAACTGTTTCATTAAATTAAAATAATTACTAGGACAGAATCATATAAAATTTGAAACTTTTATTTCTCTTCCAAGGTACTATAGTCTTTTCTTCTAGTTGTCTCTTCCTTCTACTCTGTGTAAATTGTTTTACTTAATTGTGTAAAACAAATACAAGGCAATTTGAGGCCAAGAATATCAGCAACAGGGATACTTCAGGGAAGAAGTAGCACCTGAGTTGAACCCTGAAAGAAGAAATAGGTAGTCTGTTCCTGATATGTTGTCATTCAATCCTATGACTCTTCATGACCCCATTCAGAGAAAATACTGGATTGGTTTGCTATTTCCTTCTCAAGATCATTTTACAGATGAGTAAACTGAGGCAAACATGGTTAAATGACTTTCCCAGGGTCACATAGCTATTAAATATCTGAGGGCAGGTATGAGGCACAGTGGATAGAATACTTGTCACTTGTCAGGAGGGCCTGAGTTCAAATCACACCTCAGACTCTTACTAGCTGTGTGACTCAGGGGAAGTCACTTGACTCCAAATCCTTAAACATCCAGGACCATCTCCAGTCATCCTGATGTATATCTTGCCACTGGACCTAGATGGTTTTGGAGACAGAGAGTGAGGTTAGTGACCTTGCACAGCTCTTCCTCCCTTAAATACATTTCACTGCAAGTCATGACATCACCCTGGTTTCATACTCCTCTTCATTTTATTTATTTATTTTTGGGGGCGGGGCAATGGGGATTAAGTGACTTCCCCAGGGTCACACAGCTAGTAAGTGTCAAGTGTCTGAGGCCGGATTTGAACTCAGGTACTCCTGAATCCAGGGCTGGTGCTTTATCCACTGCGCCACGTAGCCGCCCCCCCCCCCATACTCCTCTTCAAAAATGAAGGACATATGGGGGCAACTAGGTGGCACAATGGATCAAGCACTGGCCCTGGATACAGGAAGACCTGAGTTCAAATCTGGCTTCAGACACTTGACAATTACTAGCTGTGTGACCCTGGGCAAGTCACTTAACCCTAGTTGCCCTGAAAAAAAAAAGAATGAAGAACAAACATTATTAATTACTTAATTACATATTCATGTTGCCTTCTTCATTAGCATGTGAACTTTTTTAGGTGAGGGAATCTTTTCCCCTTCATATTCCTTCTTTTTTACTTAAGGTAGAATTGCTCCAGGTTTTTTCCCCCCTTAGACTTGTTCTTCCTTTTATCTATTTCTTTCCCCTATTTTCAATATATTATCTCCACACAGATGACTGCAAGGCAAAATGTTTCCTTCTCTGACCTCCCTTCCAATTTCTATATTTTACAGAACTGCCTGCAGAACAACTTTCACCCTACCTATCTTCTGACCTGTTGCAACTTCTGTACCCTCCCACCATACCTCTTATGATCTAGAGACTATACCCTGGAGGAGATTTGAAGTTGGCCCCCAAGAAAGACCCAGTCTGTGCAGACAAGTGAGAACTCCTGCTTTGTAATCAGTAACAAATCTCGTTGTGCTTTTTCATTTCAGCCATTTTCAATCTCACCTTCAAATTTACCCCTTACCTTGCAACCTTTTGCTCAGAAAATAGGAATCAAGTAAACATTTTTGCTTTTGGAAAAGGATATGTCAATTGACTATTCTATTGTTCTATTCATAATCATTCTGATTTGCCAGGACAAAAGACTCTTCCCTGGTCAGCACTTCCTTATACTTGTTTTCTATCACTATTAGAATATTGTAATGATTGGAATGACGCCACCTGCTGGAGACTTACTGTAGAAGAGTTCTGCCCATGAAGCGAAGGTCTTTGAGGGCAAGACCAGGAGTCAGGAAGTGACGCGGGCTAGTGGGAGGAGGAAGGAAGAGACTGGCGCTCACTCTCGCGCTCTTTCCTGAGGACTCTGGTGGAGAGCAGAGCTAGAAATGTGCTCTCCCTTTAATAGATAGGAATCTAGGCCTTTTTCTCTCTCTTTACCAAATTCTTATTCTCCTTAATAAATGCTTAAAAGTCTAACTCTTGCTAAAGCTTATAATTTATTGGCGACCACTCATTAGATATTTTAGACAGCTTAGCTAGAATTTTAGCCCTTAACAGATGGCTGACCACGAAGAGGAAAGTTAAACCTCAGTCTTCTGATCTTCTGGTTGGGTAAGAAATTTCCCCTACTAAGTACTGGCGTACTGGCTGTGTTTTCCCTTTAAATTTTTTCAAATGGACCTTTTAAACTCCCTAATTACCCTATTTTTGATTTTAGTCTGTTTAACCAGACAAATGGGAGATAAGATCATGTTAATGCTTTGTTTTTGTGGATTTTCTATTTTTCTTTTTATTTTTGTTAAAAGAGCCAGCAACTTACTCACACAAGGAAATATCTCTCCCTCTCCCAACCATGCTTTTTCAGAGAAACCTGAAGAGATTCCTGCAGCTTTTCCCAGTTCTAACACTAATTGTTGCTCTAATTTTGCATGCCTGGAGGCAATGACCCACCCTCTAGAAGCTTTTAATCCCCTAGCACCTGGAGGCAAAGTGGGGGAAGAGGAATCCAGGCCTGAGTTCAAAATCAAGTCTGATTCAAATTGCTCTGGTCCCTCCCCTCCTCTCCAGACCCCACCCTCTACTCCTCCTATGGCCAAGCCCATAGCTTCCCCTGCCTGGGAAGTCCAGAGATCTGATGCGCATGCTCAACTTTTTCTACCTGCATTTGCAGCTTCAGGCTCAGCCCTTCCCCAGCCTGGCTGTGCTTCTGAGACAACCTTAGAAAATCCTTTAAATTCCAGATATGCTCGTTTTGTTCATAATTTTGCTAACCTGCTTTTGTCTTTAATTAGTAATCTTATAAAGCATTTGTATGGTGAAAAGACTGACAGACAATATAGAGGGGTTAAAGAAGAAAAACTTAAGCTGAATGAGAATGACAATCATCACCATAGTTCAAGACTCCGCTTCTTTTGCCATGGAAGGGTATATATTTTACAGAAATGTAGAAGTAAACAGCAAGGTATTGATATGAGTATTGGGGATTTTAGATATCGGAATCAAAAGTGTTCTGAATTCACTCAGAGTGATAGTATCAGTTCAGAGGTTACATAGGATTTCTATGCTATTACATATACATTTTGAAATTAATGGTATGGGTTTATTTTCATAGAGATTTACATGCATTTGAGATTGTGTTTTATACTTAGTTTCTAAAACAAGGAGAATATTTGTAAAAGCTTTTTATAGTCATGTGATCAAGTTTATAATTTATAATACCCTTATTGATATTAAGTTCATATTCATTTAGATTTCCTTAGTTTGAATTTCATTGTCTTTTATTATTCCATGTGTATTTTCTTCTATTCATTCATCTATCTAATTTTGAAACATAGTTTTAATTTCATAATACAATGTTAATTCTAGGAGTATTGTGCTCCCATATTCTGAGTTATTTGTTTTTGTTATTTTTTCTCAACTGATTATTTGATCAAACTCTTTAAAGCATTTCCCTAGCAAATTGTTTGCCATGGCAAGTGTAAATTGATTCTAGAAGTATTATTTTTGATAAGCATATTCCAAAAAAAAAAAAAAGAGGGGAACATTTGTAAAAGTTGTCTTTGAGATTGTGTTGTGCTTTAACTTTTATTTAAATATGTTCAGATTTTTCAAAAAAGTAATTGTATACTAAGTTAAAAGGGGTATTATTTGAAATTGTTGCATAATTATATATTGTGTTCTGAGTCAAGATGTATTCACATTTTTTGCAATCATTTATTATCCTCAATTTTAAATCCATATGAGACTTGGATTATGGGAACTTATCATTTAAGACATTAATTGCCTTTATTCTGAGTTATCAGATGCCAGTTGGCCAAGATGCCATCCAATCACATCAGGTGTCATGATAAATAACAGTGTTGAATTTCGCCTTGACACCTGTTACCAATTATATTAGATTTAAAAATTTCTCATAATGGCATGAGGATAATTAGGCAGATGATGCAAAAAGTGATGAAACAAAGATAAAAATTATTTTTAAAAAATAATATCGCAGCAATTATCTTCTCAATTACCCTCCATAAAGGGGGACTGTAATAATATTATAATTTTAAAGAATGGTTCAATTTTTGTTTTATTATATGTTTCATGTGTAACAACTAAGATTCTGAATTCCCTTAGACATGTTTTTGAGAACTTTCATTGTTTGATTTGATTATTGACAAAGCTATTTTAAAGTTGTGTTAAGCTCAATTTTGTAGGAAATTTTCCTGGCTGATTACCAGCATCCACACATCAACCCCTGAAAAGACTTCCATTCCATGATTACACCTAGAGGACATCTGAGAAAAGACTTTTAGAGACTTTAAATGAACAGTTATGTTTTTGTTATTTTTTTTTTCTCTTTTCTCTTTCTGTTATAATATACACTATCTGTAACATGTATTCTCTGCAAAGGCCCTCCCTTTGCAAGACCAATGTCAAAGCATCGGTTCATGAGGACAAAAAAAAATCGCCCCTCTGGACAAAACTTTCCTCTCTTCCTTTTCTATATTGTTGTTCACATATTATTAGTTAGCAATAGTTATTATATTGTTTTTACTGTTCCGTCAAGGAAACATTTTGTTTCTTGAGGAACAACAGGGGGGACTGTAACGATTGGAATGACACCACCTGCAGGAGACTTACTGTAGAAGAGTTCTGCCCATGAAGCAAAGGTCTTTGAGGGCAAGACCAGGAGTCAGGAAGTGACGCGGGCTAGTGGGAGGAGGAAGGAAGAGACTGGCGCTCACTCTCGCGCTCTTTCCTCTGGACTCGGGTGGAGAGCGGAGCTAGAAATGTGCTCTCCCTTTAATAGATAGGAATCTAGGCCTTTTTCTCTCTCTTTACCAAATTCTTATTCTCCTAAATAAATGCTTAAAAGTCTAACTCTTGCTAAAGCTTATAATTTATTGGCGACCACTCATTAGATATTTTAGACAGTTTAGCTAGAATTTTAGCCCTTAACAATATAAAATCCTTGTAATTAGAGACAGTCTCATTTTCTTAACTGTATTCCCAGTTCTGAGCACAGTATATAATATATCATAAGTGTATAATAAATAGAAATAAACATTTTCAAAATAAAATTTATTTTATCTTACATAATAATACTAATAGGGGGCAGTTAGGTGGCACAGTGGATAAAGTTCAGACCCTGGATTCAGGAGTACCTGAGTTCAAATCCGGCTTCAGACACTTGACACTTACTAGCTGTGTGACCCTGGGCAAGTCACTTAACCCCCATTGCCCCACAAAAAAATTAAAAAACTTGGGGCAGCTAGGTAGCACAGTGGATAAAGCACTGGACCTGGATTCAGGAGGATCTAAGTTCAAATCTGGCTTCAGACACTTGATACATACTAGCTGTGTGACCCTAGGCAAGTCACTTAACCCCACATTGCCCTGCAAAAAAACAAAAAACATAATAATACTAATAGCAACAATAGTAACTCGTTGTAGCAGCTAGGTGGTACATTGGACAGAGCACCAGTTCTGTACTCAGGAAGACTTCGGCTCAAATCTGGCCTCAGATGTTTATTAGCTATGTGACCCTGAGAAAGTCACCTAACCCCAATTGCCTCCAAAAAATATAAAAACAAAACGCAAACAAGCAACCCTCCAGTAGAAACTAGTCTTTATATAACACTTTCCGATTTCCAAATATTTTATTTTATCACAATTAATTCTCCCAACAACCCTGTCAACTAGGTATATCACAATCCCCATATTTTTTTCACATAAGAAAACTGAGGTTGAAAGAAATTAAGGAATTTTCTTATGGTAACACAGATAGTATATGAGGCAGAATTTGATCAGATTTTCCTGACTTCAAGTCCAATAAATTATTCATTATACAACTGATGTGCCTCTATGGTTTGATTTTATTATTTGTCAGTGTAACCACTATTTTCCCAGCCTATCACGACTAAAACTCGGTATTATCTTGGACTCTTTCTTATATTTGCTTTGTTAACAGTATCTCAGTATTCTACTTCCATAATATTGCAATTTCTTTCTTGATTATTCCATTGATCATGTCTTAGCACAAGTGCTTGTTACCACCTACTTGGAATATTACAGTAGATTGTTCCTGAATCTTACCTTCCCATTTTGAATCAATCCTCTATCTCACTACCAGATAAGTTTTCCTTTTTTGGTAAATCTAGTCTTATTCCTCTGTTAAAAAATCTTTAGTTCCTCCTAAGTATTTAAATAATAAAACTGAAACTTTCTGATCCTCCAAAATTGATCACTAGTATACCCTTAAAATCTTATTTCATGCTATATGTCTCTATGAATTAAACTTCATGAAAACTACTTACTCTTTATCTCAAATACATCCTCTATTTTTCCTCCTCTGTGGCTTTACTTCTATTTCCTATTTCTCACAAGTCTTCCCTCAGCCTTTGACTATTGATTTTCTGCCTATTCTAATAACAGACAAAAACAGAAACCAAACCTTGAAATGTCAGTTCTTCCAAGAAGGCTTCCCTGATTAACTCTCCCTTTCTCCATTCAAGTCAATAAATACCCTTTTCCCACCTAGTGTATAATGTAGTTTTCATGTATTATTTTGAATGATAAGTGTATGCATTATATCCCTGCATTAAAAGACTTCAATTTCAACAAAGGCAAGATCTTTACCCAATCTAAACTTCCTGGTACCCACCAATAACTCTAATTCATAATTTTTCATAAATATCTGAATTGAATTGTGACTTTCTATAGATACACAAGTAGTTTGTGTGATATATTCTATTGAAAATAGGATTAGAAACCTGTCTTCATATGAATTTTAGCTATGGCTACTTCACCCTGATTCAGGAAGTTAGTTCTAAATTTCTTTTACCAATCAAGGTTGTCTTCCCCTTTCCCCCCACATAATACTAAACAGAACATATTGAAATATGACGGGAACATCGGTAATGCTCATAATCACATCCTGGAAAGAAATTACTTCTATGCAATATTGATGCTATTGAACATTAAAATACATAATCCTCTAGAATGAAATTATCAATTGAAAGTGCTCATTGATTTAGCTATGTTTCTACAGCATTTTCAAAAAGAAGAGATAGGGAAGCGTATTTGTAGGTATGTCATTCAATTTGGAAGTAGAGTTGAAACTAGCCATTAGAGATAGCATAAACTAAGCCAGTGACACTAAACTTTATTAGCAATGATAGTAATAATACTATTCTGGCTTTTCTAGGCCACATATGCTAGGTGAAGGCCATCTCATAGCATGTTAAATGAAGGTCACTAAAATTAGACTTTAAAAATTTGTTTTTTCAGTTCACTTATTTTAAAATAAATTTCTTCTAACTTCCCTTCCGAGAGAACTACCCCTTGTAACCAAAAGATAAAAATAAAGGTATAGAGACAGGAGGAAATTAAGGAAAGAAGAAAGGAAAGAAGGAAGAAAATGAAGAGTAGAAAAGAGTTATTTAGTAAAATTAACCAAAATATCAACTAACTCAGAGTCTAAGAGGACATACCTTGCAATATTACATGTCCATAGTTCTGCATCACACAAATAAATGGATTTTTATCCTATTTAACTGATTCTTCTTTTTAAAAATACTTAATCTTCTTTTCTTTTTAAATTTTGAGTTTTGAATTCTCTTTCTCCCTCTCACTACTCCCCCACTGGGAAGGCAAATGATATGACATTAACAAAACCTGTCAAATCATGCAAAACACATTTCCATATTAGCCATAACACGCAAGAATAAAGTGAGAAAATTATACCTAAATTTGTGCTCAGAGTTCATCAGTTCTCACTCTGGAGGTGGATAACATGTTTTCATCATGAGTCCTTTGAAATCATCTTGGATCACTGTATTGATTTGAGTAGCCAAGTCTTTCACAGTTGATAATAATTAAAATATTACTGTTATTATACACAATGATCTCTTGGTTCTTCTCACTTTGCTTTATATCAGTTCCTATATATGTTGCTATGTGTTTTTTTCTGATATCATGCCCTTATCATTTTTTATAACACACTAGTATTCCATCACAATCATATGCCACAACTTGTTTAGCCATTCCCCAGTTGATGAGCATCCCATCAACGTCCAATTCTTTGCCACCACAAAAAGAGCTGCTATAAATAGGCTGTCCACATAAATCCTTTTCATTTTTCTCTTATATCTCTTGGTTAAAGACCTAGTAGTATTATTAATGTGTCAAAGGTTGTGCAAAAATTTCATAGCACTTTGAACATAGTTTTAAATTGTTTTCAAGAATGGTTAGACCAATTCATAATTCAACCAACTGTTTATTAATGTACTTATTTTTTTTCCTCATTCCCACCCAACCCCTGTTACACTTTTCATTTTTTATAGATTCAAGGTTGTGAGATTTAAAATTGGATACTAGAGCATTAATCTCCCCTCTTTAACCTTTCCCTTAATTTATCTCCCAGACTAGTAAATGGAAGATACCTCTGGTCTCTAGTTAGAGCTTTTATTGTTTGCTAGTTACAAGGTGATGTTGATTAGAGGGATAGGAAAGTAGAAATACAAAACAAATAGTCTAAGCTTAGTCTATATTCCGTATAAAACTCACCAAAAGCCCAAGGCCACCTTTGGGGTGGGGGGGGGGAAGCTGCGTTAGGCACATGCTGCTAACAGCGAGCCAGGCCAAGTCGAACTCCAGTCAGCATCTGTCTGAGCAGTGCAGTCATTGGACCAGGAGAGCAGGAAAGACCTACTTCCATTCTCTCCTTGCCTTTTCAGCTCACACCCCAGAAGTGGAGTGCTTAACAGCTGGACTGGCGTGTGTAGCCCATGCATGGCTGTCGGTCTCCTCCCAGAAAGGGTGGTCTTTAAAAACTGGCGTCTTTCCATATTCACTGACTGTTAAAAACTTTTTACCACATTCCCCCCTTTGATTCCTCAATAAACAAAGTGTTTCCCTGACAGAACAGTAAAAAAAAAAGAATATAATAACTATTGCTAACTAATAATATGTGAACAACAATATAGAAAAGGAAGAAAGGAAAGTTTTGTCTAGATGGGCGATATTTTTTGTCCTCATGAACTGATGCTTTAACATTGGTCTTGCAAAGGGAGGAACTCTGCAGAGAGTATATGTTACAGATGGTGTATATTATAACAGAAAGGAGATAGTAAAAACTAACAAAACAAAACTGTTCATATAAAGTCTCTGAGTTCTCTTGTCTTCTTGAAGTGGTAAGATGTCATCAGGAGGAAACTGGATTCTGGTCTGGAAAACTGGATTCTGGACTCTGGTCTGGAAAGCTGGATTCTCTTCTTTAACTGTTTGAATTGCTGCATTTTTACTAAACCTTAGCATAGCATTGTCAATGATCAAATTAATAAATTCCATTACAAGGTGGTATCTTAGAGTTATTTTAGTTGAATTTTTCCAATCAATAGTGCCCCTTCTGAATCAATTGCTGTGGCAGAGGGGCTTGGGTAGCTATAAGCTATGTCATGAAAGGTTACCCATGATGGACAGGTCATAATAAAGAGTCAGCCAAATGTGATGCACCAGAAAAGGAAATGGCAAAAAAACTCCAGTATCTTTGCCAAGAAAACCCCAAGGACAGTATTAAAATTATAAAAGTTATGACATCAGATGATGAGCTCCTCAAGTAAGAAAGTGTCCACACACTATTGAGGAAGTGTGGAGGACAACTACAAATAGCTCCAGTACTAATGAAGCAACTGGGCTAAAGCTGAAAGGAAACTCAATTGGGGATGTACCTATTGAAAAAAGGAAAGTCTGCTGCTATAAAGACCAATACTTTATTGAAACCTGGAATATATTATCTATGAACCAAGGTAAACTGTAGGTAGTCAGACAGGAGATGGAAAGATTAAACATAGATGTCTTGAGTGTCAGTGAAATTAAATGTACATGAAAGGGTGAATTTAACTGAACTGATAAATAGACATACTCCTATAGACAAGAATCCCTTAGAAGCAATGCAGTAGCCCTCATAGTTAATAAAAGGGTGAGAAAAGCAGTACTGGGGTATAATCTCAAAAATGGTAGAATGATTTCTGTTCTAATCCAAAGCAAACCATTCAACAATACAGTAATCTAAGCCTATGTTTCAACCACCGATGCCAAAGAGTCCAAAGTGTATTAGTTTTATGAAGAACTGCATTTTCTAGAAATAAAACTATAACATACATCATGTTCAGCATAGGTGATTAGAATGATAAAGTACATAACAAAAAACTAATGCTTACAAGGTGGTGTCATATGGGAAGAGGTGTGGTCACTACTCTCTTGGTCTGTACTCTGGTGTTTACCCAGGAAGAACCATTGCTTCCCTATAACTGCGAGCACTAGTATTCCTCTTGACCCTGGAACTATGAATAGTTCCACCTTTTTCCTGCAGACATAAGTATCAATATTACTTTATGTCTTCAAACTGTGACTAGGGCCCCTGATCCCTTGTAACTGACCAAAAGTATTCCTCTCTGCCTGGAACAACTGGTTATGGGAATAAAGTTCATGATCACTGACAGCTCCACCTAGTGCCAGAAAAGGGCACCTTGTAATACCTTTCTTTTCAGTTGTCCAACCCCATTACTGTCTCTGTGTTGAGTAGTCCAGCAGCTACTGCTATTGTTGCTATCACATCAACTTCCAAGATCCACTACTACTGGTTGCCACCATGCTCCAAAGTTTGCCTTCCACCATGGTGAAACAGGCCTTTCCTTCTAACCTTCTATGTTGTCTTAGTTTCTAAAAAATGTCTCATTATGACCTTTCTTGGCTCTGATGCTCCAAAACCTTATTTGAGGCATTATTTTAAAGTTGTTTGGAGGGGAATTTAGGGAGAGTTCAGATGTGTTCCTAACTATACTCTGCTATCTTGAATATGCCCTTTACTGATTCTTCTTACTAAATAGATTTAAATCATTATTGTTTCTACTACCAAAGGACTAAAAACTTTCTACACTATCTAAATTTGTCATTCTGAAAAAAGCTGTGAGCATCCAAACCTAGTTAGGGTCCTGTCCAGAAACTGTATGAATCCCACACATGAGTATAAGTATAAGAAAAATGCCATATTGAAACATAATTTCCTTCCAAGAAAACAAAGGGCTACCGAAATTTAACTTTTTCTGTCAAAGAATTCACTTTCTCTGTTGAAATAAGTCTAGTTGTCCCCAGTAACCAGTAAGTTACTCTGTTACTTGTCAGACACAACCAGATCACTTATCTAAACATTTGTGTATTAGCAGCTATGGGGTGCAAAAAAAAGACATTCTTTGGGCTCAGTTAAGTGAATGATTTGAAAGAAAGAAAGATTATTGCCAGCAGTTGTCACTGTCAAGACAGAATTTGCTTTGTGCCCTTTTGCAAGCAGAAATATTTAATTGAGTAGGGAATTTTCCTTGAATGACTTAAGAGCTTGGGGGAGAGTCCAAGTCACTATTCTTGCTTGATAAATTAGAGAAAAGCTTCAGATACAGTAAACTTAATCATTCAGATCACAAACACAGCATGATGGTTCATGAAATACATTATTTTTTGAGGCTTTGAGCATTTTCTGCTTAGAAAAATTGTGTAATTCTATTGTACTGATTGTCAGTAGAAACATGCAAGTGGGAATGTAGGTAAAAATGATATTTTGGCCATGGATCTCTCAGCAGGAAAACAAATTGAGTATAAAACAGTTTCAGGATTTAGAGAGTCAATGTGTAAAAAAAAAATACCACAGCAAGAGAGTACATGAGTGTACAGCAGATGAATCAGATGGAAGAAATAAGGGGATTGAAGATAGCACACTGAGATGACCTTGTTTCAACAGATTAAAGTAAATGCCATAAAAGATCATGGCATCTATTGGGAGAAATAATCTGCTGAAGATTGTCATGAGTACAGTATTTGTTAAAGTAACAAATAATCATACAAAAATATTGGCTAGTTTTCTTTCTTTGTAATCTTTGATTCTTAAACCATGGGCTAAGTGAAGAGAGCTCTGACTTCATAGACAGGAAGAGCTGAATTTAAGTCCTGGCTCTGATACAGAAGGTCTGTGTAACCCTGGAGAAGTTACCTAATTTAAGAATTGCTCTAAGCATACTTCAAGTTCCTAAATTACAGAGAAGTTACTAATTTGCATTGGTAGAAGGATATTTCCTAATTCAGGAGTTTCGTACATAAATAAAATAAATCACAGATTCAGCCCCTACCTTTAGGTTGACTTCATATTGACTTTTATATTTTTGAAATGTAGAGATATGGGAATATATATACTTATACAGATATAGGCATATAAATATAACCAATATCAATATATGTAAATATAAAATAAGATCATATTCATATGCACATATATAATAAATATAAGTATAATTATTTTATATGCACGAATAAGTATAAATAATTAATCATTCATTTATATCTATTCCTGTTTATATATACATATAAATTTTTCTATATATTTATATTTACCTATAATCATAGGTTCTCTGGATACCTATTAATTGTTTCTTACAGACAGCATTAACCAAGTTGGAAATTAAGAAGTTTTTCTCCAGAGTTGTTGTTTATTCTTTCTTTGTCCTCTCTCTCCTTCTGTCATTCCCTTCCCTGTTTTGTGTACACAGACATTCATATTTTTCTCAGTATGTTTTTTCTTATTAAAACCTGCTCTTATGAAAAAGCATAAACCTTACTAAGCTTTGCCTTAATAATAGTGAAAATGCCCCTGTTGCTTTTTCCAGGATGTTTTTAATATAATTACTGCTCAAATTTTGTCCTATTAATGGAATTGAAAGAATTCCATAATTGGTAGAAGAGGCATTTTGGAATGTGGGAATCACTTTGGGCGTTGTTCGATAAGGAAGGAAGGGAAATAAGTATTTAGATATAAGCTAAGTGCTTCTATGTGCTAAAAGATTTACAAATGTTATCTTTATTGAACATTACAATAACCCTAGGAAGGAGAATATAGGTAATGACACAGTTTAGTTCTGTAGTTAATAGATATAATGCTAAAAGGTACATCAGAGATCATCTAACCCAATATCCTCATTTTAGGGATGAGGAAACTAAGGTCTATATTGGTTGCAATATTGGTCCAAGATCACGTAGAGGGCAGGGCTTGGGCTTGAACTTAGTTCTTCTAGTTTCAAATCCTGTTTTCTTTCCACTGTCCCTCATTAGCCTACCCATAGATAGCCTTGGTCTTTAGAATTTTTGCATAACTACTAAGTTCCAAAGATAGAATTTGAATTTCAGCTCTTCCTGATTTTAATTCCAGCATCCTATCTCCCATGCCATGTTACCCTATGTCCCCTACTCTGATTTTGAAGTTAAATTCCATAAAATTGGATTAGTGGATTCATTTTATAGCTTCTCTACCAGCATCATTTTTTGTCTCTTTCTCACTTACTCCTCAAATCACTGAGCTCAGGGAACATCAGTTCTTATTGTTGATCAAATCTTTGCCAAATTCACTAGAACTTAGAAGAGAATCACACTCACAAATGTCTGTGAAAGAATAAATAGAAGAAGTGCAGGGGCAGCCACACAAATGGTTGAAACAAGGTTGTCTAAAACTTTAGGCAACAGGTGATTTGCACAGTTAATAGCTAATGAAACTGCCATGCTCTGTAGAAGAGAACACTAATGCTTTGGAGTATAATGTTGATTCAGTAGAAGGAGTTACTGTGGTGGAAGTAGATAGTAACAACTCCAAGAAAGAAAGAGATGAAATCAGTAGGATTAAAGAAAGAAAAAAAAAACAATTATTTCATTTTAATTGTAATTCTCACATGGTTCCCTATTGTGGGGCTTTGGGAACCTTTGTGCTGAGAGAAAATTCTAGTCTCAATCTTGCCATTTATTAGTTGTGGTACAATGGGTAGTGGCTTTACCACTTTGACTTTCAGTTTTCTTATTTGCCCCAAATGAGAATTATCCTATTTAACACATTTAATGGAGATGTAATTTCAAATAAGCTACTTCAAGATGAATGCATGTACATTAGGCATAGCTAGGAAGCACAGCAGTTAGAGTGCTGATCCTGAAGTCAAGAAGAATCATCTACCTGAGTCCAAACCCAGGTTCAATAACTTACTAGCTGTGTGGTGTTGGGCAATTCACTTAATCCTGTCTTGTCCTCACTTTCCTTATCCTGGACAAATGAGCTGGAGAAGGAAAGGATAAACTACTCCAGTATTTCCTGCCAATGAATATAACCCCAAATTGGATCACAACAAAAGACTTGGAAATGACTGAAACAAACAACTAACAACAAACAAAATGTTGTGTATTATAATGTGTCCTATCTGCAAAATAAACTTTATTTTATCCTAGCACTTGGACAGATGAGGGGAAAGGGACATGTCATACATGTCAAGGAAAGAAAAAATATAAAATTTCCTGAGAATACCCATATTTCTTACATTCTCCTTCATGTAGTTTTTAGGCTTCCTCCCCCAATAAACTACATAGTTTTGCACTTCTTTGTCAGTTTTAAGATATGACAAGCCAGGGGAGAACAGTAGGTAGTATCTAGGACATATACAAAATGAAGGATCTGAGAAAGGATGAATCTTTTACTGTCTTTGCCCCATCAGTGTGTTGTACTAAGGCTAAATATGGGAAAGCAGCACAGTCAAAGACTTATTCAAAATCAATGCATAAAATCACCTCCACAGATGATATTAAGTGGTCAGAAACCTCTTAGATAGAGGAAAGGGGTAATAGATTATGTAAAGAAAAACTTTTCCACGATTTGTGGCCTTTCCTCAGTGTAATCCTCTGTGACCTGGAATAAAGGATTGTTACAAGTGTAAGAAAACCAGTAGATAATAGAAATTTAGGAAAATGATAACTGTATTCAAAAGGCCAAATTATAATATTTTCTTGGGTAATGTCACTAAGAAGAAAAAGGCATTGTGGAAAGCACCCTAAATTTAAATCTTACCTCTGCTATAGGGGCACATAAGCAGTATAGTATATTGCTTAGAGTTCTGTGCTTGGAGTCAGGAAGATGGTTTGGAATCCTGTTTCAGAGCCTTGGTATTGGCATGACCTAGACATGTACATCCTTTAACCTAGTTGAGACTCACCCATCTCATCAATAAAATGGGGAAAATAATATACCATTCTACTTCACAAGGACATTGTGAGGATCAAATGATAAGTAACTTATGGTTAGTACTTTGCCAACTTAAAAGTATTTACTTAATACACGCTCTTAAATTTTTCTGCTTGTGAGTCCTTGACTCAGTCATGTCACTTATCTAGGATTCCATTTCTTTAGTCACAAAATAATGGGGTTGGACTAGGTCTTTAAGTTTACTTCCATTTCAGGAACATATAAAAAGTTAATTTTATTTTTGTGTGTATCTTAGCAGACTTAGAAATTTTCCAAGTAAAATATTTATTCTTTTATTTTGTTAATTTTTAATATCTTAAACTTAAATGCAAAATGAGAAAGAAAAAAAAATCACTGTGTACATAGCAGATCATAAGACAGGATTCAATATAAAACAACAAATTTCCATTTCAAGAAAACCTATGTAATAAATACTACACATTGTTTTAAAGTTGCCCAGCTTTTCTTTTATTCCTTGTTGGTTTTTCTTCTATAGTCTCCTAAGCACCAAAGAAGATATTTATAATCTTAAAAATAAGTTTGCCCATTTTCTGCTGGTGCAAGAAATAATTATGATCATTTTAATAGTGAGGGATGAGTAAGTAAGCAAGTGCATGAATGAATGAATTCATGAAGAGGAATTTATTAAGCATCAAATATAGGCACAAGGCACTGTGCAAGGACATATGACTATAGAAAAAGACAAATGCAAAAGTAGCATAGTATTTACCTTCAAGGAGTTTACACTCTAATAGGAGGTAAAAACCTGTATTGCAGCCAAATAAGGGAGCTTTGATCAGGGAAAAATGAAGGCATGGTGAATGGAATATAGGCTAGAAAATTATCATGCTCATTATAAGATTAATAGCAGTTGATTTGATTGCTCTTTTCCAAGGAAGAGTTGGGAGATATAAGCTTGGTGTCAGAGCAGATGGCCAGAGATGTTTCAGCATGCACTTGTCTTCTGCTGGATGATGACTGATACATGTTTTACAAATCATGTTTGAGAATGAAAAGCTTCAGATGGTTTTGAACCAATCAGATTGAAAGAAGAGAAGCACAATCAAGTCTTTTTTTCATTTTTTCATTTTTATTTTGCTATTACACATAAAGATAATTTTCAACATTCATTTTTGTAAGAGTTTGAGTTCCAAATTTTTCTCCCTCCCCTAACCTTTCCCCAAGATGGTGAGCAATCTGATATAGGTTATACATGCACAAACATGTTAAACGTATTTCCACATTAATCATGCACAACCAAGTTTTAAAAGTGTTCTCTAAGGTGGTTGAGAAATCAGGTGAGCTTTAAATATTATTACATCACATAAATATTATTCTGTAGACATGAAAATCATGAAGGGATTTCCACTTGGTCTTCGAGAAGCATAATTAAATTTTGTAGCAAAACTTTGATAGTTATACAAAGGCATAATCATTGTGCGAAGAATATTGAATTCATTGCATTCCCTACTTTGAAATGAAAGTTTAGGTGTCCCTCCAATTCCTACCTTTGTTAGCAAGCAGTTATCTATGCTCTAACTGTATTTTCTCACTCAGAGTGAATAAATGTTGGCTGGGAAAATTTTGCAGCTGGCACCTCTCTATTTTTAACTAGACTTATTAAAAGAAATTCAAATTAGTCTTTATTTTGCTTCCTTTAAGTTCCATCTGCTACAATTAATATTAACATTTTTTTGTCTAACTTGGATTTTTAACTAATTATATTTTAGAAGAGATTCATAAAAGGTTAGAGTGGCTACAAATTAGCACAAGAATGTACCTTACATGTATTTATTCAAGTGTTTGTAGAAAACATGGGTGTCTCATAGAAATGAATAATGACATTTTATTTATAAGAGAGTCTAAATGCAGGATCCAGAATTTTGGATGAAATATTTAAATTTTATTAAGGGCTTTGAAGAATAGTAATTAGTTTGTGATAGTTCACTTTCATGTAGCACTTTAAAAATATTTTCATTCCATTAGTCATATAAGCAATAACATAAGTGCTTTTCTTCCCATTTTGCAGATGAGAACAAGAAGACATAGTTTGTGATTGTCCAAGATCAACCTGTAGTAAATAGAGTTCAAACCTGAACTTTGATCATCTGACTCAAAGTCTAAGGCTCTTTCCACTATTCTATACTGCCTACTAATGAATAGCTTGTATTATATGCTCTCATTTTCTAATAAATGAAAATTACTTTGCATATATTAACTCATTTGATAATTACAATAACACTGCAATATAGCTAGTGCAAATAGTAATTGCCCCTCTTTGAAGATGTGGTGATTGAGGTTCAGAACATCTTGCCCAAAGTCCAATTAATGTTAAGTGTCAAAGTCCAGATTTAAAATAACATTTACTGATCTCTGGTCTCATATTTTACCAAGATGCTTCTATTACTATTCATATATACCACATAAGTTCTTGCAAAATCCTTGATGGAAAGCTAGAGATTTCAGGGGCATTTAAAAAGTTATCACATTCTCATTGGTGACTTTAGTCTTATTAACCTCCCCTACACACCAAAGTTGCTGTAAATGAATAATAGAAGGATTCAAATGGCCAAGAAGTAATGTAGTATTGAAAGAAATAATGTAGTTAGTGCTATAGTTTCAAGGATTGTATTCAAGGTTTCATTAATCCTATTATTGTCTGGATAATATTAATAAAATATCTTAACTTTTCTGATCCTTAATTTTGCCAGTATTATTGGAATGAGAATGACTTTCCTAGTCCGCCATACATGTCAGTTTTAAGAGTCAAATAGTATGCTTTATGTAAAAATTGGGGTAATAATAATATATATCTTTTAGAATGAGTGTTACTTCCCTCTTGAAATGAGTTTGTATTACTTTTTATTTGCTTAATTGTTGTATTATACTCCCCAACCTCTCTGACTCTTTGAGGGGAGGGACTCTCATATTCCTCATCCTCATTGCTCTGAATGTATTAGATATTCAGGAGTTCAGTGAATTGCTGAAAGAGCCTCTGAATTTAGTGAGTTTGGCTCTCAAATAGCAAGTATAATTGAAACCTTTAGTCCTTAGCATGCCAAAGTTTGTGTTTCTACTGTAAGTATAACCTTGAAGGACTCAGGATTATTATGTAAGCCTCTTTTATGATGAGGCATCAGAATAGGTCTTTAGTCAAAAGGGGAAAGGGAAAAATTACAAAATATACAGTAAAAAAAATAGAATAGTAGAAAGAGTCCTGGAGTTGATGTTGGTTGACCTAGATTCAAATACTAGCTCTGACATTTTATGCTTGATGGTGGACAAAACGCTTAAACAATTTGAGCCCTTATTTGCTTTATGTGTAAAATGGGGGTGATCATGCTTGCATACCTTACCTTTCAAGGATATTGACTGTAACGATTGGAATGACGCCACCTGCTGGATACTTACTGTAGAAGAGTTCTGCCCATGAAGCAAAGGTCTTTGAGGGCAAGACCAGGCTTCAGGAAGTGACGCGGACTAGTGGGAGGAGGAAGGAAGAGACTGGCGCTCGGTCTCAGGCTCTTTCCTGAGGACGCTGGCGGAGAAGGGAGCTAGAAATGTGCTCTCCCTTTAATAGATAGGAATCTAGGCCTTTCTTTTTCTTTACCAAATTCTTATTCTCCTTAATAAATGCTTAAAAGCCTAACTCTTGCTAAAGCTTATAATTTATTGTCGACCACTCATTAAATAGTTTAGACAGTTTAGCTAGAATTTTAGCCCTTAACAGATGGCTGACCACGAAGAGGAAAGCTAACCCCCAGTCTTTTTCTGATCTTCTGGTTGGGTAAGAAATTTCCCCTCCCTCTCCCTTTAACTGCTAAGTACTGGTGTACTGGCTATGTTTTCCTTCAAATTTTTTCAAATGGACCTTTCAAACTCCCTAATTACCCTATTTTTGAGTTTAGTCTGTTTAACCAGACAAATGGGAGATAAGATCATGTTAATGCTTTGTTTTTGTGGATTTTCTATTTTTCTTTTTATTTTTGTTAAAAGAGCCAGCAACATACTCACACAAGGAAATATCTCTCCCTCTCCCAACCATGCTTTTTCAGAGAAACCTGAAGAGATTCCTGCAGTTTTTCCCAGTTCTAACACTAATTGTTGCTCTAATTTTGCATTCCTGGAGGCAATGACCCACCCTCTAGAAGCTTTTAATCCCGTAGTGCCTGGAGGCAAAGTGGGGGAAGAGGAATCCAGGCCTGAGTTCAAAATCAAGTCTGATTCAAATTGCCCTGGTCCCTCCCCTCCTCTCCAAACCCCACCCTCTACTCCTCCCATGGCCAAGCCCATTGCTTCCCCGGCCTGGGAAGTCCAGAGATTTGATGCGCATGCTCAACTTTCTCTAACTACATTTGCAGCTTCAGGCTCAGCCCTTCCCCAGCTGGCTGGTGCTTCTGAGACAACCTTAAGAAAACCCTTTAAATTCCAGATATACTCATTTTGTAGCATAATTTTGCTAACCTGCTTTTGTCTTTAATTAGTAATCTTATAAAGCATTTGTATGGTGGAAAGACTGACAGACAATATAGGAGGGGTTAAAGAAGAAAAACTTAAGCTGAATAAGAATGACAATCAACATAGTTCAAGACTCTGCCTTTTGCCATGGAAGGGTATATATTTTACAGAAATGTAAAGTAAGCAGCAAGGTATTGATATGAGTATTGGGGATTTTAGATATCGGAAATCAAAGGTGTTCTGAATTCACTCAGAGTATTAATAGTATCAGTTCAGAGGTTACATAGGATTTCTATACTATTTACATATACATTTTGAAATTAATGGTATGGGTTCTTTTCATAGAGATTTACATGCATTTGAGATTGTGGTCTTATACTATAGTTTCTAAAACAAGGAGAATATTTGTAAAAGCTTTTTATAGTCATGTGATCAAGTTTATATTTTATAATACTCTTATTGATATTAAGTTCATATTCATTTAGATTTCCTTAGTTTGAATTTCACTGTATTTTATTGTTCCATGTGTATTTTCTTCTATTCATTTGTCTATCTAATTTTGAAACATTGCAAGATGGTTTTGATTTTATTATACAATGTTAATTCTAGGAGTATTGTGCTCCCATATTCTGAGTTATTTGTTTTTGTTATTTTTTCTCAACTGATTATTTGATCAAACTCTTTAAAGCATTTCCCTAGCAAATTGTTTGCCATGGCAAGTGTAAATTGATTCTAGAAGTATTATTTTTGATAAGCATATTCCAAAAAAAAAAAAGAGGGGAACATTTGTAAAAGTTGTCTTTGAGATTGTGTTGTGCTTTAACTTTTATTTAAATATGTTCAGATTTTTCAAAAAAGTAATTGTATACTAAGTAAAAAAAAGGGTATTATTTGAAATTGTTGCATAATTATATATTGTGTTCTGAGTCAAGATGTATTCACATTTTTTGCAATCATTTATTATCCTCAATTTTTAAATCCATATGAGACTTGGAATATGGGAACTTATCATTTAAGACATTAATTGCCTTTATTCTGAGTTATCAGATGCCAGTTGGCCAAGATGCCATCCAATCACAAGAGGGAATACATGCAAGAGCAGACACTGAATTGTCACATGAGGGGGAGACATGCATGAAGTCCAAGGTATGGCCGAAGGAACGGCTTTTGACTAATGTTGAGGTTGGATTCTCTTGGTTTAATATTTTATTTATGTTTTCCCCCACAATATTGTACTGATGGCTGGAAGTATTCATCCCACCCATCTTATTCTACGCCTGGCATCTATGCTCCCTCCTATATGCCTGATGCCATGGACATCTCAATCCCATGCTCTGATTAAGTCTGACTCAGTTTCTTCCAATATGTTCGGTGGCATGGACATATATTCCATCCACCTATTTTAAGCCTGGCATACTGTATGGGCAGTACATATTGCTCAAGTGTGGAATGCTCATATCCCTCATTTCTCTGTTCTTTTATGGTAACCCCCCATAATTATCTCAGGTGTCATGATAAATACAGTGTTGAATTTGGCCTTGACACCTGTTACCAATTATTAGAATTTTAAAATTTCTCATAATGGCATGAGGATGATTAGGCAGATGATGCAAAAAGTGATGAAACAAAGATAAAATCTATTTTGAAAAAATTAATATCACAGCAATGGTCTTCTCAATTACACCTACATAAGGGGGGGGGGGGACTTAGTAAATTATTAATATATAATAGTAATATTATAATTTTAAAGATGTTTCAATTTTTGTTTTATTATATGTTTCATGTGTAACAACTAAGATTCTGAATTCCCTTAGACATGTTTTTGAGAACTTTCATTGTTTGATTTGATATATTGACAAGCTATATTAAAGTTGTGTTAAGCTCAATTTTGTAGGAAATTTCCTGGCTGATTAACCAGTATCCACAACATCAACCCCTGAAAAGACTTCCAATTCCACGACTGCACACCTAGAGGACATCTGAGAAAGACTTTCAGAGACTTTAAATGAACAGTTTTGATTTGTTGTTTTTGTTGTTTTTTTCTCTTTCTGTTATAATATACACCATCTGTAACATGTATTCTCTGCAGAGGCCCTCCCTTTGCAAGACTAATGTCAAAGCGTCGGTTCATGAGGACAAAAAAAAAATCGCCCCTCTGGACAAAACTTTCCTCTCTTCCTTTTCTATATTGTTGTTCACATATTATTAGTTAGCAATAGTTATTATATTGTTTTTACTGTTCCGTCAAGGAAACATTTTGTTTCTTGAGGAACAACAGGGGGGACTGTAACGATTGGAATGACGCCACCTGCTGGATACTTACTGTAGAAGAGTTCTGCCCATGAAGCAAAGGTCTTTGAGGGCAAGACCAGGCTTCAGGAAGTGACGCGGACTAGTGGGAGGAGGAAGGAAGAGACTGGCGCTCGGTCTCAGGCTCTTTCCTGAGGACGCTGGCGGAGAAGGGAGCTAGAAATGTGCTCTCCCTTTAATAGATAGGAATCTAGGCCTTTCTTTTTCTTTACCAAATTCTTATTCTCCTTAATAAATGCTTAAAAGCCTAACTCTTGCTAAAGCTTATAATTTATTGTCGACCACTCATTAAATAGTTTAGACAGTTTAGCTAGAATTTTAGCCCTTAACATGTAAGAAACATTCCATATAAAACTTCAAGTTTAGAAAAGCATAGGTTATTTAGATTATTTTATTCCATATCATATAGCCACAATGAGACGCAGGCAATACATTTTGTCAGTCTGTGATCATGTCTTGTTCTGTGGGTGTTGTCCTTTATGACATTCTGAGGAAATAAGAGGATCTACTCACCTCTTTGTACTTTATTCATTTTTAAATTAGGACATACATGCAAAGTCCTAAAGCTTTCATCTTTATAATTTTTCACAATAATCACTTAGTATATTTCAACCCACAAATCAGTTTTGCAAAGAATCTTAAAATATAAATTCTTTTCCATATGGTTTCTCCTCCTCTCTTACCCACTCCCTTACCCAGGGTAAGGTCTAAACACATGCTGGTATCCTTGTTTTCTATCTAGTTAGGTTTAAATGCTGTGGTTAATAGCTTTCTTTTCTTTTCCTTTCTTTCTTTCTTTTTTTTAATGCCACATAAATATCCAGCATATTATAGGTATTCCTTTGGGAAAATCCAGTTGGCAACTTACTTTTAAAAGGCTTAGATAAAGCACTACCATATAATTAGAATTCAATCCAATTTAGTAAGACTTCATTAAGCCCCTTTAATGTGTTCACAGGTACTGGGGATGTACATGCACATAGAAATATGAATACTTCCTGATCTCAAGCAGCTTATATTTTATTGGGGGAGGTAAATAAAAAAAAAAAAAACTAGGCAAATAAAATACCAAGGAAGGTAAAAAGGGATGTCAAGAATAAGGAGTGCTAATAAATTGAGGCACAAAAGTAAGATCTCATAGGAGGGTGTGTACTTTGAAGGAAGCTGTGAAATATATTGAGTGTAAATGACAATATGGAGGTCACTTGTTTTCAAAGCACAGAGATGAAAGATGGAATGCCATATAGGGAATGGATAACAGGTGAATTAGACTGGAAAGAAGGTACCCCAGGGAATGGGTGAAGTGAAAGGGGGGATATGACTAGAAAGAATACATAAAGTATGATTGTAAAAGGCTTTAAATGCCAAGCTATTGAACTGTTTCCATATAAGCTTAACCTAGATTTAAGAAATAACAAATTCATTAGTCATACTAAGAGTTTATACTGGGGGACTTTGGTTCTTATAGACACTGATCACTGTGTAGCAACATCAAGGAACTTACTCATATGGTGTGGTTCCTTCTGCCAATGGTAGATTCTCAGAGACTATTAGCCTTCTAGATGTTCAATGGAGGCAAAAGTTTAGAACAGTAACCATTCATGGCTCTAGTTAGTTTTATTTTTCCATGATTTCCTATCCCAAGATTTATGATATTCAGACATGGTTAGAAGTGAGTTTCTATTTAATAGCTTCAAATCATATTGTGCATAGATTTTTCATAGGGATTGGAGAAGACAGTTTGGGATAGTTACAAAAACATCGTTCATGCAATTTTCTGGAGAGCAAACTTTACTAGATGAGGCAGCAACTACATGATGCATACACTGAAATTTCATTTTTTAATTTATATGAATATATGACATTAGAAAATATAAAGTCCTGTTTTATCTTCGATGTGTCTCTAAATTTTTCAGCCCCTGTTCAACACCTTATTTGTTGTCCCTCCTCCCCAGAACCTGCTGTGCTTGATGGTGATTCATTAACATACTTACTAGCAATTTACAACAATAATGAGATGGAAACACAATTCCTAGCACTAAGTGCTTTAGTATAGCTGGCATTCATTAGCACTTCGAATTAGGAACATTTACAGTACATAGATTGTAAGCCAGTATCATAAAATAATGAGGAACTAAAAAGTGAAGGTAGAGAAGACAGACAGGCTTGGTAGAAAATACTGATTTTTTTCTGTGTATTATTCTTTTGTAAGAGCCTGATCAGAAGAGTTCTCTGATTAATTTGAGGACATTTCAAGGAAGGGGAGCCACCTTTATTTTGGACTTTGTATCTTCTCAAGGACAATATGGATTTGGTATTGAAAATGCTAGGCATACCTATGGGAGCATGCTTAGTAACACTAAATTGAAAGTAAGAGTGTAGGCTCGGGCTGTTGAAAACAATTTGGAAATATTTGCTGGCATAGGCTCTTTTTGGGTTCAAGGCAATCAGGAAAGTGATGGCACTAGCTTGTATTGGATCAGGAATCAGGAGAGCTAATTGTTACATTTTCAGTGTGTGTATTTACATATCAGAAATCAGCAAATGAAACAAATCAGGTTTTTTTATATTATGTTGTTCATTGTCTTAAGGAGACTTTAGGGAAAATGTTAATAATGCAGATGAAATTTAAAAGTGTGCCATAAGTTTTTTGGTAAGCCAGTTGTTAAGCATTTACCAGCATATCACTGGAATCAATTCATGGTATTAAGATTATAGACATGAACCCTTGTTGCTGTGTTTTTCCTGATTTTGCTTGTTAGAGAAATTCAAAATGCAAGAGTTAACTTTTGGCCTTAGGGGCTATAATATGCACTGACAGATACTCCCAGTGACTTAGTGACTATTCCTGCCTAAATCCCAAGAAACAGAAAAGTCTCAGGAAGGATAAGAAGGAATATTTGGTGGAGCAGTAAGAGATCCTGGATGCAAGAGCCAGGCAAGAGAAAAATTTATATTTATTTTAATATTTGGTATCTTATTAATTGTGTGATTCCCCTTGGGATCTGCACTTCTGGTTGGAGTGGGGGTGGGTAGGATTTAGTATAGTAAATTATATCAGGTTGCCTTTTTGTTTGAATCCCAAGATGAGAATACTGGGGACAGAACATTGTGAATTATATTAGCTAGCATTTTATAGAGCACTTAAAGGTTTACAAAAGCATTTTACATAAGGTATGCCCTTTGATACAATAACTTTGTGAAATAGGTGCATTTGTATATGAAGAAACAGGCTGAGAGAGGTAAAGTGATTTGTACAGGGTGACATAGCAAGTGCTTGTGTCAGGATTCAAATTTCACTTCTTCCTGACTCCAGAATTTTATCCAGTATACCAAAGACCAACAATATATACATATAGGGAGTTACTGAGCAATGCTGGAATGTGGAGGGCAAAAAAAAACAACTGTTGTAAATATGACCTTATGGAGCTGGAGGAGCAACGAGGGGACTGAGCCATGCTGTGGAAGAACAAGCCCTCCAATACCACTGTGAGTTAATTCAGACATTAAGGATACTGATGAGAAGAAAACCTCAGGTTAGTTTTGTTTCCACGGTGAGTCTAAGACCTCAAAATAGTGGCCATTACTTGTTCTATGGAAAAAGGGATAATAGAAGAATGAGTGCAGGATGAGAATTGTATTGTTTATTAATATATTTCAAGTCATTTATGTATTTTCCAAGTTTTCTAAAAGATTAAATAAAAGCTCTCCACTGTACACATATGCATTTCTAACCCTCCCGAATATCTGCATGGCAATTGAAGATTCTTTTGTTCATGTTGTGGAGAGCTTACTCTGTTCAAACTATCTTTCTTGTTTATCTTCTATCCAGACTTCTAATTACCAAATCTGAAAATTTTCTCTAAGCTAATGATAAGATGAACAGATGATCCCAGAATAGATATGATTTTGAGAGGAATGAAATCCAAGTTTGAACCATCTATTAAATACAGAGTTCAAAGTTCTGGACCCTGAGTATACTTTAACATATTAATATACTTTAATATTAAGTATACTTTAATGAAATATGTCATGGTGTTACTCACCAACATTTTCTTACAGAACTTTCCTTGCCTAGTTTAAAGAATGATTATAGCTGTTAAGATGTTCCAATATCTATCTATCTCAAGTAAACTCCTGTTCATAGTCAGGAATATGAATAATGGTTTCCTCAGGTTTCTGATGGGAGAGAAAGATGGTCGTAGGTTCTACCAAGCTGGAAAGGCTTAAGAAGGGATGAACAAGTGGATTGTATTCCTGTGGTGAAAAGAAAACCTATCTATATTTGGAGATGCTTCTTGCCAGGTTAGCAGCAGAATGATAGATGCTTCCCCCATGCCAACTTTGCTGATGCTGGGTACTTATACATAGAGAAGCCACAGTCTACATTGCTGAAAGAAGTATCCACAAAGACGATTTCATGAATCTTTGTAGAATTGATAGGTGCTTCTCAATCATATAAAACTTCAGAATTGGAAGGAAGCCAAGCCATCTAGTCTAATCCACACTTTAGAACAAGGATATCCTTCATCTATAAACTTAAAACAAGTGGTCATTCAGTCAATGAACTCTAGTAAATATGAATGTACTACCACCTAAAACACCGCATTCCTCCTCGGACTGGTTCTAATTTTTAGGAAGGTATCCTATATATGCAGTCCAAATTTTCCTCTTTGCAAGTATAGCCAGAGAATGAAAGTGGCTAGACAAACTTAGCTTCACAATGCTTGAATTTGATAAAAGCAGTATCTTCAAATGACTATTTAAACAATGCATGAAAAAGAATACTTTAATTTCATTACTGAAATGCATCCTTCTCTTTTCTCCCTCCCTCTCTCCTCTCTTTCCCTCCCTCTTTCTCTTCCTCTCCCTCTCCAACTCCCTTCTCTCTCCTCCCTCTTTCCTTCTTTCTTTCTCACTCTTACTTTCTCTCAAATATAAACAAACACATACACACACAAACTAAAACATCTGCATGCTTTTATAAGTATTTTTCACACAAACTTGAAATGAGAGACCTTAGAAAAATGTTGCAAACCAGTAGGGAGAGTTGCTACTAATTTTATTTCCAATGTATTTAAGTAAGTGCATATGACCAATGTCAGACTCTCCAATTCTATTCTTGAATTCACACAACTTTTTTTTAATGCAGCAAATAACCCTCTAGCCTCACTCCCAACAATAGTGATTTGTGACTAAGAATAAAAGAAAAAACAAGGTGATCTGATAGACAATTACATTGGCAGCTCCCCAATCTCCTCTATACCCAGTCTTGGTGTTAATTGTAACTGTATTACCAATCTAACATTTGTAGAGAGTCAAGACTATCTAAACATAAAAGAGACAAGGGAAACAATGTTTTTCTTATTTCTTCAGTTGATTCTACCTTAAATTTTCCCCTGTAAGAAGGAAACTATAATCATAGTTACCATTTTCATTTATTCAAATACTCAAATGGATCCATGATTATCTCACTGATTTGGGTATTCCTCACAACAATACAAATCATAGCCCTTTTGTGTCTGCCCAGACTGGGAGACACTTGTCCATATACTTCCATAAATTCACCATTTCGAGTCTCCACTTACTCTTCACAATACAAAAAGGTAATCAAGCATAGAGGCTATCCATTGATCATCCCTTGCCTTTACAACATCACCTTCTCTCTTTTTCCTATTATAAAATTATTTTACCACATCCTTTAGTCCAGGTCTTCTTTCTAGTTTATTCTTTGTTATGTGTTGCAGCCTGCTTCTATTCACCAAGCATCTCTCCCCTACACTTTGCAGGAAAATGTCATGAGGATTCCATTAGAGGAAAAGGACTTCTAATAACAGGAAACTATGAATACCCCATTTGTCACATTGTACTAAACTTGAACTGACTTTCCCTATACACTTTATGTATTGTGAGAGAGTATATCACATTACTGGGGGATTATGTTTAGGCTCAACTGTTTGTATCATACCACCTTAGTAAATATCTCTGATTAAAATCTAATTATTATGTTGGCGAACTGATACAAAATGATAATCAATGAAGGAAGCACATCACTGTAGATTTATTATAAAGACACTCCCACCAGCCCATTATGATTCCCTGGAATTCTGAGGGGGGGAGTGGCAATTGTTAACTATTATTACTATTATAATCATTAGTAGTAGTAGTAGTAGTATCATTATTACTAACAACAACAACAACAATAAGCATTTATATAACTCCTTAAGGTTTCAGAGTACTTTATGTTAATCTCTTTTGATCCTGAACAAACAACACTTTGATATGTGTGTATTTAGTATTCCTATTTTAGAGGTGAAGAAACTAAGGCCAATAGAATTTAAATGATTTTCCTAGGATCACACCAGTCATAAAGTATGAAGGATTTGAACTCAGAGATTCCTACTTCAGGTTCCATAGGCTAAAACTTCCAAATATCTTCTCTGTCTCTGCCATACATTGTTCCTCCCATATTATTGCATTTCCTTTAATCCAAGTATTTACAAGTATTTAAGGATTCGAGTACCTGGCACATCTCTCTCTCTCTCTCTCTCTCTCTCTCTCTCTCTCTCTCTCTCTCTCTCTCTCTCTCTCTCTCTCTCTCTCTCTCTTTTTCTGTGTGTGTGTCTCATCTACTTATTTCTATCATCTATATCTATCTTCTATCTGTCTGTCTATCTATCTATCTATCTCTCTATCACTATCTTCTGTCTATATCATTTATCAATCTCAATCATCTATCATTACTATCTGTCTATATTTATCTAACCACTTAGTTCTTTAGTTACACATATACATTTATCCATTCTTCATTTTATTGATTGACTGATTAATTGATTGGAGACACAAAAAAAGTTGAAATTATAAGAGACACTGATTTTAAATGTATTTGATAATCTATCCATTATATATCAGTGCCTTGTACTTGAAGTGAGAATAGTGAACTCAGGGTCAGATGTGCTGGCTCAGTTTCTAGCTTGTGCAACCTTAGGAAAGTCACTTAAAAATTTTGGGGCTTGAGGGGTAAAACAGTAGACACTTTTATAAATAAGCTTTAAGCTATAAGCCATTTATTCAGTTCCTATATTAATCTTATGATCTCTATCCTATCCTCCTGTATGTATTATTCTACTTCCTATCCCTTTACTTCCTCCCTACCCTCTTCCCATCTTAGACTATCAAAGCCTTGTAGAACATGGACAGATGCAGAGTGTGACCATTCCGTCTTGTTACCCTGTCTCTCTCATATATATATACACACACACATACATATATGTATATATGTATATATGTATGCTAATATATGTAGATATATGTACATGTTAATACATATAGATATACGTGTGTTTATATGACTATATCTATACACACACATATATATATGTATGCATGTGTGCATGTGTATATGTGAAAGTTATCCCTAAAGGAACTTACTGCCTAAGGAATACTTAGTTAAATTTCTTCTCTCTTTCTGACACAGTAAGACAATTAGGTGATGTGCTTAATAACAATCTCAATTCATTTAGAAGCTGAGAGGAAGTCTGGTTGCTAATAACTATGATTTCTTATCACTGACAAGAATAAAACCATACCTCATAATTTTGAATTAATAATAGCTTGCATTTATATAGTATTTTTACATTTCTTGTAACACTTTCCTCACAGTAACTCTATGCAACTTGTTAAACTCTGGGAATTTTCTTGTTGCAGGAAGAAACAAGTAGAAAATATTTTATTGTACATCTATAACCAATCTTTAAAGGTGTTTGAACTATGGCCTTCTTTCCTACTTACTTAATAGTGTTTATTCGATAATGATACAATTTGAATTTTCTACAAATAAAGAAAATGATAATAGGAGTTAGATGGTCTGAGTGCTATTCTACACTTTACCATTCAATTATATGATGAATTAATGTCTTGAATTTTTAATTATTTAATATGTGTGTAGGTACATATGTATATGCATCTGTGTATATGTCTACATCTATATACACACAAATGTATGTATATATTATATATATATATATATATTTTTTTTTTTTAAGGCTAAAATTCTAGCTAGTCTGTCTAAAATATCTAATGAGTGGTCGCCAATAAATTATAAGCATTAGAAAGAGTTAGGCTTTTAAGCATTTATTAAGAAGAATAAGAATTTGGTAAAGAGCGAGAGAAGGCCTACATTCATCTATCTATTAAAGGGAGAGCACATTTCTAGCTCCATTCTCCACCGGAGTCCTCAGGAAAAAGTGAGAGTCAGAGTTCCAGGCTCCCCCTTCTTCCTCCCCACAAGCAAATGCCACTTCCTGATGCCAAAGAAAAGACGCATGGTCTTGCCCTCAGAGACCTTCACTTCATGCCAGAGCTTTTCTACAGTAAGTCTCCAGCAGGTGGCGTCATTCCAATCGTTACAATATGTGTGTGTGTGTGTGTGTGTGTGTGTATATATATATATATATATATATATATATACACACACATACACACACACACACATATATATATACATATATATACATATATATGTATAATGAGTGAGATATATCTATGATTTAAGTTCTCTTTGCAAATTTGTATTCCTTTATTGATGGAATCAACTAATATTTAATACAAGTGATCAAAAAATAGCATCTTTTCACAGTTTAAATACGTGGAGAAATTTAGTTCAAGGATCTGATAATTGTTCTTCATGCACCAGTTAGTTAGCCTTGTACTTGTCACTTATCAGGAGCCCAAATTCTAGATGAATATAAATGGGAACAAATCAAGGTGTCGTGTGACATGGCCATGAAAGTTGTCTGTCACAATGAGGTTCTGGTTACAATAGTGTCACTACTGGATATCCAGACATATGGATGATATATTTTAAAATATTTCTGAAGCCAGTCATGGTGATGAAAGCCTGTTGTCCTGGAAGCTAGTTAAATAAATTCTAGAATTCTGAGCTACAGTAGGGCTAAAGCTGATCAGGTATAAGGAGTCTATATTGTCTAACACCAAGACAACAATATGGTGAGTGCCTGGGAGCAGGAGGCCACCAGGCTCCATAAAAAAGAACTAAAATGGCCTAGGTTAGAAATGGAGCATGTCAAAACTCCCAAAATAATCAGTAATGTGATCACCTGGTGAAAGGCAGCTGCATTTCCAGCCTGGGATAGATAGAGAGACTCAGACTTATTTCAAAAAAAAAAATAGCCCAAATGATTCTTTATCTTCTTAAAGTATAAAGGGGGTGGGTGGGGGGTTGAATCAATCAGTAACCTGTCTCCCCCCACTCCCCAGTTAAAGTAAATAAAAAGATGCTGATGGCCTTATCTGGTAAGAATATCTCTTTTGAATCAGTGATCTGAAGTATAACTGAGTGTGATCCTCTGTTGAAATAATCAAGGCATTAGAGGAGATGTAAGAAATCCTAGAAATTAATTCAATGAAATGAAGTGACATTCCATAGCAGGTGTGCTGGTATTGGTTGATATTTATTCATGTCCTGTGGATAGTCTATAGAATACAATGGCAATTTACAAACTTTCCTTTAAAAATATCCTCTCCACTCTAATTTGAGACAGAAAACAACTAAGTTCATACTTCACTGGAATGGCATCAATTTCAGAGATATTAGAGATATGTCATAGTAAATGTTATAGTAAATGGTGGTCTGGTGTTCAGAAGACTATCAAAATTTTGAAGTTACTTTCAGAGAATTGGTAGCTCAAATTATGGAGTACAATTCCACAAACATTTGCTATGGACAAAGAAGGCACTGGAAACAAACAAACAAAAAAATTACCCCAAGTCTGTCTCAAAGGACTGGGGGGACACATTTGTGGCAACAGGGAAGGAAATGAAATTTTAGATAAAGAAAAAGAATTAAATACTACTGGAAAAATAAAAGGATGAGCAGAATATAGTGTTAGAAAGACAGGAGAAGCAGGAAGATGTGGTGTATTTAAAGATGAGGAAGTAGAGATTATCAAAAGGGGAGAGGATAAATGTTAGGGTCAAAGGAGATTAGTCAAGGAGACTGAGCTGAAAAAAATCCTGTTTGATTTAGTAATTATGAGATAATTGGAGACATTAAAGAATTTTCATTAGAGTGAGGTAAATGGAAAACAAATTGCAAAGGGTTGTGGAGTGTCTAGGATCATAGACTTAGAACTGAAAAGGACCTTAGAGATTTTTAGGCAACTCCTTTTATAGATGAGGAAACAGAGGTCCAAATACATTGAAAACTAGGTCACAGAGTAGTAGAAGCACGATTTGAACCAAGCTTCTCTGACTCAATCCGTACCTTTAGAATTAATAGTTAGGACATGAAGACATAACTTTTTTGCCTTAAGATTGGCAAGTAAAGGGGAGGAGGGACTTGATAGGATAGAGGCATCAAGAAGCTGGTTTTCTTAGAACTCATTAAACAAGAATATTTCATCTGATTGAAATTGAATATATATCCAAGGGGGTTTGACTACTACAATAAAGCTCTGGGAGACATAGGAGGGAATGAATGAGATTTGGGATGTAATGGGAAGGATTAGCATTTGTGAGGAGATAGCTCTTCTATGACTAGTGTTTAATAAAAAAAATTAGGGAACTTGCTCAGCAATCAGTAGGTTAGAAGGCTGAAAAAGTGAATTATATGGCCTTTAGAGGAGGAATTATCATTGAAGGAAAATGGCAGAAGAATGGATTAAATATGGAGGAGTAGAAAAAGAAACATGCCTATTATGAATAATCAGTCAACAAGCATTTATTAAAGGCTTACTAAATGACAGGCACTTTAAGAGCCTGTGATACAAAGAAAAACAAAAACAATCCCTGCCCTCAAAAAGCTCACATATTAATGGGGAAACAGGTAAATATTTGGGTATATGCAAGATATAAAAAGTACATGAAAAGCAACTATTTAGTAGAGGAACAAAGTCATGACAAAATGTTAGTTGCTGAAGGTGGGGATGTTAAGGAGATGTGATTTGAACTAAATGTTTACGGGAACTAGGTAAATCTCAAAGGATTTTTTCTTTGATCATGAAAATAACAGGGAGTCACTTTTTCTGTAATGTGGGGGTAATAATGCTTGTCCCTTCATGGGTAGGTCTATGAGTAGCTGGGAAGGAAGAAGTACTTAGAGTGAGACTGAACATTAGAGGAAGTGGGGATGAGCAATCTGCTTGAGAAGACAGGGAAAGATGGATTCAAGGTTGCATATAATCAATAAGGAGTCTTGAGAAAAGAAGTAAAATATGTTAACAAAGACTTGTATAATAGGAAGACAAAATAGACTGACCACATGCTAAGAATGAAATATGACAGCTAGAGAATCAGAATACTCCAATTTACCTTAAGGAAAGGGTAATAAAAATATCTCCCGTGTTGGGTGGATCTCTTGTGAGTGGCAGGGATGAGAATTACACAAAAATAGCAAGAATGGATGGGTTATGAGCTTCATAATTAAAAGGGATATCTGAATGGGTGAGACCAGACATCAAGTTGAGTATTTTACAATAAAAAAATGTAAACAAATGGAAGGAAAAGAGAAAGAATAGAAATGAATGGCATGTTCTTGTGCTAGTACTATCAGGAGCATTAAAAGTAAGAATAATCTGAGGGTGATAAAATTTGGGGACAATAGTGAAAACAAAAAACTATTAGGATGATATAATTAGATATGGCAGAAACCCTACACATCAATCTATCTATAAACAATCATTTATTAAATTGCCTCATACTCTGTGCTTAAGAACTGTGGATAAAAGGAAAAGTAAATAAAGTCTCTGCCCTCAAGTATCTTTCATTCTAATAGGCAAAATTCATGCCTATTAGAATGTGAGATACTTGAGGACAGAAACTATATATGCATACATATATAGTATATATATATATATTCATATATACATATGTATGATATAAATACATACACACACACACACATATATATATATATAATGGATGTATGGATGTGTATGCATATGTGTGTGTGGGGTGTATATTTTTGGAGGGTGGGCATTAGTAACTGATGGGAGAGGGATTGGAAAAAGTTCAAATCCCCCATTTTATAAATTAGGGAAATGAGGCCCCAAACATAAAGTGACTTTTCCAAATATAGTTTGACTAGGGCAGAAAACAAGAAATAAAGTGAGGAGAGAGTAAGAAAATATATAGCAGTGCTGATTCAATTTAATTCACCAGGGCTTGATAAATTCCCAGGGCACTTGCAGAATAGTTAGATTTCATTCCAGACCCACTATTGATGATAGTTCAACAGTTATGGAGAATTAGAAAATTGCTTTCAAACTGGAGGCAGACAAATGTGCAAATTATCTAAGAAGGTAAATGTGTGACTACAAACAATCCAGTAAGCTTGTCCTTGATTCCAGGCAACATTTGAAGGGGTTTTGAGAGTATTGAGAAAAGGAAGCAATGATCAATTGGCAACATCATGGCTTCATCAAAAATAGACTATGGCAGTTTAATATGATTTTTGACAGGATAACTAGGAAGTAAACAATGGAAATTTCATATTTGTAGTATCCTTTATTTCAGTAGTGTATTACCAAGCATTTTTTTTCTCATGCCATACTTGTGGAAAAGATTGAGAGAAGTGGCCTTGATAATAAGTTATATGGATTGAAGAAATGGTAGAATGACCTGACCAAAAGATTAATGGATTGATGTTAACTTGGAAGGAGACCTCTAGTACAATGCCCCAGGGCTCTTCTCTTTCTTGTACTGTTGAATGTTTTTTATCAATTAATTGAATGGAACTTGATATATGGTAGACGTTTAACAAGTAATTTTTAGATTTGATCAAATGATGCCACAAATGACAACCTTTTCAAAATTTCATTAAATGAAGTTGAGAGATAGAACCAATAGATTTCACTAGAGAGTTAGAATTTATGAGTAACACATATATACTTACAGGTATGAATATTCATGTTAGTATTAATCTATTGTCATATTAGTCTTAATTTAGAATTTTGCTGTGCAATAAGAAAGCCAAATTTCAGTGCTAGCATCTGTATGAGTAGAAGGTAGATATTACTAAACTTTACGGGATGATTGTAGAGGCAGGTATTTATTTTCTACTACCTTCTTCATTTACCATCCTCCTAATCCTTCCTCTGCCATACTTCTCTAACCTTGAAAATTACAGAAATATATTCAAGAAATCATTAGCTTCTTAGCTTGTAGATACATTTAACTTTTGAATGAGATGAATTTACTGTGTTCAAAGGAAAAAAAAATCTTCTCATCTGGTAGGAATGAGATGAGGGAATACATCCTCGTTTTTCCCATTTAAGGTCTTCTTTTCCCATATGGATACAGATTGAAAGGATACCTTTTATGGATGCTTAATAAGGTTCAATTAGGTAGGGAATTTGCTATGGATTTCAAGAGGACATCACCAAGCATTCCATTGTTCACTGATTCATTTATATATTCAGAAAAGTGGAAAACTGGAAAATAACAGAGGAGCAAATATATGTAATTGTTAAAGTTAATAGGATCATCCATTCAAGATGGAAGGGACCTTACAGATCATCTAGTCCATCTTAATTTTATAGATTAAGGAAATATACACACATACATACATACATACATATATATACACATACAAATATACATGAACATGTGCATATACATATATAGCTACATATCTATATGTCTACATTACTATATCTCTGTCTCTATCTCTTTCTATTTCTATTTCTATCTCTATCTTCATATCCATATCTCTATCTATCTATCTATCTATCTATCTATCTATCTATCTATCTATCTATCTATCTATCTATCTATCTATCTATCTATCCCTGTCCTCAAGGAGTTCCCAGACTAATGGGAAAGAGGAAATGTTGGAACAACCTGCCCAGGATCACACAGGTGACAGATATTTAACCCTAATCTTGTGGCCAAAAATCCTGCACTTTTTTATGGTACTATAGTGCCTCGCATTCAAATCATAAGTTGACGTGTAACTTTGTATGTGAAACTTTTAAAAATGTGCTTATTTAATGTTTTTGTTGATGCCATTAAGATTAAATTAGATTTTTTTTAAAGTATATCATTCTCAAAAAAGAGGTGCAGGAACACATAGGTCAGAGAGCATGCAGTGTTCAATTGGTTAAAAGGCTAGTTTTAATTGCTGCATCTGACACTGAAACTCTGTAACTTTGGACAAGGCCCCCATAATCTCTTTCGTGTCCCAGGCATCTTTCTAAGACTCTCACATGCTAGACTCCAATTGAGAAGGACATTTTCACAATAAGAATTTCCTCTCACAACTGAGATTATGAGTCCAATATAAAGATAAAATAAAATCCCTTTCTCCTTATGCAGTTATGTTATTTGGACATATAGAACAACTTTCTGTCTCCATTTCCTTTGTCTGATTTCTCAACTCTCTTAATCAAACTCTAGATTTATTTTAATATTTTTATTAAAATTGTAGCCCCCACCGACTTCAACTTTGATTTATACTGGTGCTAGATCCTATGTAAAATTACAATATTGTATTTTTCTGTCCTCAAGGAACTTACTATTAAGTCAAGATAAGATATAGATATAGATATAAATAACTAATACAAGTCATAATACAATTAATGTTCCACCAGAGAAATGAATAAAGCCCTGTGATTATTGAAATGAAGAAGAACTCCTTGCTGTACTGGTGCAGTTGGGTGTGGGATGGTCAAAAGGGAAGGGGAGAGTTAGGATATGGGAAATTATATAGAAGATGATGGAATCTGAGCTAGAGAATAATAGATAGATAGGATTACTAAGAGTAAAGTTGAGTGAAAGGAAAGTCAGCCAGTGCCACTAGCATCAAAGCCAATCCTTTCTGCAGGTTATGTTCCAGCAGATGCAGAGATGGTCAAGCAGCCATGAGAATTATAAGGCCCTTATCAAGATTCAATAAGCCTGGAGGGATCCCTTGATAAAAGGCCTATAATACTAATATTGAAAACCCTAGGATTCAATAGCAACATCCAACCCTCAAGGCCAAAACACAGAGGCTCTGAAATCCCTAACACTCTCTCCAGAGATGATGGAGAATGTCTTGAAGATCCAGTGACCTTAACTTCAGAAGGATGGGGAATATAAACCTAGACATTGTGGAGGTCAGTACAAGAAGACAGATGACCCAGGACAAGACAACATAGGGTCAACAACTCCACCCAGGAAGGCAGCAGGGATTTAAGCCTGTTCATGGTACAAAATTTCAAGCCAGGAATGGAAGCCGAAGAGAAGAACAAATCAAAGGAAACATTACTCATCAAAAATCACTGTAAATCTAACTATAATAACTGCAAGAAAAGAGTCAAAGGAAATACCAAATTTTCCATAAGTACTAAATGAATACCTAGAGAAAATGGAACATTATATTAAAATGAAATAAAACCTGTCAATAAAAGAATTGGAAGAGGGGCAGCTAGGTGTCACAGTGTATAAAGCACTGATCCTGGATTCAGGAGGACCCGAGTTCAAATCTGGCTTCAGACACTTGACACGTACTAGCTGTGTGACCCTGGGCAAGTCACTCAACCCCCATTGCCTCCCCCCCAATAAAATAAATTTTAAAACTAAAATAATTAGAAGAATAGGCAGCTTAGAAGGAGAACAAAGTAATAAACCTTACCCAAGAAATTTAATTACTAAAAAAAATAGACCCAATAAATTATATAATGTATGAGATAGTAAATAATTTTAGAACAAATTATTTAAGAAATAGAAAAAAAGTAAGATATCTTAAACATTAAAAGTGGTCTTGAAAATTGGTTTAAAAGATATAATTAGGGAGGAAAGGCAGTAAGCTCTCTGGACTCACTGGACGATTGCTCCAAAAAAACTTCCAAATAATGCCATAGGACAATTCCTGTAGCAGCAAACCCAAAACAGAATGGACTGAGATAATTTTCCAGTTAAAGGCAGCTTAGATAGTCAAGAGGAGGGGACCTCTGTGTCAGGGTGGGATTAGAGCTCAACCCCAAGGTCCCAGGAAGGCTCTGCCAGAGAAAAACACAACCAGAGTCTCTGAATCAACTTCAGCAACAGCTTCTTCTGGAACTAAGCTCACAGTCTGGTGAGAGGGCTAAGTGGTTGGCCAGGGGGAGATTACAGAGGTTTCTGTTGGTGCTGAGGTGGAACTTGAGAGTTTCACCCCTGCTGGGAACCTGGAGGTAGGCTTGAGTAGCAGTGTCCCAGGTGAAGGAAGAGTGCAGGCTCATCGGACCTAACAACCATAGCACACAAAGTGCAGCTGCCTACTTAATTAGCAAGTTGGCCTGTGGTCATTTACAAACCAGGGAAGAGAGCAGGTGAGTGAAGAACCAGACCCTCCTTAAATCATATCACCTGGGACCCCCTGAAACTTGGGACAGTGCAGCCTGGAAACAATTCCCCACTTTAAGAAGGAATTAAAAGTCAAATAAAAAACAGCCAAGATGAGCAGAGAAAGATGAGGACCAAAGAAAGTTTCTTTAGTGACAAGGAAGATCAAGGTGCACCCTCAGAAGAGGATAGCAACATCAAGACTTCTACATCCAAATCTTCCAAGAAAAATATGAATTGGTCTCAGGCCATAGATGTGCTCAAAAAGGACTTTGAAGATAAAGTCAAAGAGGTAGAGGAAAAAATGGAAAGAGAAATGAGAGTGATGCAGGAGGGTCATAAAAAGACAACAGCTTCAAAAGTCAAATTGGCCAAATGGAAAAGGACGTACAAAAGCTCTGAGAAGAAAATTGTAGCTTAAAAATTAGTATTGAGCAAATAGAAGCTAATGATTTTATGAGAAACCAAGACACCATAAAATAAATCCAAATTAAAAAAAAATAGAGGACAATGTGAAATATCTCCTTGGAAAAACAGATGACTTAGAAAATAGATCCAGGAGAGATAATTTGAAAATTATGGGACTACCTGAAAACCATGATCAAGGAAAGAGCTTAGACCTCATCTTCCAGGATATTGTCAGGTAAAATTTCCCTGATATTCTAGTTGCAGAAGTTAAAATAGAAATTGAAAGAATCCAGTGATCAACTCCTGAAAGAGATCCCAAAATTTAAACTCCCAGGGATGGTATAGCCAAATTCCAGAGCTCCCAGGTCAAGGAGAAAATATTGCAAGGAGCTGAAAAGAAACAATTCAAGTACTGTGGAGTCACAGTCAAGATAGCACAAGATCTAGGAGCTTCTACATTAATGGATCAGAGAGTATGGAATATGATATTCCAGAGGGCAAAGGAATGGGGATTACAACTAAGAATCACCTAGCCAGAAAAACTAATTATAATCTTCCAGGGGAAAAATGGGAATTCAGTGAAAAAGAGGACTTTCAGGAATTTGTGATGAAAAGACCTGAACTGAATAGAAAATTTTACTTTCAAATACATGACCCTAGAGAAGCATAAAAAAGGAAACAGGAAAAAGAAATTAAGGGGGATTATGAAAGTTTAAACTGTTTCCATTCCTAAATGGAAAGATGATAACTCTAACTCATAAGAACTTTCCCAGTATTAGGGCAGATGATATTAATCAATTTAGACAGAGGGCACAGTTGGGAATTGATTATTATGGGATGATATCTGTAAAACATTTCTTTTTAGTTTATCTTTTTTTGTGGGGCACCTGGAGTTGAGTAACATTCCTGGGGTCATGCAGTGGGTGAGTGGCTTGTGTCTGAGGCTGAATTTGGGCTAGGGTCCTCGAGTCCAGGGTGAGTGCTTTGTCCAATGTGTCACCTAGTTTCCCCATGATGACATATTTAGGGTAAAATTGAGGGGTAAGAGGAATGCACTGGTGGAGGCAATGGGGGAGAATGGGGTGAGATCTCACATGAAAGAAACAGAAAAGGGCTTATGGAGTGTGGGCAGAGATGGGGGAGAAGCAGGGCAGTTAAAGAGTCTTACACTAATCATAATTGGCTCAAAGACCTTAATCTCATCAGAGTTGGCTCAAGGATGAATTAACTTACACACTCAATTGGGTGGAATAATCTATCTCTCCTTCCAGGAAAGTAGGAGGGGAAGAGGATAAGGAGGGAGGGGTGAAAGAAGGGAAGGTACATTGGAGGAGGAGGCAGTCAGAAGCAAATACCTTTTGAGGAGGCTTAGGGTGAAAGAAGAGGAAATAGAGTAAATATCATGGGGAAGGGAATAGGATGGAGAGAAAAAGTTAACAATAGTAACTGAAAAACATTTTGAAGCAGAGGCAAGAGTAATATATGATGATGATTGAATGATTAATTGATAGTTATTGGATGAATACGGGACTGATTGATGACAATAAGGATGATGATGATTGTGATAAAATAATGGAACTTGACAGATGCCCAGGAGTCCCCACCTGAAGATGGTTTGGAATTGATTGAATTGGGTGAGACTGAGAGACCAAGTACCTACCTGTGATGACTAAATCAGAACCACACCTGGCTGGCCCTGAGTAGGGTGTTGTTCTCAGAAGCTGAACCCAGTTAAGGTTGATTTAATTGAGATCACATGTGGCCAACCCTGAGGAGAGTGTATTCTTAGATGCTATGGACTGAGACATCAACAAGAAACTGCTCTTGATCAATCAACTTGAAGAACTTCCCATTTTGGGGAGGAGGACAGGAAGTAGGAACTGGGGGGCTGGCCGACTGGAGCTTGCTTTTTTGGTTTGAGACATCAGCTTGGTGGCAGAACTTCACATGGACTTTTAGGAAAGCTAGAATTTTCCATGTTATAAGGAATCTGTTCTCAAACTTACTCTCTCTTTGCTATCTTATATCTTTTAATAAACCCTTAAAAGCCTAAACTCTTGCTGAATTTATCAGTGATTTTAGCCAGTTTTCCCCCAAAACTGGGGGGACAGATTAGAATCCACAATTAGATTTTTAAACAAAACATGATGAAAATTGATGGATAATTATGATAAAACATATGGTACTTACTGTGCTGGGCTATTGTGAAGAAAATTATTTGTCAATTATAAGGTACTATATAAATATTATTTATTACTGTTGTAGCAAAAAACAACCTCATGGGTTTATTATAAGGAAATATCTCTTGAAAGTACTATATGGGGCAGCTAAGTGGTGCAGTGGATAGAGCACCAGTCCTGGAGTCAGGAGGACCTGAGTTCAAATTCGGAATTAAACACTTAACACTTACTAGCTGTCTGACCCTGGGCAAGTCACTTAACCCTAATTGCCTCACCAGAAAAAAAAAAAAGGAAAGTACAATATAAATGTCTAAATGTCTTTTACTATAAAAAATTATGAGCATGATGCTATCAGAAAAACCCAGAAAGACCTTCATGAGCTGATGCAAAGTGAAATATTCTGTATACAAAATAACAGCTATATTGTAATGATCTGCTGTGAATGACTTGCTTATTTTCAGCAATACAATGATCCAAGACAACTATGAACCTCCCATGAAAAATGGAGTCCATCTACACAGAGAACTGATGGTGCTGAATACAGATTGAAGCATATTTTTTTGTTTGTTAGTTTCTTTATCTGAGGTTTTGTTTTCTTCCTGTTTTCTTTCACAACATGACTAAAGGGGAAATGTTTTGCATGACTTCTCATGTATAGCTTATATTGAATTGTTTGCGTTCTTGGTGGTTGTGGGGGAGGACAGGAGGAAGAGAATTTGGAATAAAAAGTTTTTAAAAAATTGATGTCGAAATTTGTATTTATATGTAATTTGAGAAAATAAAACTTAATGGGAGAAAAGTAGGTATAATTAACAATGGATTTTCTGAAATATCATAATAAATTAAAAGCAGAGATTTTGTATATCAAAGAATCATAAATGAAAATTCCCAAGATTTATTAGAACAAGAATCCAGAGGAAAAGTCTGTTAGATTATAACCAAAATCCATGACTTCTACATTCAATTCAATTCAATAAACATCTATTAAGCACCTGCTATGTGAGTGGCATTGTGCTAAGCACTGGAGAACAAATGTTTATTCTTTTTTTATCATTATTTAAGACCAGACAGTCCAATTCTTTTTCTTTCTCCTCCCTGTATACATTAATAATTTTGAAATTTCTTCCATTTAAACTCAGTTCTTTCATCAAATTGCTGAAATATTTCATTAGTATTTTGTTTGATATTGTCTAAATAAATATAATTTTTGCATTATTGTCATGCCATATATTGACTGAATCAAGTCAATTGGCATTTGATTAGTTTAATTTTTCATTCTTCCTCTTATTTTAAATTGTTCCTTTTATTTTACTATAACCTCTATCCAGGTATCTGCATTGTTTCCACATTAATAGCTAAATATTTCCTACATTTGTCATGATTATATAAGATATCTTACTGTCAGATATTCTTCTATTCTATTAGTATATATTTATATAACATATATAGTAATGTCCATGTTTGTGTGTGTACATGTTAGTTTCTAATACATTATGTCAAGTATTTAAAGCATTTTGTCAATATTATAGAAGCTATATCACTCTCAAATTTTCTTTGATTCTTTTAGTAATACAGAAAACTGTTGATTACTGCTGAAGGGTTAGTTGAATTTTCTTAGTGTCCTGGTAAGTCAATTTAATATTTCAATTAATTTTTGGTGAGTCTTTTGAATTTTCTTAATAGAATGTTATTTAATCTGTACAAAGAGAGATATTAATTTCTTTGCCAATTCTGTTCCCTTGATTAATTTTTCTTGCCTTATAGCTCTGGGTAGCAGTTAGAACATAAGAAAAATAATAATTATTGAAATGGGAAGGACCATGTAAAACATGTGAGACATCAACAAGTATCTGAGGACCTACTATATTTACATGCATAGTGCTAAAGCTCTGGACATACAGAGACTAAAATGAAACTGTCCTGCTCTTAAGGACCTTACAGTATTATAGGGGAAAAGAATATGTACACTTCTAAGAATATGCAGAATATATACACAATTAACATGTTAGTTGTGGTAAGGAATGCAGTAGCAGCAAGGGAGATTAGAAAAAATTTCCATGTAGAAATAAACTAAGTATAGCAGCTAGGTGGCACAGTGGATAAAGCACTGGCCCTGGATTCAGGAAGACCTGAGTTCAAATCTGGCCTCAGAAAAATTCACACGGACTAGCTGTGTGACCCTGGGCAAGTCACTTAACCCTCATTGCCCTAAAAGAAAAAGAAAAAAGAAATAGACTAGTATTGAGGAAACAGTGATTCTAAGAAAGGGGAGGGGGTGAGGAGAGAAAACATTATAGGTATGGCAGACAGCCAGTACAAAGGCAGAGAAAATGGAGATAGAAATTGAGTGTTATATATGAGGAACGCCAAGCTGACCAGTAAGCCTAAAGTGTAGAATGAATTTAATTTAAGGGAATAATAAATAAGGCTCTAAAGATGGCAAGGAATTGCCTATTCATGCCAGAGTTTATATTTGATCCTAGAGGTTTTCAGGGAATTGCTAGATTTTATGGAGTAGGAAGGTGACATAATCAAATTTACAAATTAGGAAAATCCCTTTGGAATGCTGAACACTTGATGCATTGGAATAGTAAGAGACTTGAAATAGGAATACCAATTATCATACAATTGCAATAAAGCAGGTAATAGATTATGGCATCTTGAATTAGGGTGATGGTTTTTATGAGTGGAAAGAAAGGCTTGCATATGAGAAATATTTTTTTGAATGTAGGAATGACATACTTGACAATGGAATAGATTAGTGGAGTGAATAGCCAAGAATTGACAATGAGCTTGAGGACTTGGGTGCCTGGAAGGTTGTTGGATCAATGTCAGAGGAAGCTGGAAGAGGGGAAGGTTTTAGGAGAAAAAATATACCTACAGGACAACCAGTTCCAAATTTCCAAAAGGTAATTGGTCAGACTGACACTTTAGGATAATCTCTCTGGTAGCCACTTGGAGGATATATTAGTATTGGTAGAATTGCAAAGCAAGGAAACCATTGCAATTGTTCAAAGAAGAGATGGGAGAGAAGACTATGTGGTAGGAGAGAAGGTGATTTCCAACAAAGACAAATTTTGTCAATTGATTAAATATGTGCAATATGTGAGAGTAAAGAGTTGAGGATCATGAATGTTTCCAACATGGGGAAGGGGGGAAAATAGAGTGGTCTTCAGTGGTAATAAGAGTGTGGAAGAGGGATGTTTGTTTTTGTACTTTGTTATGGGGGAGGATCAATGACATCAAAGGATGGTGTCTTGACTTCTGCATGAATTTGATTTATGTGAGGCAGAGTTGAAAAAAAAAATTAGTATCACTCTTCTAGAGTTGTTGAAGGTCTAGAAGCAAGATAAAAGTTGGGATGACTGGAAATGTTCCAGGATGCAGTGCATGACCCTGGATATCTTTGATGTCTAGTATAGCTCTAAGTGCTCCCCAGTGACCTGCCTCAGGTGTTTTTCATAGCCCATTGGAACAAATTGACTTCATCCATCATTGTACTGGGGACATTTCACGTTCTTGGGATAGATAGCCCCCTAATTCACTGAAGGGGTTTGAGGCTTGCTCAGTTACCCTTAAACCTGGTTTAGCCTATCTGCAGAGCATAGTTTTAAATGAAATATGGCTGCTATACATATTACAACTTCTTGGAGCACAGGTAGATACCAAAGGTGAATGAGCCGTTCTGAACAAGGGTTTCAGCAAACCCTCACTCAAGAGATGGTAGTCCTTGAGTCCATATTACCCATGGTTAGTGCCTTGATACATGTTTGAATTTGATGGAACCTCATCTCATAAAATAGATTTATTCCTTTCAAAGTTGTCTGATTACAGACACCCAATGCTCAGCCAGAAAAGTTTGTACTCCAATATCAAGGCTATTTCAACCACTGCCCAGGTATATACTTTTGCATATATCTTTGAAGAAAACAAAAATAAATTTAAAAGGACAATTTCCTCTTATTATTGGAGGATTACACTGGTCTCCCAATTCTTCAAACTCACAACCTAGGAGTCCATCCTTGATTCCTCACTAACTTTAATCCCATCTCACACTAATCAAGCTGTTGCAAAGACACGTTGGTTTTGCCTTTGCAACATCTCTAGAGAATTCTCCTTTCTCTCCCGTGACCCTGCCCCCATTGTATGAGTGAAAGGATTCATGCCTCAAGCATTGATTGCTGCAATAGCCTGCTGGAAGGTCAAATCTGACTTGAGTCTCTTTCCACTTCAAACCATCCTCCAGCTACTATAGTGATTTTCCTACATAATAGAACCCCACCCCACTCATACTTAATATGCCTAGTTGGCTTTTAATTGTTACCCAGAAACAAAAACAAAGTGTTCTGTTTGCCTCTCAAAGCCCTTTATAACCCTAGCACTGTCATTCCTTGCCAGTCTTCTTATAACTTACTACCTAACATCAATTCTTTGATCCAGTGCTACTGGCTCTCTTGGTTGTTCAGCAAACAAAACATTCTATCTCTTGGCTCCAGACATTCTCAGTGGCTGTCTCCAATGCCTGAAATACTCTCCCTCCTCCAATAAGATGACTTAACTTCCTAGTTTACTTTAATTCTCAATTAAGGGGCAGCTAGGTGGCACAGTGGATAAAGCAAGGTCCCAAGATTCGGGAGGACCTGAGTTCAAATCAGGCCTCAGACACTTGACACTTACTAGCTAGCTGTATGACCCTTGGCAAGTCAATTAACCCTCATTGCCCTGAAAAAAAAAACTCAACTAAAATTTGACCTTCAGGGAGCCTTCCTAACTCCACTTAATTCTAGTGCCTTCCTTCAATTATCTTTTATATAGATTGCCTTGCATATATGTGTGTGTGTGTGTGTGTATGTATATATGTGTATGTATGCAAGTGTGTATGCATGTTTTCCCCTATTTAATTGTAAGCTACTTGAGAATAAGAACTGTCTTTTGCTTGTTTTTGTTTTTTGGTTTGTTTCTGTTTTTGTTTTTTGTTTTTGTTTTTGTATTTCCAGTGTTTAGTGCAATGCCTGGCATATAGCAGGCACTTAATAAATGTTTATTAATTGATGGTTCCCTTTCTTTTGCATTCATGGTATTTTGCTATTCCCATTATTCCATTAGGCAGTTGGATTTTCCTTTATGCATTTAAAATTATATGCCCCTGTTTCCTAATTTCATTTATTAAGACATCTTTGCTTCATCATTTCAATTGGTTTTATCATTCTTTCTATCATCAATTTCTTTAATTTTAACGGTTTCCTTCTTTGTGGTTTTTGACACACTAATTTGTTCATTTATAATTTCTTAACTGTAAGTTCAATCATCAATTTTCCCTTATTTTCTCTTGCTAAATCAAGCATTTTGGAATGTAATTTAATTCTGAATGTTCTGTCACATTGCTTTGATGTCTTATATTGATACATTCATTATTTCCATGTAATTTAATAGGTTCTAACATTTTTAGTTATTCTACACATTATTAAATAATTGGAGTTTGGTCTCCTGTGTCTAATCATCATATTGTCATTTTTGTTACTATTTTAATATACATTGATCTGTGAATGGAATATTCCTTTTTTTTTTTGTGTCTTGTAGAAGATATTGCTGACTTCCTGGTTCAACTTTCCAGACTCTGCCAATTTGTATTTCCAAAAATAACTTAATCACTTTGTATATTCATTTGTCTCCAGGCTTATAATATATAATCCCTATAACACACCTAGTCTTTTACTTATTTCTTTCAAATTTTAAATTGTTTTTTAACCCTCCTGTGGGTATTGAAATTTCTTAATTTTGTTAATTTGATAGCTATATTTAATAAATTAATTACCTTGCTTTTTATAAATTTAATGTTCACCACCTTTGAATATGTAGTTGTCATTTTTCATATTTTAATTATAAGTAGGACTTTTAAGTGAAACATATTTGTTTATTGTCCTTAATGTTTCTAAAAAAGTAAACCTTCTTGATATAGTCATTATAATTATGAGTTTTCTGTATCTAGCTGAAACATACATATTATTTCAACCAAGTACTATCAAACTATATATGCAAAACACTGAATAATCCTCTTAACATAGAAAAAATTAATTCATCCTCATTTAATTTAAGCAGATTTCATATATCCTTTTTAATTTTAGGTAAATATTCTTTTATTAAAGGCAAACATGATCATTTATACCAATTGTTTCCCAAAATTTATACATACACATTAAAGACATATAATGGATTTTACTATAAGTTATATTATCTTTTAACTAACTAAATTTTTTTTCTGAAGGGCAATGATGGTTAAGTGACTTACCCAGGGTCACACAGCTAGTAATTGTTAAGTGTCTGAGGCTGTATTTGAACTCAGGGTCCTCCTGAGTCCAGGGCCAGTACTTTATCCACTATGCCACCTAGCTGCCCCCAAACTAAGTAATATCTATAATATTACTTCATCATAGCATGGAGTGACCCTGGATATTGAAAAATTATGCTAGAAGGAGCAGAGGGAGAAAAGGCACGAAGGACAAGAACAAGGAAGGGGCGAATGAAAAAGATGATGAAGAGGTAGGGAACTGGGGCAGAGGGAATTGAGGAGAAAAAAGTTCAGTAAAACCAATCATCTATAAAAAAAAATCTGACTTTATATGCAATGCACCATACATTTGATTTCTGGCCTCTGCAAGGGAGGAGATGTCTCCTCATTTGCCTTCTTTGGACAAACCTTGCTCATTATAATTCAAACCTTAATTTTCTATTATTTTATGGTTACTGTTCTTTCCAATATATTTATCTCAGGACAATTTATCAGTATGAACTGGAACAAATCACTAAACTCTTGCTTCATATTCTTCAACTGTAGAATAGGGAAACTAACAGCACCTAACTTGAAATGTTATAAAATCCAATGATATAATATTTATCAAATTGTCTAGCACAGTGCCTGGCACATAATGGTGGTGTCTTTCATAGTCAAAAAGAATCTAAATGATATAAATATGCTACAGTGTGTATGAAATGTGGCTGACCATACCATATGAGCTCAGAAGGCACTACCATAGGTCCAGCACAAATAGTGCATGTGAATATTGGGATGAGATGTCTATAAATTTTCTCATCCCATGTTTCTTTGGGAACTACTGCAATCTGCTTTGCTCATAGAGCGTAGCACCTTCATTGATGTGGCCCATGCAGTGCTTGGCAGTCCTGTGACAGTGTTTCCTATGTCTCAACAATTGATTTTAAAATTCCTCAGAGATAACTTGCAAGTATCCTTATACCCCTTCTAACCTCCATGTGAGCACTTGCCTTGTGTGTGCTCTGTAAAATATTTTTTAGGATGTATAAATTAAGCATTCAAACAACATGGCTAGCCCCATCTGAGTTTATACCTTTGCAGTCAAGTTTGACTGCTTAGCAGTTCAGCTTGAGAAAAGACATCAGTGTCTGGTACCCTATCTTTCAGGTCATCTTCGAATCTTCAGCATCTTCCTAGACAATTCTTTTTTTTTTTTGGGGGGGGGGGGCCAATGAGGGTTAAGTGATTTGCCCAGGGTCACACAGCTTAGTCAAGTGTCAAGTGTCTGAGGCCAGATTGAACTGAGGACCTCCTGAATCCAGGGCAGTGCTTTTATCCACTGCAACACTAGCTGCCCTCTGAAGACAATACTAAGAAGGTTGTTCAATTTCCTGACATGGTGCTGGTATATTGGTCAATATTTCATAGGCATATAAAAATGACATCAATCACAATCATGATATACTTTCAGTCTGTAGGTATTCAGAAGCTCTTCTCTCCCAAACATTCTTTTGGAATGTGCAAAATGCCAAGCTAGCTCTGGCATTGTGTGCATCAACTTCATCATTTATGTGTATATCCCTAGATAGTATAATGTCAAGGTGAGTGAGGTTATACTCAGCATTCTAAAACATGAAATCTGGTAGACCTGAAAGACAAACAGCTCTTACTGAAAGAGAACAAATTAGGTATCACAACCCAGTAGCAGCTCTGAGTGAAGCCAGACTGGCAAAAGAAGGCCATGGTACTGCATTTTTTCTGGAGTAGTCACCATGATTAGAAGTGTTATAAAGATAGTGTATGTTTTGCCATTAAATCTAATCTAGTGAATAAGCTTTTATGCCACCCCAATGGAGTTAATGACAAGCTCATGACAATGTTAGTACCACTAGCAGGAAAGTTTCATGCCATTGTCATCAGTGTGTAAGTTGGCACATAGGTAGCACTATATAAATGATTATTCCTTTCCCTCTTCCCTTTCTTCCTGTCATACTTATTTCTATTTGTACAGTTCAGGTAAATCTTCCATGCATCCATGTATTCAAAATCCATCTTTCCACGTGTCTATGTATTCATGCTGTTCAACATTTCTTGCGGCACAGTTATATACCATTATATTTGTGTATTTCAATTTGTTTATATATTCCTCAATTGATAGGTAACCACTTTCTTTACAGTTCTTTGCTAATATAAAAATTCTTGCTACAAATATGTTATGATTTCAGTACTCTTAATAGACTTTTGGGAAGGTATATCCTTTCCAGTAGATCATCTTTTGCCAGAACTTTCCACTTTGACTTGTCCATCTGGGGCAACCCTGTACTGCATAGCTCATAGTTTTATTGAAGAGGTAAGTATAAAATCTATTTTGAAGCTTAACATAAAAAATGAATAATAACAACACCCAAAAACCTTAAGGTGGTCTCATCACTTCCTGACAAGTAGAGGAGGAATAGAAGCAGTGTCAGATTTTATATTCTTGGACTCAAAAATCATTGCAGACAATGACTGCAACTATGGAATGAAAAACTTTTGATCTTGGATGGAAAGCCAAGACAAACCTGGCCAATATCACCTTGCCAACAAAGGTCTATATAGTCTAAGGTATGGTTTCTCCAGTAGCAATGACTATGAGAGTAAGGAAAGCTGAGCACTGCAGAATGATGGTTTTGAATTGCACTGCTAAAGAAGACTTTGAGACTCCCTTAGACAGCAATGAAATCAAATCAGTCACTATTTAAATATATGAGTCAGACAATTCACTGGAAAATCAAATACTGAAGTTGAACTTTAAACACTTTGGTCACATAATGAGAAGGACAGGACTCATTGGAAAATACCTTGGTGCTGGGCAAGATTGAAGGTAAAAAGGAAAAGGGGAGGGCAGAGTATGAGAAGGGTAGATAGCATCATGGAAACAGTGGACATGAACTTGGACAGACTTTGAGAGATAGTGGAGGAAAGAAGCACCTGGTGTACTACTATCTATGGGTCATGAAGAGTAGGGCATAACTGGGTGTCTGAACAGTAGAAACAAAACAATTTGGTTTATATGAAAACTTTCATTTTGTCATTTTACTACCTTGGATTATATATCTAGCAGGAGAATCTCCATCAAAGGGTATGGTCATTATATTTATTATATTTGCATAATTCCAAATTGATTTCCTAATTAGTGCTCAAATTAAATTTATTGGTATAGTAATGACCAGGGAGGAAATGCCTTCTACCAAAACAGACATCTACACTGTAATTTAGAGAATTATCTCTGAAATTTATTTAATGAAAGAGATTAAGTGACTTGTCCACAATCACATAATCAGTATGTATCAGAGGTAGTATTTTAACCTGTATTTTCTTGATTCTAGGATCTTCCTAGAATATGTAGCCTTTCATTAAATTATTTATTACTTTAAAATTTAAGCTTCTCCTCCTTCCTGTATTTTCACCCCAAAATTCAACTTGACTTTGTTGTTTAACAATTAACCAAAACAGCACTATTAAAAGAAAACTCAATTGGAGATTTAAATTTACTGCTTAATCAAAACAGCAAAATATTTTTTTCATTAAAGTCTTTAGATTGTTGACTGAGGTCTGTTATAGAAACACTTTTCTTGTTTTAATTATTTGTTCATTTATTTTTACCTATCAATCATTTAAATATCTTAGATGCTATTGTTGGCTGTTCAAGTCAAAAAATTATTCTGAGATTGAGCCTTTTCTTTATGCTTTGCTAAGATTAACTTTGATTTAGAATAGTCATTTAAATATATTAAACAGTTCTTAGCTTTTCTAGGAATGTGATATGATGGCCTATTTTCCTTACCTTTATCAATGCTCTATTTTCATTTCTTCTCTCAGTACTCATTATGGAAACTGAAAACTTTAGAAATTGAAAAAGTTTATCAAATTCAAAACATTTTCCTTTAGTTTTAGAGGCATTCTTCTTGTTTCCTGATAGACTTGTCTTCTTGTGTTCTTGACATTTAACATAAGTTTAGGTATAAAAAGTTGTAAAACAAATTAGCATTCCCCTCTACCAGTGAAAAAAATAATGTTATATTTGTTGTTTTGATATATCTTTCCTACATATACATTCATTCACACATATACATATAATACATATATATTACATGCATACCCATACACATACTAATTATGTGATTTTTAAAAAGCGCAAAAATACTAAGCTTTAAAATGGTAAAGATAGGTGTCTTTCCTTACTCCATGTCTGACCTGATCATTTCTTCCTGTATTTGATTCCTCTGCCCAGGTGGCTCCCTGTCACATTGGAATTCCCAGAGGAATTGAATTTATGGCAAACCAGATTTGCCAGTAGTTGTTGACTGGGAGGTAGAAAATCATTGCTAATAAGTCTAAAGGTGTAAGGACAGGACAATCTCAAGGACTTCGTTAAATTCAGAAATTCATTGCACTTTCTTTATTGATTCATTTCAGTGAGATGAGACATGGAGGAGGCCTAAATTAGTTGACTTGCCTATTTTTCAGTACATAAACTGATGCCTAAGGAGATCCAAGGTCAGATATTCTGAGGGCCATAATCGAGGGCCCCTCCACATTTATGTTATTGAAATAAATACTTACCTGTGGGTTCCACTCTAAGGCAATGATAAGTGCTTCACTTGTGTTTGCAAATATTTCCTTGTGATTAGTAACAAGTGTAGGTAGTTTAGCCTTCCATTTCTTCTTGCACTTAATTTCAAATATGCTCTACAAATTGCTTTGATCAATTGTTTAAAATGTACTTTAATTATACAGCAGCTTGTGCCAATCTTTCATTTCTAAAAGTTGGGATTATGAAATAGAAAAATCACTTTAGAACTCTTTACCCTCCAATCTATAAAACCCTGTGAATACAGAAACCTATCTATGGTAGGAAAGAAATTTCCTTTACCACTGACTCATACTTAGAAGAGGACATCCTGAAAGACAACAAAATTCATATATTTTGCTTATTTCCAACATCAGTGCTTTCATAGGTCATAAATTTAGAGTTGATGGAGAAATTAAAGATTATCTAGAACCACCCATTTATATTTCAAAAGGAGGACTTGAAGCAGAGAAGTAAATGACTTGCCTAGTATTACTCAGCAAGCACTTCTAATCCATAGAGCATTAAATGAAAGAAAAATGGTTTTTTCATCTGTGTCAGATAAAAATGCATTGGATCAACGATACAAGAAAAGTAACAATGAGAAGAATTTAATATTGAGGGAGTAAACTGATAACATGTTTTGTAATTCTTTTTATATTTCACTTTTAAAAAAGATCTGAATAGCCTACTTTGCCACAAAAATACTAATCAATTTGTCACCAAACAACCCCTCTACTCAAGGCAACTTGCAAATATGAGGTGAATCTATTCCTTTAGAAAAAAAAAAAGAAAATACAGAAAAGAAACAATTTCTTTAATATCTGGAGTTTTACATCATATTTGACTTTTACTTTTGGCTGTTGTTCAGTGTTCAGTTGTTCAATCATATCTAACTCTTTGTGACCATGGACAATAGCTCACAAGGTCCTTCTATCTTCCACTATCACTCGAAGTCTGGGTCCCAAGTTCATGTTCAATATTGCTATGACATTATCTACCCATCTCATTCTCTGCCAGGCCTTTTTCTTTTTCCCTTCAATCTTTCCCAACACAGAGTCTTTTCTAATAGTCCTGTTTTCTCATTATGTGGCCAAAGTCTTTAAACTTCAACTTCAGTATTTGACTTTCCATTGAATAGTATGAATTAATTTCTTTAAGTATTGAGTGACTTGATTTCTTGTTGTCCAAGGGAGTCTCAAATGGCCTTCTTCAGCAGCACAATTCCAGAACCATCAATTTTGTAGTGCTCGGCTTACTTTATTCTCATAGTCATTGCTACTAGAGAAACCCCAGCTTAGACTATACCGACCTTTTGTTCATAAGATGATGTCTCTGCTTTTAGTATACTGTCCAGATTCACTATAGATTTCCTTTGAAAAATCATGTCTTTTAATTTCATGTGTTAATTCAACAGCTCATAATTTCTGTGCAATTAATCTGTTTTAAATTGTCTTTATATTTTCTTACATAGGAATGAAATGCCTACACTCTTTCAATGTTATAGAATCAGAGACTTTCAGAATGAAAAGGGCCTCAATGGTGAATATAGTTCAACTAATACTAGGAAAAAAATACTTTTTTTTTTTTTTACAAAAATACCTGAAAAGTGGTCATTTAGACTTTTATTGAAACTCCCAGAAAAAGAGAAACCATTAGCACCTGATCAACAAATTCCCCTTTTAGATATAACAAATCAGACCCAGACATAGCAATAAGTACTGGTGTGTGACCTAGATGCAAACTTAGAGTGTTGAGCTTGAATCATCTTTCAGGGAGGAATGCTTTTGCCTCCTTCTAATGCCTGCTGCTAAACTGTCCACGTGCTTTGCAGGACCCAAGTTTCTCCTCTTCTCCCAAGATCTAAGTGGTATGCGCACCTATCTCCCTGTTTCTCATATGGCAGATTTCTCTTCCACTCAGAGGGCCAGATAAGCTTCCTGGCCTCAAGTCCCATGAGATCAATGTATAATCACCAACAAGTTTACTTGCTGTTGGTGGACATGATACTGCCCTAACCCTTGCCCCAAATAAACTTAACCCTTCTACTCCTAGTCACTATTATCCTTTGACCATTATTTATGCTATACCCCCTTGAACTTTACTCATATAGAGGAACGATTCTTGGATTTAGAGTAATAGGACCTGAGTTTGAATTCTGTGTGTCTGGATTCACTCCTTGTTCCCACTGCCACTTTGAAGCCTGTTTGCTGCCACCACTCAGCAATGATCTTTTTTTTCTTAAAAGGTCATTCTAGTCACTCCTGATGCTTTTTGCTGTCATCAATAGACCTCCAATTCCCTCTCCCTCATCAATAAGTCAATAATCACCAGTCTAGGGGCAGCTAGGTGGTGCAGTGGATAGAGCACTGGACCTGGAGTTAGGAGTACCTGAGTTTAAATCCGGCCTCAGACACTTAACACTTACTAGCTGTGTGACCCTGGGCAAGTCACTTAACCCCAATTGCCTTAGCAAAAAAAAAATAATAATAATCACCAGTCTGTCCACTCCAATACCTGTCCTGATCAAATATCCTGTTTAACCTCCTCAATCCCCATCTACCTTGAGCATTCACAGGATTGGTGATGATTCCTTAGACCCTTCACTCCCTATACCTTAGACTGCTTAGTCCCTGGTTGTTCCACCCATTTGACACAACTCAATTCATTCAAGTTGTGCTAAAGTTTAAATTGCATCTCTGATTCTAAACACTAGGGCATTTTCCCTTAAATTGAGTCTAAATTTTACTGTTCACAACTTCCACCAATATTCTAAATATATATTTAAGTTGTTCATATAGTTTTGTATAAATTTTAAATCACACTAAACTCTGCATTGAAATTTGATCAGGATTTCAAAGATATGTCTAAGTGTAGATAGTCTATAACTCCAGCAAAATCCATGGGAAAATATTTTTTAATGGAGGTCTCCTACAATACAAACTCATTAAAACCCCTTCCCCCTTTCTGGTAGTATTTTTTAATGGCTTTATTTAAGCTAAAAATGACACAGAATAAGCACAATTTCCCTCCAATTTTACATTAGAAAACTAAAAATTTTGCTGCCTTTAAATTAGGGTAATTGGATTAGAAAAGTGACTATGCAGATCCAATACTAATTACCAACTTATGTATTTTTTGTTTTCTCTGCAATATCCTGATTAAAGAGACTATGCTTCAGAAATCTTCCAAGTAATTTCAAGCCTTTATATTATTATTAATAATACTAATAACATTGATTTTATGAATGTCAGATTATGTTCTTATGTTAATTGGAATGTTTCATCTATTTCTCTTGATGTATATGTTGTCGTCTTTTTAAAAATAATTTGGTCATTCTTTTCCTTGGAATCCTTATGTGTCTACATAAAAGATTCTAAAAAATCATTTGAGGGATCAAAAATCATCAAGTGTTTATGAAACATTTACTATACTTCAGCTGATGACTGTGCTTTTGCATTGGCTGTCACCCATACCTGAAATGCTCCCCTACCCTCCTTACCTGTCTCCTGGCTTCTGTGTCTTTCATCAAGGCTCAGCTCAGATACACATTCTGCAGAAGGCCTTTACCACCCCTTACTCCCTAGTGTCTTCTCTGAAATATCACTTTCCAAATTATATATGTATAAATGCATATATGTATATATGATATGTGTGTGTATATATATATAAGGTATGTATTTTGTATGTGTGTATGCATGTATCTATCATCTAGGTCTGTCTATATGTATCTATCATCTATCTATCTATTTATCATCCACCCTATCTCTATGATGTTATCTTCCCATCAGATTGTAAGCTTGAAAACACAGATAGTAGTGGTTTTGCTTTTTGTTGTATCGCTTGTATTGGCACATAGCAAGCAATTTAATACATGTTGCCTGGCTGCTAAGCTATGGATAAATACAGGAAAAATGAGTTTAGCTGGGGGTGAAGCTTAGGTGGACATAGAACGATTGGATGCTGTGGTCAGATAGAGGAATGTCACAGTCTCTTTTTAGGGGGAAATGGAACATTCGAGTAAGGATGAAATCCACGAAAAACTTGGGTGCAGCTGCTATCTTTGAAACATGTAGGCATTTGACCTTCAATAAATACATAATTCTTCCCTTTAATCCTTCCCTTTACTAAACTGCCAAAATGATTTTTCTAAAATACAGATTGAACCACATCATGTTTAATATGTGCTAGTGAACCTCTATTGCCTTTAGAATTAAATATTAAGTTATTGGGCATTTAAAACCCTTAATTTTACCCCCTTTTACCTTCCAGTCTTTTGCACTTTTACTCATCTATGAACTATTTATTTTACTTACAAAATACTACTCACTCTCTTCTCCATCACGATACTACATCTCTTCTCTAACAGGACAATCTAGACAATCTACATGCCAGGAATGAGGTCTCTCTTCACCCGCACCTGTCAATTTCCTTGGCTTCCTTCAAGGGCTCAGTTCACCCTCCCACATATTTGGGAGGAATTTCCTAGTCTCTTCTTGCCCCAAGTAATATGTCAACCCGGTCAATATGAATTTATTAAATTCCTACCAACTGCAGGTACTGTGAAAAGTCATGAGAATAGAAACACAAAAAGGAGCTCATAATCTAATGTGAGGGACAACATGCATGCCCTATGAATAAATAAGCTATATAGTGGAAATACAGGAAATGATTCATGGATGAAAGGCACTAGAATTAGGAGAGATTGGGACAGGTTTGAGTTGAGGGTAGTATTTTAGCAGGTTCTTTGAAGAAGCCAGGAACAGATATCAGGAGGGAGAGTGTACCAGGAACGGAGACAGACACTAAAATATCATATAACTGAGAGATAGACTGGTCTAATTTGACTAACATCGAAGAGATCAGTGAAGAGTAAATGAAGAAGTGTAAAGTTATAAGAAGACTGGTGGAAAAGGGTGTGTGTGTGTGTGTGTGTGTGTGTGTGTGTGTGTGTGTGTGTGTGTGTTAAGGAGGGTTTTTAAATACCAAATGGAGAATGTCATAATTGATCTTAGAAGTGATAGGAAGTTGATAGAGCACCCGGCCCTGGAGTCAGGGAGTACCTGAGTTCAAATCCGGCCTCAGACACTTAACACTTACTAGCTGTGTGACCCTGGGCAAGTCACTTAACCCCAATTGCCTCACTAAGAAAAAAAAAAAAGAAGTGATAGGAAGCCACTGGAGTTTATTGAGTGAGGAGATGATATGGTTTGAACACATGATGTATGAAAATTATGTGGTTGATGTGGGGAGAGACTTGTGGCAGGTAAACCAAGTGCCCAGCTGAAATAAATAAGCATAAGGAGATGAACACTAGGGTGGTGTCAGTACCAGAGGGGAGAAATGATTGTATTGGAGATATATTGCAAAATAAAATCACTACGCCTTGGCAACAAATGCGATAGAATTTGATGATGAGGGGCAGCTCGGTGTGCAGTGCACCGGCCCTGGATTCAGGAGTACCTGAGTTCAAAACCGGCCTCAAAACACTTGACACTTACTAGCTGTGTGACCCTGGGCACGTCACTTAACCCCACTTGCCTCACCAAAAACAAAACAAACAAACAAAAAAAGCAAAGAAGTTGATGATGAGAGAAAGGAGGTCAAGCATGGCACATGGGATGGTGGTATGCAAAGGCAGTAATATGAAAATTTGGAAGGGGAAGAGTTTGGATAGCAAAAATTATGAGTTCATTATTAAAGCCTTCCCCATTAGAATTTTTTACATTTAATCTTATATTCATAGAATTTTGCTTACAAAGGGGACAACAAAGTGGCTAGCTTTGAACCACTTATGGGAACCTTAACAATTCAGTTTCTGAAAGAACAAAGGTCTAAATGTTTTACCTGATGCTGAAATTTTGCCCATCAGTTCCTTTCTGTTTGCTTATGTTTTGGAACAGTGTTAACTTGCCTCAAGTATCAACCTGAGTAACCAAAAATAGTTAGTCTTACTTTCACCTGAAAAAGGAAATTAAATATAGCAACCATTCTTTATGATAAAGACATATTACAGGGACAGCCAGGTGGTGCAGTAGATAAAGCACTGGCTCTGATTCAGGAGGACCTGAGTTCAAATCCTGGCCTCAGACACTTGATACTTACTAGCTGTGTGCCCTCCCCCCCCCCACTGAAAAAAAAAAAGACATATCTGTCCAGATCCAGATAAAAGAAGCTCTTGTTATTTTCTCTCTAGGTGATGAGGTGATGTACGTATAGTTTTCAAAAAGCTAACACCAGGAAACAAAGCATACCTTTTTTTTTTTTTTACTGTTTGACTATGCCACAACTTTCTTTCCTGAATAGTGCCAATGGTGGCAAGTGAAATCCACAGTTTCCAATGGCTTTTCCAAACCTTTAGCCAATTTAAGAATTTCTTTCGTGAAGGTTTTGGCAATTCTAAAATCCTCTAAACCTTTATTTTAAACAATTTGCATGTAGGTGATTAAATGACTTAGAGAAAAAAATAAACTACTTGTTTATATCACTTCTTGAACTAGGAAAGTAATTCAAGGATCAGAGCTTTAGGAAGGAGAATTCATTTACTAGATTGTGTAAACGAATATTTTAGCGTAATGCCCAATCCATGGCTTTGATTATTGTTATCATTCTTCGCAAAAGATCAATTGAACAATTGATCAGATCACCGATCAGTTGGGTTAATGGTGTTATTCTTCAGTTTGCCAAATAATTATCCTTAAATTCTTATTGAATTTATCAACATTTCATAGAAAATCTGGTTATAAAATAATTGGCATAGCAAAATTTGTCTTAGGAAAGTTCCTAATTCCCTGTTATTATGTATGCTAATAGAAAAATATCTGTTTATATTAATGGAAACAGTACATTGTAGAACTATAGGCTTGAAATCTTTTAAAATAGATTTTCTTAAAATAGTTTGGCTTTCCGATTGAAGAAACAACAATATTATTTCCTCACTGAAAGGAAATTGATGGATCAATCTGCAGAATGAAGCATAGACTTTTTAAGATGGCCAACTTTGAAAATTTGTTTTTCTTGGCTAATGAATATTTGTTATAAAGGTTATATTTTATTTTTCCATTGGGGGAGATAATAGTGAGAAAAAGTTTATTAAATGAACAAAAAAATAAATATTAAAAGAAGATATTGGACAAGAGAAAAAATGTCCTTCAAAACATATAGGGAAAAAAAGGCAGGAAGAGATATGTATACTTATTATATATACCTTCAGCCCTAGGGTTGCATAAAAAAAATTTCTTGGGCAAAATACATAGTAAGTGTAAAAATTTTAAGAAGCCCTACTCTAAAGCAATACCATCCCACACACTACAACATAGACCTTGTAGTTCTAATAATCAAAAACTTTGCTTTAGTATTTTAATCACAGAATTATGGAAATCCAACTTATGAAAAGGAACCCAAGAAATCAATTAAACCAACTGATCCATTTTCCACATGAGGAAACTAAGGAACAGAAGTATGTAGTGCCTTCTCAAAGGCCATACTCCTACAAAGTAGCAAGCTGAGATAGAACGTAGCTTTTTCCGAGGTCTGATCCTTCTTGTTCCTTCTTTACCATGTTGTTCTATTTAATCAGCTTCTGAGGATGCTCCTAAAACAGTATTAAATAGCTCTTTAATTTGAAAAACTATATTAATACCTTTCTTTTTGTCTGTATTCAAAAGTCCCTAAATAATAGTGAAGTCAACCTTTTTATAGGCATCTCATCTCTGAACTGTGTTTCCCTTTGTAAGGTAGATCATAATATCTCAAATAAAAATGATTGCAAACCTTATTGAGGGCAGAGAACAGGATAAATTGGTGACTAATATTAATCATAGGCACACTTTAAATGGAGATAATGCAAATGTGCACACAAGTAAATTCACATTATGTAGACCAGTATAGCATGCATAATTAGGATTCATTTTTTAAAGTGCATGAAAATGTCAAAAGGAAAATTTAAGTGATATGGATTACTGTTATGCAAATTTAGAATCTTATTAAATTCGATATCCTCTCATTGATATGGTTTAGCCAACCAAGGGCTTCACAGTCATCAAAGTTCATCAAAAGGGTCAGCCTTCAGATTCCCTTTCAGATTTTCCCATTTTTTCTAGCATGTTCGTAGAGTAAGGAAGCCAGTCCTGAATTATGGGCAGTATAAGTAGAAAATAGCCCTGGGGAATTAACCATTCTATGACTAAGATTAACAACAACCAGCACCTCTGCGGATGGAAAAACAGAATTTGAGTGTTGATGCCTGAGAACCTAACCCTTCTACTTGTTTCTTAACCAAAAATAAGGGAGACAATATGGTTGACATCATTGTAATGGAGCAGCACAATTGTGAGGATCGGGAGTTTGGGGTACCTTTCCCAGTGTGTTTGAAGAATATTCTTCCCTCAACTGTGTTTTTTGCTACTGATAATATTTGTATGTGGTTCAAGCCATAGTAGAAGTGTTGCTGGTCAAGTGGACCTGAGTGCCTTAAGTTTGACATCTTAAGACTAGACACCTCAGCTTCCTTCCAGCTATTAATTTATGACCACCTGACTATAAACATTCTTTTTAACAAATTTTTTCAGGGCAATGAGGGTTAAGTGACTTGCCCAGGGTCATACAGCTAGTAAGTGTCAAGTGTCTGAGGTCGGATTTGAACTCAGATTCTCCTGAATCCAGAGCTGGTGCTTTATCCACTATGCCACCTAGCTGCCACCTGACTATAAACATTCTTATAAATTAATAAATGAAAATAAGTGAGCAAAAAGGAGAAAAGACAAATCTACCTGGGAGAAGTCTAATTTACAATGAAATATTTATAAGAGGGTTTTCATTATAAGCATTAAGATAAAGGCACAAAATTTCTACTTATATAGCCAAATGTATTCAGCAATAGTGGGAGAAATATATTATGACGAATATGATGCTTAGCAATTAATTGATTACATAATAGGGTACCTTCACATATGAAATCAATTCAACAAGTGCCCACTATGTATGAGGTGATGTACTAGACATACAAACATAAAACAAACATTAACTGTCTCCTTAAGGTGCTTACATTCTATTGGGAAATATAAGAAATACTACATCATTTAATCTTTGCAAAAATCCTTTGGGTTAGATAGATGAGATGCTCTTATTCCAACTGCTCCTTTGAGAAAATCAAGTCTTGAAGTACTAGCACAGCTGACCCAAAGGTCAGACAGAGGGAAGATTAGAATACAGATCTTCAGACTCTACTCTACCATACTGGTTCTCTCCATTTTTATTCAGATGAGTCTTTTGTTTGTATTGTGTGTGTGTGTGTGTGAGTGTGTGTGTTGTGTTTGGCAATGGGAAGGAGGAGGAGAGCAGCAAGAATTAGGAAAGGGCAAGGTAGCTTAAAAATTACCTGAGTTAAGTATACACACATGCATACATACATACAAACAATATGTACAAATATAAATATATATACATACATATATGTGTGTATACATACATATATATATATATATAGAGAGAGAGAGAGAGAGAGAGAGAGAGAGAGAGAGAGAGAGAGAGAGAAAGGTGTCAAAACTTTCATACACTTTTGTTTAGAAAGTGGTAGGCAGATCCTAGTTTGTTATTATCTTTTCAAGTAATTTTATGGAGGGACTATTAAATTCAAAGTCAAGTGGCCTGGCTCAAGAAACCCAAATTTTTCATTTCTACTGGATAAGTGATCCAAGTTTGACTAGAGGGGCACCCTGAGGGAAAATAGGAGTCAGCATGTGCCCACAAGGTCAGATCCCCCCATTATCATTTTGACCAACATCCTTGCTTATGGATACCATCCAGTGACTTCAATCCAACAACATTGTCAATATTCCAGTCAATACCTGCCTCAATAATTAGGAAGATAAATTATCACAGAAAAAAGGTTCACCTTCTTCCTTACTACCAGCACAATGCCTTGTCCAAAGCTACCAACTGGCAGAGAATACATGCACCCTAGGGATGCATAGGATTATTCTATTTACCCCCTAGACCCCTAGACTCCTAGCCTATGGACCTTGCTTATACTCCAACCCTTGCAGTCATCATCTGGAGAAGTCAACTTTGTGGAGAAAGAGGCCATCCATTTCCACCAACTGCCCAAGTGCCACCCCCAATACAGTCAAGTCAATTACAAGTAACAAGGCTTCCTGAGGGGAAGACATGAAGTAACATATACCACCACCACCACCTTGATAACCATGTCCACTAAGACCCTGATGGAAGTATCCCAGGATTCTGAACCCAAAAGTCATGCTTCCAACCTAGTGTTAATCAACACCCGAAATTGATATAGTTTTTATCATTGGGATTAACATTAAGGAAGGTGTATTACTAGCTCCTTTGCTGCTGTTGCACTGAGGACAATGACGCCTCTCCATCTAACCTGTAACTAACATCCTTCTATATATGTTGTCTGTCATTAATATGTGGGCTCCTTGAGAATAGCCTGCCTTACTTTTTTCTTGGTATCCCTAATATTTATCGCAGAACTTTTCACATACTTTTTAATAAAGGATTCATTCGCTTACTTTGCTGTACAATCTTTGGCAACTGATTTAAGTCTATTTCATTTTAATTTTATTATTGGTAAAAATATGGGAGGTTGGAGATGTTCTCTGCATTCCCATTCCTCACCACCTGAGTTTTTAAATCTTTATTTGCCAAAACAAAATTGAATGCAGAATTGGACAAGGTTTTGATAGAATGTGCCAATGTCACTAACATAGAGGTGAATCTATAGACAATTTTTTGACAGGCTAGTTGCACAAAAATGAGCCTGACATGGAATTCACTTTATAATGAGGAACACCTCTTGAGCCCTTCTCCTTACAAGATTTGCTTTCCCTAACCTCAGCCACCACACTATTAATTAATTTACTTTGAGTGTTGATTAATTGAATGGGATGATCATGAGCTAAATAGTCACTGCCAATTTAAAATTCACTCTCCACAGTTATCATCTTTATCCCTAGGAGAGAAAGGAAAGGCAATAGTGAGAAAAACCCCTAACCAGAATTAGAAAATATACGAAAAGAAAAGAATGATTAAGGAGAAGTGTACAGAGAAGGGGAGATAAGGTATGAAAAATAGAAAAAAAGTTCTTGACCATCTTCTTATGTTTAGTGAAGAGAATATTAAATAACTAAAGAATAAAGCTTTCCATGGAAAATTGAAGTTATCATTTTAATTATGGTTTCCTTAGATTTTAAATTGTGGTTGCCTTAACTATGGAGCTGAGTTTTAATGCCACAGCATTTCTTCCTGGCCTTAACCTATGTTTATATGATTAAATGAGTATGATACTGTATTCCAAATGGCTGATTGAAGATATATCACAGGAAAAAGAAGGGATCTGTAATCTATCTCCTCACATCTATATTAGTGAACATATATATGTTTGTATGTATATGTATATGTATATGTGTGTGTGTATATATATATATATGAGTATATACATATAGGGTTGTGAAGACTAAGTGAGATTTTCTCTATAAATTATAAAATATGCACTATATAAAATAATTTGTAAATATAAAGAAATATATAAATATTGTATGAAATATGAGTAAATGAATAAATATGCAGTATGTTTAATATATATTACATATGTAATGAAACATGTATAACATTTTCACAACTTTTTAAGTTAAGAATTCTTATGCCCATATTAGTAATGAAAAAGAAAAACAACTGATACTTAGTTAAGCTAAATAACTTTTCTATAGCTAGCATATGTGTGAGGAAGGATCTAAATGTTCAAGTCTTTCCTAATTTAAAGACCAGAGCTTTCCACATTATATACTTTTTATTGTTTATTGTAGGTCTCTGATATAAGCACTGTGGGAATTTCCCCAGGAAAAAAAAAATTCCCTCTTCCTATGCAAATTGCCAACTGCCTGGTAATTTATACCCTTAAGAAATTGCTGGAAGGCACTGAGTTGAAATGACTTTCCTCAGTTATGCTGACTTTATATATTACAGATGAAATTTGAGTCCATGTCACCCAACTCTGAGGTCATCACTTTATTCATTATGTCATTCTGACTCCTCCCACTATGCTATGTTGCCTTATAAAAAAGATATTTTTTGTCATACGCAATTAAAATGCACATGTTGTATATACCACATTTTCCACATGACTGAAGGTCAATATTCTAACTCATCAGGCACAGAAAGTTGTGCAGTTTGTTATTTTTTACAGTGAACATAAATTTCCTAAGGACATGAACTGGACCTTATAATGATTTTTAAAGTCCTACAATGTCTAGTGTTGTAACTTGGCATTGTAAGGAATTTTTTTTTTTAAAGTCACTTTAAAGGTAGAATTCAGAATGAAGCCCAAAGTAGCTACTGAACTAATTTAAAAGTACACCAATAAGAAAATTTGATGTAGTAGATAAAGAGGTAGGTTTTGAGTCAGGCAAATCTGTTTTCAAATCCTATCTTTGACTATTGTCAGCTACATGAATATAGGTGTGCCTCTTGATGTCTATATCTTCCATACAACTTCCTGGGTTGTGATATCCATAATGAAGGGGAGTCCCCACATGGGGAAATTCTTATACTGACTTACAGAGGTCTTTCACATATTAATAAAGGGATATCTAGCTCAATTTTGTCACTCAAATTAGTTTGTGTGGATATCAGACACTGATAATAAGTAAATCATGGGAAAAGTATATGGGAGCATTTATAGAGAACTCATACTTTTGGTGTGAAGGCTTGCTGACCCTTTTCAGGGCTACTCATCCACCTTTTGTGTCCATCTAGCACCCAACTCCCACCTGTGATTCCAAGAAACTATTTCACTCACAGTAGCCTGACCCTGAAAAATTTTCTCTGCAGATCTGCTAAATCAGATTGTAGGTAACCAATAAGTCACAAATCCTTTGGGATGTTTACGTGAATCATGTGAAGTTTCCTTTGGTAGAATAGGTGGATGAGAACAACTTGTTTCAACAGCCATGATGGTGGCTGAAGCAAGCTCCCTTAGAGCTTAGTAAGACATCAAAGTCACCAAGGTCATCCACTGCATCCTGTGCCACTTGTAGTTATCTTGACTTCCTGTCTCACAAGTAGATTATAATAATAATAACTCTGTAAGAGAGAGAAAATGTTATGACTTTGTGCACTCACAAGTTGAAACATTACCCTGTGATATCATCAGTCCTATTCAAAAGGAAGGATGGAGGAACAGCTAGGTGGTGCGGTGGATGAAGCACTAGCCCTGGATTAAAGAGGATCTGAGTTCAAATCAGACCTCAGACACTTGACAGTTACTAACTGTGTGATCCTGGGTAAGTCACTTAATCCTCATTGCTGGGCCCCCCACCCCCCCAAAAAAGGAAGGATGAACAATGATAATGGAAAGGGACTCCAATGGAATCTGACTCTGCAAACTGAGACATCTTAGACTTGTGATTGCAGCATTAGCACTTAGAGTTAATAGTTGGAATATGAGAAAGCCTAATAAATGAAATATTTCACATGACAATTTTATAAAGTTCCTGGGACTTTCAGATCACATAACCAGCAGTGTGAACCATCTTCATGACCTCTTAAACTGCTGCAAAGTAGGAATCATATGGGAGAGGTAAGGGGATTTAAGATTCTCTAAAAATGGATGAGGGGTGAAAGGAAGGGATTGAACTAAGGAAATAAAATGGTATTAGTTGCTTCTCTGAAGAACACTGCCTTGGGGAAAGAGAATATTTTTATTTATTTATTTATTTTTTAGTGAGGCAATTGGGGTTAAGTGACTTGCCCAGGGTCACACAACTAGTAAGGGTTAAGTGTCTGAGGCCAGATTTGAACTCACATACTCCTGACTCCAGGGCCAGTGCTCTATCCACTGCGCCACCTAGCTGCTCCAAGAAATATGTTTTTTAATAAAAAGTATTTTATTATTTTCCAGTTACACGTAAAGATAGTTTTCAACATTTGTTTTTATAGTATTTTAGTCCCAAATTTTTCTCCCCACCCTCCCTTCTCTCCCTCCTCCTCAAGACAGAAAGCAATCTGATACAGATGTATATGTACAATCACATTAAACATTTCTGCATTGGTTATATTTTGAAAGAAGAATCAGAGTACAAGGGAAAAACCTCAAAAAAGAAGGAAAAATAAGTAGAAACAGTATGGGTCAATCTGAATTCATAATCCACAGTTCTTTTTTCTGGATGTTGAGAGCATTTTGTATCATGAGTTCTTTGAAATTGTTTTGGATCATTCCACTGCTGAGAAGAGCCAAGTCCATCACAGTTATTCATCGCACAATGTTGCTGTTACTGTGTACAATGTTCTCCTGGTTCTGCATTAGTTCATGTAAATCCTTCCAGGTTTCTGGAAGAGAAATATTCTATAAAGGAAATGGGAAGCTTATACTGAATCTGATCTTTAGATATTTGGTGCTTAGAAAGAACAAACCTCAATATGCAAATAAATCTTCACCAGTCATTTTGAGGACATCCCAATGTAGGGAATTCTTTTGACTATGGAGATCACAACCCAAGGACTTATATGAGCCACGGAGTCATTAAATGACTATATTCAGTTAACTAGCAACAGTCAACAGTGAGATTTGAACCTAGATTTTACTGGGAAAAAATTAGCACACCAAAAAGTGTGGGGGTAGGGCCCCAGGAGGAGATTTCATGTGTAAAATCAAAAAATGATACCTTGGATTGGAGATATGTGTCTTTAGGCAATTTTATCAAACAAAGTAGAAGCAACAATATTTTAATTCAATTCAACAATAAATGAAGCATTATTATAGAATAATCATGGCTGTAAATCTGAATTTTAATAATGTATGGAATATTTCATTTCTTTTTTTTTAAATCTTTGCTTATCAAGGATGTCTGTAGAATTAATAAGTTCAATTCAGGACATTTTCATGATCTGTGATCTCCTGAATGTGGGTATTCCAACAAACAGTATAGTCTATTAATGACTTCTCATATTGTCTGAGTCTTATCAATGTCCTTCCATAAATCTTCCAAGGTTCAATCATGCATAGATCTCTTGATATACATGGGGTAACACTTAAGCATACTGGTTGCTTTCGGGTTGTGTAACTCCTTCTTGATATATATTATATATCTTCTGACATGAAAGTATTCAAAAATAGTAAGCTATAGCCTATTTGCATTCACCATGTGACCCCTCCACTGACTTTTAGGTGGCCTGCACCTTTGTTTCTTCAGAGTATATAGTACTCCACAATTAACAGCAACACAGCAATATGTGGATGATATTTGTATTAAATACATGGATTTTTGTGTCAAAAGGAAGCTTAGGAGTCATTAGGAGTACTGGGGAATTTTCTAAATTCAGTTGCCTACTCTTTTATTCTGATTCAATTTTGAATTTATCTTCCATTTTCAGTGATTATCTAAGAAATATGTATTGGGGCAGCTAGGTGGTGCAGTGGATACAGCACTCGCCCTGGAGTCAGGAGTACCTGAGTTCAAATCTGACCTCAGACACTTAACACTTACTAGCTGTGTGACCCTGGGCAAGTCACTTAACTCCAATTGCCTCACTAAAAAATTAAAAAAATGTATTAATAGATAATTACTGTTGAATAAAATCAATCAAATTGAGGAAATATTTCTTTAAACATAGATGGCTTGCTGAATACTTGCTGGGTCTTTGCAGAGATACAACAATGAAGTGGCTAGAAAAGGAATCTTAAAAATTGCCTACTTCAGTCAACTCTGACCTGCTTACTGCAGCAGTTGGGTATCACAACCTGAGGTTAAAACACACAAAAAATGTACAATAATTTTTTTAATTAATATAGTACTTAATTTTTTTCCCGTTACATGTAAAGATAATTCTCAACTTTTGTTTATACAAGCTTTACAATTTCAGATTTTTATCCCTCCCTTCCCTCCCTCCCCCTCCCCTAGACAGCGGGTAATCTGATATAGGTTATATATATATATATATATATATATATATATATATATATATGTGTGTGTGTGTGTGTGTGTGTGTGTGTGTGTGTGTATGTGTATGCACACAATAACATTAATCCTATTTCTGCATTAGTCATGCTATAAGATAAAAATCAGAGCAATGATGAAAAACCTCAAAATAGAAAACACAACAGCACAAAAAACAAAAGAAATAGTATGGTTCATTCAGCATCTATACTCCACAGTTCTTTTTTTTTTTTTCTTGGATTTGGAGATCCTCTTCTATCATGAGTTCCCTGGAACTCTTCTGTACCATTGAATTGGTGAGAAGAATATAGTCCCTCACAGTAGATCAACACTCAATGTTGATGATACTGTGTACAATGTTCTTCTGGTTCTGCTCATCTCACTCATCATCAGCCCACGCAAGACCCTCCAGGTTGCTCTGAACTCTTCCTGCTCATCATTTCTTACAGTACAATAGTATTCCATTGTATTAATATGCCATAACTTGTCCAGCCATTCCCCAATTGATGGGCATCCCCTCAATTTCCAATTACTTGCCACCAATAAAGTGCAGCTATAAATATTTTTGTACATGTGGGTCCCTTTCCCTTTTCCATGATTTCTTTGGGAAAAAGAACCAAAAGTGGTCTTGCTGGGTCAAAGGGTATGGACAGCTTTATCACCGTTTGGGCATAATTCAAATTGCTCTCCAGAATGGTTGGATCAGTTTCATAGCTCGATCAACAATGCATTAGTGTTCCAATTTTCCCACAGCTTCTCCAACATTATTATCTTCCTTTTTTGTCATTTTAGACAATCTGATAAGTGTCAGGTGGTACCTAAGAGTTGTTTTAATTTGCATCTCTCTAATCATTAGAGATTTAGAGCATTTTTTCATATGGGAAGAGATAGCTTTGGTTTCTTCATCAGAAAACTGCCTGTTCATATCCTTTGACCATTTCTCAATTGGGGAATGACTTGGATTCTTAAAATTTGATTTAGTTCCTTATATATTTTAGAGATGAGGCCTTTATCAGAAGTACTGGCCACAAAATTTGTTTCCCAGCTTTCTGCCTCCCTTCTAATTTTGGATGCATTGCTTCTGTTTGTACAAAAATTTTTCAATTTAATGTAATCAAAATCATCCATTTTGCATTTTATAATATACTCTATCCCTTGTTTGGTCATAAACTGTTTTCCTTTCTAAAGATCTGATAGGTAGACTATTCCTTTCTCATCCTAATTTACCTATGGTATCACCTCTTATGTCTAAATCATGTATCCATTTTGACCTTATTTTAGTATAAGGTGTAAGATGTTGGTCTATGCCTAATTTCTGCCATAATATCTTCCAGTTTTTCCAGCAGTTTCTGTCAAATACTGAGTCCCTATCCCAGAAGCTGGAGTCTTTGGGTTTATCAAACACTACATTACTAGTGTCATTTACTACTGCATTTCCTGAGCCTAGCCTATTCCATTGATCTACCACTCTATTTTTTAGCCAGTACCAGATAGTTTTGATGACTGCTGCTTTATATAAACTCCAGGTTTGGAACTGCTAACCCACCTTCCTATGAATTTTTTTTCATTATTTCCCTGGATATTCTTGATTTTTTGTTTTTCCAGATGAATTTTGTTATTATTTTTTCTAGCTGTATAAAATAATTTTTAGGTAGTCTGATTGGTATGGCACTGAATAAGTAAATTAATTTAGGCAGTATTGTAATTTTTACTATATTAGCTCTGCCTATCCATGAGCAATTGATATCCTTACAATTATTTAGATCTGGTTTGATTTGGGTGAAGAGTGTTTGGTAGTTGTGATCATAGAGTTCCTGGGTTTGTCTTGGCAAGAAGACTCCCAAGTATTTTATATTATCTACCGTTACTTTAAATGGAATTTCTCTTTCTATCTCTTGCTGCTGGACTTTGTTGGTCATGTATAGAAATGCTGATGATTTATGTGGATTTATTTTATATCCTGCTACTTTGCTAAAGTTGTTTATTGTTTCAAGTAATTTTTGAGGTGATTCTCTAGGATTCTTTAAGTATGCCATCATATCATCTGCAAAGAGTGATAGTTTTGTTTCCTCCTTGCCCATTCTAACTCTTTAATTCCTTTCTCTTCTCTGATTACTAAAGCTAACATTTCTAGGACAATATTAAATAATAGGGGTGATAATGGACATCCCTGTTTCACCCCTGATCTTATTGGGAAGGCCTCTAATTTATCTCTATTGCATATAATGCTTGCTGATGGCTTTAGGTAGATAGTGTTTATTATTTTAAGGAAAGCTCCACCCATTCCTAAACTCTCTCATGTTTTTATTACAAATGGGTGCTGTACTTTGTCAAAAGCTTTCTCTGCATCTATTGAGATAATCATATGATTTTGGTTGGTTTTCTTATTGATGAGGTAAATTATGTTAATAGTTTTCCTAATGTTGAACCAGCCCTGCATTCCTAGTACAAATCCCACCTGGTCATAGTGTATTATCCTGGTGATCACTTGCTGTAATCTTGCTTATATCTTCTTTAAGATTTTAGCATCCAGAAGAGTTCCAGGGAACTCATGATAGAAGAGGATCTCCAAATCCAAGAAAAAAGAAAGAAAGAAAGAACTGTGGAGTATAGATGCTGATTGAACCATATTATTTCTTTTGTTTGGGTGCTGTTGTTTTTTTTTTTCTATTCTGAGGTTTTGCATTAGTGCTCTGATTTTTTCTCTTGTAACAGGATTAATGCAGAAATAGGATTAATGTTATTATGTGTATATATATGTGTGTGTATATCTATCTATATGTATATGTATAGAGATATAGAGATATATAGATATATAGATATAACCTATATCAGATTACCTGCTGTCTAGGGGAGGGAGGGAGGGAGGGGAGGGAGGGAGAAAAATCTGAAATTGTAAAGCTTGTATAAACAAAAGTTGAGAACTATCTTTACATGTAATGGAAAAAATAAAATACCTTATACATAAAAAAAAGATTTTAGCATCAATATTCATTAGGGAAATTGGTCTATAATTTTCTTTCTCTTGTTTTGCTTTGCCTGGTTTTGGTATCACCACCATATTTGTGTCATAAAATGAATTTGGTAGAACTCCTTCTTCACTTATTTTTTGAAATAATTTGTATGATATTGGAATTAATTGTTCTTAAATAATTGGTAAAATTCACCTGTAAACCCATCTGGCCCTGGGGATTTTTTCTTAGGGGGTTCATTAATGGCTTTCTTCAATTTCTTTTTCTAATATGGGTTTATTTAAGGATTTTACTTCCTCTTCAGTTAACCTGGGCAGTTTGTATTTTTGTAAATATTCATCCATTTCATTTAGATTGTCAAATTTATTGGCATACAGTTGGGCAAAATAATTCCTAATTATTTATTTAATTTCCACTTCATTGGTGGTAACATCACCCTTTTCCTTTTTTATACTGATAATTTGGTTTTCTTCTTTCTTTTTTTAAAGCAAATTAACCAATATTTTATCTATTTTATTGGTTTTTTCATAAAACCAGCTCTAGTTTTATTGATTAATTCTATAGTTTTTTTGCTTTCAATCTTATTAATTTCTCCTTTAATTTTCAGGATCTCTAGTTTAGTATCTAATTGGGGATTTCTAATTTGTTCTTTTCCTAGCTTTTTAAGTTGCATGCCCAATTCATTAATTTCCTCTTTGTCTTTTTATTCATGTAGGCATTTAGAGCTATAAATTTTCCCCTAAGTACTACTTTGGCTGCATGCCATAGATTTTGGTATGTTGTCTCATTATTGTCATTCTCTTGGATATAGTTATTGATTATTTCTATGATTTGTTGTTTGGCCCATTCATTCTTTACATTTGACTATGATGTTTTTGTGCCCTAATACATGGTCAATTTTTGAAAATGTGCCATGTACTGCTGAGAAAAAGGTATATTCCTTTCTAACCACATTCAATATTCTCCAGACATCTATCATGTCTAACTTTTCTAGTAATCTATTCACTTCTTTCTCTTCTTTCTTACTTATTTTTTGGCTAGTTTTATCTAATTCTGAGAGGGGGAGATTGAGATCCCCCACTAGTAGAGTATTACTATCTAATTCCTCTTGTAACTCATTTAACTTCTCCTCTAAGAACTTGGATGCTATACCACTTGGCACACACATATTTAATATTGATATGACTTCATTATCTCTAGTACCTTTCAGCAAGATGTAATTTCCTTCCTTATCTCTTTTAATGAGATCTATTTTTGGCTGCGCTTTGTCTGAGATAAAGATTGCTACCCCTGCTTTTTTTACTTTAGCTGAGGCATAATATATTCTGCTCCAGCCTTTTACCTTTACTCTGTGTGTATTTCTCTGCTTCAAATGTTTTTTTGTAAACAGCATATTGTAGGGTTCTGGTTTTTAATCCACTCTGCAATTGGCTTCCGTTTATAGCAGAGTTCATCCCATTCACATTCACAGTTATTATTACTGACTGTCTATTCCCCTCCATTCTGTTTACCCCCCTTTGTACTTTCCCCCCCTTCTTTCACCCTATTCCTCCTCACCGACGTTTTACTTCTTACCCCTGCCTCCCCGATCTTCCCTCCCTTTTTATCACCCCCCTCTTTTCTTACCCTTTTCTCCCTTGCTTTTGTCCTCCCTTCTATCAGTCCCCTCTTTCCCTTCCCCTTTTGCTTCCCTAAAGAGTGACCTAAGTTTCTTTATCCCAATGAACATATATGTTATTCCCTCTTTGAATCAAATCTAATGAGAGTAGGGTTGAAACAATCTTCACCCCTACTTTCTTTCCCTCTATTGTAATAGGTTTTATTTTCATCTCCTCTTATGGTATAATTCACCCCATTCCACCTCCCCTTTCCTCTCTCCATAGACTCCCTTTTCAACCCCTTAGTTTTCTGTGTATCATCACATCAAGGACAATTTATATTTATACCCTCTGTGTAAAGTCCTTCTCTCTGCCCAAATACATTTACAGTTCTTAAGAGTTATGAGTATTATCTTCCCATGTAGGGTTATAAACAGTTTAACCTAATTGAGTAACCTTTTTCCCCCCTCTATTTACCTTTTTAAACTTCTCTTGAGTCTTGTATGTTAAGATCAAATTTTCTATTCAGTTCTGGTCTTTTTATCAGGAATGATTGAAAGTCCCCAATGTCATTTAATGTTCATCTTTTCCCCTAAGAGAGAATGAACATTTTTGTTCAGTAATAGATTCTTGGCTGCAATCCAAGCTCCTTTGCCTTCCGGAATATCATATTCCAAGCCTTGCAGTCCTTTAATTTTGAATCTGCCGGGTCCTGAGCAAACCTGACTGTGGCTCAATGTTATTTAAATTGCTTCTTTCTGGCTGCTTGGAGTATTTTCTCCTTCACCTGATAATTCTGGAATTTGGCTACACTATTCCTTGGAGTTTTCCTTTTGGGGTCTCTTTCAGCAGGTGATCAGTAGATTCTTTCAATGATGATTTTATCCTCTGATTTTATGATATCAGGGCAGTTCTCCTTAATAATTTCCTGGAATATGGTGTCTAGATTCTTTTTCTGGTCATGGCTTTCAGGCAGTCCAATGATTCTCAGATTGTCTCTCCTGGATCTGTTTTCCAGATCAGTTGTCTTTCCCATGAGTTATTTCACATTTTCTTCTATTTTTTCATTCTTTTGATTCTGCTTGACTGGTTCCCAGTGTCTCATGGATTGCTTATCTTCCAACTGTCCAATTTCAATTTTTTGAGGCATTGTTTTCTTCAATGAGAATATGCACCTTTTTTTTCCATTTGGCCAAATGAATTTTTTAAGGCATTGCTTTCTTCAGTGAGATTATGCACTTTATTTTTCCATTTGGCCAGATGAATTTTTTAAGGAATTGTTTTCTTCATTCCGTCTTTGTGCTTCCTTTTCCAAGCTGCTGATACTTTTTTCATAGTTTTCTTGTTTTACTTTCATTTCTCTCCCCATTTTTTCCTCTACCTCTCTCAATTGATTTTTTTTTTTAGTGAGGCAATTGGGGTTAAGTGACTTGCCCAGGGTCACACAGCTAGTAAGTGTTAAGTGTCCGAGGCCGGATTTGAACTCAGGTACTCCTGACTCCAGGGCCGGTGCTCTATCCACTGTGCCACCTAGCTGCCCCTCAATTGATTTTTGAAATCCTTTTTGAGCTCTTCCAGGAAGGCTTTTTGTTCTTGAGACCAATTCACTTTCCCTCTTGAGGCTTCAGATGTAGGCAATTTGAGGCTATTGTCCTCATCTGAGTTTGTGTTGGCTTCTTCCCTATTGATACAAAAGCTCTCAATGGAGAAGGCTCTTTTTTGCTTCTTACTCATTATTGCAGCTTATTTATTTATTTTTTCAGTTGAAGTCTGCTCTGGGGGCACCAGGGTCCCTGTTTTGGGCTTCTTGTGCAGGGGTATAGGTGCTGTGTGACCGGTTTTTTACTCTGAGGCCTTTATAGTGTGTGCAGTTTGCCCTCCTGCATTTCTCTGGTTGGAAGACTGTGTCTCTCTGTCTCTTTTCAGGTTCTGTAGTTTCAGAATCCATCCAGATGCTTGATTTAATGTTCTTTTTGAGGGAACAGAAGGAGAGCTCAGGCAGCTTGCTGTTTCCTCTCCGCCATCTTGGCTCTGCCCCCCAATAATTTTTTAAAAGATGTTTCCACTCACTGTCAGTACATAGAATATGTGCACTCTTATGGACAACATGAAATCCAGTATAATTGAAAGACAAACAGCTTTTCTTGCAAGAGAACTCAGCAGGTAGCACATCTCAATGATAGTCCTGAGTGAAACAAGGCTGGCAAATGAAGCCTAGCTTACTGAAGACAGAGATAGATACATGTTGTTTGGGAGTTGCTTCAGTGAATGGGAAAACCATGAAGCTGGAATACATATTTCAATCAAAACAAATCTAGTCAACTATCTAGTATACCTAAGAAAAGAAGTGAATGATAGGTTCATGACAACATGACTGCCACTTGCCCAAAAGGCTAATCCTTCAACTGGAAGATGGTCATATACCTGAAAATCAGTGTGGCATTAGAATGCCACTGAAGAATGATCAGCATTATTTTTGCTGCCCAAAAACTCCAGGAGAAATGCCAGGAGCAGAGCAGAGGACTTTTAACAATGTTTGTCTATCTAACCAAGGCCTTTGATAGTCAGTCATAAGGGTCTGTTGAGATCATTGAGAAAATACTTGCCTGGAGAAGTTCTTAAGTTTCATGATGGTATGCAGAGAGTACAACTCAGGCTGTTTGTGTTGTTTGAATGGCAAATGTATACTTGTCTAAAATATTTGTCGTCATTGTTGTTGTTTTAATGAAGAACTCACACAAGGTAAGTGCTCACATGGAAATCAAAAGAAGTGATACAAAGATGCTGTCCAGTTCTCTCTAAGGAATTTTGGTATTGATTGTGAGACATGGGAGACACTGGCACTGGACCATTCATTATTTAATACCTGTAACAAAGAAAGCACTGTGGTTTATAAGCAAAGTACAATTTCAATAGCTCAAAAGAAACTCAAAATGAGCAAATGTAGAGCTATCTCCATCCCTGACCTGTGGTAGAACCTTTTAAGATTCTGTGGGTTTGTTTAGCCACTGTATATTGACCCCAACATCATGATGCAATTTTGGGTCTCTTCAAGCATTTAGGACAAAGAACTTCTGACTAAAAGGAAAGGGACAATATGGGTAAAATTATCTATTATACAAAATAGATAAGAGACGCACATATGTACATAAAGTGTTACGCAAGATCAGAGATTCAGAAAGATTTCAGGGCCCTTTAAGTTTATCTAATACAAATATTCATAGGGAAACAGTTACAAAGACATTAATTAGCTTGCTCAGAGTCATCTAGGTTCTAAGTAGCAGATACCAGGATGTAAAAACAGGTCTTCCGACTAAATTCAGCACTTTCCACTGTACCACAATTTAGTGAGGGTATATTTGCTATATTGGTGATTGGGAAGGCTTCATGAAAGAAGAAACAGATAGGTAAAAATTCAATAGATAAATGGGTGGGGGAAGATAAGCAGGTAAGGAATTCGTAAATATCTCCTAGAAATCTGAGAGAATAAGATCAGGAACAGAAATCTTATACTTGATGAATTTTCACCCAACAGTGGTTGGTAGTATCATAGAGAAATTATGAAATGAAAATGCATTCCTTCTGCTACTTTTCTGATTCTGTAATAAAGTTGGGCTTTCCCTCCTCTTTAATCTTATCAGACACTCATATAAATACTTTAAGTTTCTGGAATACTTCCCCAAACATTTTGTCTTTGTTGTTTTTGATCATTTTTTTTAATTCAGCAGACAAATGTAAGCAAGTACACAAACCATCAACAAAATATTACTCTTTTAAAAAATAGGCTAAATACCATGTGGTAATGAGCATAACAGGAAATACACAGAATGTTATATTTTTCCAATTTTATTTTCTATGAAAAAGATAGGAGTGTTCTAAAACCTCAACAAAATTAGTAATAATAAAGCCCATTACTGTCTTAAGTATCTTGTTTTATTCTCATTTAATATTGTTTTCTTTACAGATTTGGGATTTTTCTAGCCAAAATGCATATTGTTATTTTGTTTCTATTTGCTTCATTCTTGTTAGTCACTCAGTATTTCTCTGAATCATTCATCATTCCTTGCAGAGATAATAAATTATCTCATTTGATCTCTGTAACAACTTTAAAGTTAGGCTGAACCATTGGTATTATTCAGGATAGCATAGTGAAATGTAAAGAATGTTTGACTTGAATTCAGCTGCCTGAGTGACTTTGGGCCAGTCACCCAAACTCTCTGAGCCAAAATTTATATCTCAACAAAATAAAGGAGTTATTTAGGTGACTGCTGAAGTTCTTTTCTAGTTCTAATGGTCATTTTGTGGATGGAGAAAGAGAGGTTTAGGTAATTTGAATGGTTTGCCTGAAATCATATGGCTTGTGTGTGAGCACAGCTGAAATTATAACTATCTTTTACTTCTTCAACTGTTGTTCATTCCACTAAAACTTGTTGTTTTGGGGAGTCAGCTGGGTGACACGGTGGATGGAGTACTGTCCCTGGATTCAGGAGGACCAGAGTTCAAATCCAGCCTCAGACACTTTACACTTGCTAGCTTTGTGACCCTGGACAAGTCACTTAACACCAATTGCCTCACCCAAAACAAAAAACAAACAAAAAAACAAACTTGCTGTTTTTTGAAAGCACAATGGAGATGACTGCTTGGTTTTGCTCTCTTGTTCATCAGTGCTGGCTGGCTGGCTGGCTAATACTTCAAGTCTACATAGATAAACCTTCCTGCTTTTACTATAAGTGATCACATGGATAACTCAGGAGCTAGTCCTACATAATGATAAAAATCCTCTAATTAGCTGATGAACTAGAATAAAGGTGGTCTGATGGGTCACTGAGCCACAAGCAAGTGGTTTACATAAGGAGTGACATGTCTTTGCCATTTTCTATTTTGGCTTTGAGAGGAGGAAGGGAAAATTTGATTTGCATTCAAGACCCAGGTAAGAAAGGGTAATCTCTCAGCTGTCCCTTGTACTGAGACCATGTGGCCATCTTTATCCCTGTCATTTGTACTTTCCTGATCTTAGTCAAATAGTTATGTTATGGTAGAGGTTCCTTGTCAGTTTAGGAGATGAAAAGATCCTTTCAAAAATCCCACTGCTGATTTGACGTAGTAATGGAAGCCACTGAAGCATCTGTGGCCAATACAAATTATGGAGGTGGTACCCAATAGAGAAATGGCTTGGCCCAGCAGGAGATCAACCCATTCAGCAGAGATGCTAAATTCTGTGAGCCATCAGCCTAGCAAAGCAACCTGTTGATCCTAAAGTGAGATGTATGAAGACTCCAAAAAGGAACCCATTTACGATATGTGGATATAAAGATATAGATTGTTTCATGTATGTATGAATATATAGGTACATGCATAAGTAAATGTATATAGGCATATATGTATGTGTATGTGTCTACATACCTATGTGAGAAAATAATGGGATTTGACAGATACTCAAAGGCCCCACCTGGAGATTCATCTGAACTGATTGAATTAAGTGAGAGTGATTGACTTTGCTATTTAGCCTAATTCAAGTTAATTAGATTGTAACCACACCTGGCTGGCCTTTAAGAAGGTATTGTTCTCAGAAGCTAAGGACTTTAAGCACAACTAGAGACCTCCTTCAAGTCCAGTGAACCAATGGATTTGGATGATGCTAACCAATCAGCTTGAAACAATGTTTAAGGACTGCCTATGCTTCGGACCTATAAAAAGCTTCCACACTCAGTTTTCTAGGCAGTTCATGGTTGAAGCAGGCTCCTAGTGGAGGAGTTGAGGAAGAACCAGACCAGGCTGGAACACTAGGTATATAAGCCTTTTCTTCACTTTCTGAACTCAATGTGGACCTAGTATGCTTTAATAAATGCTTAATACCCAAAGACTGGTGCTAAAGCTTCTAATTTAAGGTGACCACACATTTAGATTTTCAACATCACACCTATATGCATAGATATGGGTATGCATAAATACATACATATACCTATATGCATAGCTATAGGGATATATGTATGTATATACCTATGAATGTGCATATATACACATATAATATGTATATATGCCTCACTACCATTGTACCTTAATTTAGTGTCCTTTCTTGCCAAGAACCATTTTTGTATTTGGGAGAAACTGAACTATAGGCTTTTGGGAGAATATTCTTGTAGCTACTTTTCATACTATACCTTTTTAGCAAATGCCTTGTCTAGGTAGATTTAACTGGTTGATTTTTGATGGGAAGCAAAATAATGTAGGCTTTTGAAATATAGTAGTAGAGACCCCATATCCTTAGGGTTTTTCATGGAACCCTGAAAGGGAATATTCATTACCTGTGCTTGGGAACTCCAACTCCGGGCATGGGGACAAGTTGAAGTCCTGCAGAAGGGTAGTGTCCTGGGTCCTTTCCTTGACTGGAGGATCTGGTAAATCCCCCACCCTCCCAACCTCTCAAATATAAAAATAAATCAGTGGAAAAAACAATAGATTTGGAGTCAGGTGACATGGGTTCAAATTCTACCTCTGCAATTTCTATTCATGTGAGCTTGGCGAATTTGTTTAATCTCTCTGAATCCCAGTTATCTTATCTGTAAAATGTGGGTGATCTATTTGATCACGTCCAAGGTCCCTTCAAGCTCTAAGTCTCTGGATTCCTTGTGTTCATAATTTCTTACTGTATGTTATTTTGTATATTTAAATACCAAAGCGTGTTTTTAATGGTCATTACAGAATATCTGGGTACTCCCTTTTTTTCTAATATATTACCATAATAAAGAGTGATGTTATGATAAAATTTAGTACATTGTATGCTTTTGTTTAGGTGTTTGACTTCTTTAGGGTATATGTATGCCCAGTTTGTGGTTTGCCTTAGAAAAATGGTATTCATAGTTTATTTACAGTGCTTGCATAATTACTATTAATATAAAGGTTCTATTTTCTGAGACAATGACCCTGAAAATATAAATAAAATCGGCTACATATAAAAATGTAAGGTCAATCATTTTGTTATGATTGGTAATCATTATCCAACTGATAAGTATGGGTACCCAATTGGGGCATTGGCCCAAGAGTAGATGCTATACCTATATTTGGAAATTTTGAATCCAAGTTCATTGTTCTTTTTAATGAACTTTTGATTCATTTATATATATATATATATATATATATATATATATATATATATATATATATATATATATATATATTCAAAATTTACTAATTTATTTAAATTTTTAATTGTTAGTCCACTGGTGATAGTTATGACTTAGAAAAAATCAAAGAATATTCTTTTGAGCAAGCTTTAGTCAAATGTACAAAATAAATTAAGTGAAGTTTTGATTAAAATTCTATTTTTTGTTTTTGTTTTGTTTTGTTTTGTTTTTTAGGGCAATGAAGGTTAAGTGACTTACCCAGAGCCACACAGCTAGGAAATGTCAAAATGTCTGAGGCCAGATTTGAACTCAGATCCTCCTGAATCCAGGTCTGGAGCTCTATCCACTGCATCACCTAGCTGCTCGCAAAGTGCTATTTTTAATAGTAAATTGAGACACTACTCATATTAAAAAATGCAGCAGTTGAAATGTCTTGATTTTCTTCATAGACTCAAAAATCATGTGCTCTTTTTGTCCAAAATATTAAAATGAAACGATATCTCACTATCAATATGCTGTTGAGTAGCAAGAGAGAAATCATGAGTTCAAATGGTCATTTCAACATTTTTCTATGCACTCTATACCTATAATAAATCTTATTTTAAGACACATTTCCTTCAATGAGAAAAAAAGGATTTGGCCTTTTTTCTTACATGTTCTAAGATAGCCTATGGAAGGAAACATGAAAGTGACTTTCATTGGCTTTGCCAAAAGACTGTCCTATAAAAAAGAAACTTTGCAAATTACATGAAAATAAAGGGAATAATATGAGGCATGAGTATGTTAAATATCAAGTTGTAAATATTTGCTGTGGTTAAAAATATATGGTGTATCATTCTTTTTTCTTCATTTATAAGCAACAATTTGGCAGAAAATGGTTGGGGTGCAGGCAATGATCTTAACCATCAGTAGGGAATTCAAAAAGTTTCTTCAACCTTAGTCTGTGGGAATGTTTAGGTCTTTCCAGTACTATAGATGCCTCCTGGCATGCTATATTCCCTTAAGGGAAGGGTCTCAGCTATTTTAGCCCTTAGCCTCGGGAAATAACTTTCTTATTTGATTTAAATCCAAAACTCATAGCCAGAAGATGCCCTCAGGCTTAAACTAAATCTGCCTTTTGGACTCTTTTGATTCTGTCTGAAATACCACTATAGCAACTCAGTTAGCTATTTGACTTGGGGTGGAAAAAATTATTTCAACTTATTTCTGCTTCTATCATGCTAATATAATCCATACAGATCAGCCTAAGGGGCAAGACTAAAAGCAGTCTTCCAGCACCTGGCAACCATTGTCAAGTTTTTCTGCCTGAAATAAAGTTGCTGTTTTCTGTATGTTTAAAGATAGATGTCTGATTCTTACACCGTTCATTGACTCAATTTAGATGGCTGACAAATATAACAGTGATTTTTTTTAGACATAAAAGTAGGGAATGAAAGTGTGTACTTGGTGTCTGAATTATATTCTTTCATTCTCTACATAAATTAAACTAAATGGTAGATAAATCAGTGGGTTTTGTTTGTTTGTTTTTGGTGCAGGGCAATGATGGTTAAGTAGTGGCTTTTAATATTAAAAAAAAAACCCTTTAATAAATGGTTTGGGGTTTACACTGTTTCAAATATTATCTGATAGCATCCAGGAAGTTTTAAACTTTTCCTCTTAGGTGGTTTCTGAGCTTTAGTCTATTTCTTGTTCAAATAGCAAAGAAAAGCATACAGAAGCCTGTGGGATATTAACAAAATCAAATAGAGAAAAAAAATCACTAGTATTCATTTAATTATTTTCAAAGACAATAATTAGGTACATGACTAAATAGGTCTTTCATTTCCTTGATCCTGTTAGGTATTTTTTAAATGTTTCTGTATGTCATCTTGTTAAAAAAAAATCCTGTTTTGATTTTTAATAATTATGAGACTTTAATAACCATTGGATCTTCTTTTGGCTCAGGGCAGTAACATTAAGAACTTTCAAATATGAGTTAATTTCAAAGCTTTCTCCATAACACCATAATTCTGAATTGGTGCTCCTTTATCAGTTGATGGATTTCACTAGGATAAGCTAAAATTAACAACATAAAAAGGGAGACAACTAAGTCACTTGTCAGACTGTTGGAAAAAAATATGTGATATTATTATTAATTATTATTATTATTATTAATACCAATATTAGCCAAAGGTGAAACCTTTTTGTCAAGAGCCAGAGATAATCATTAAGTAAATGTTTAATTGTGGTACCATTTTAAAATATTACCAAACAGGAAGTCTAGAAGATTTCTAGAGTAATGAAGAGCTGTTTCTGTTGTTTGTCTTTTTACCACATTGCGATGTCCTGGGTAATCTTGAGATAAGCAGAATAACAGAAAAGAGGGAAACATGATTTAATGAAATGGTATTACTTAAATCCTTTTTGGGTTCCCATAGCACTAGCCCATTGGGTGATTATGAACCTGAGAATTTATTTCTCCTTTCACACACTTCTTACTGGCCAGGTCTGATTCTACTATCCCATTGTTATTTGCCAGAGATTCCCTGGGGCTCCACTGAAAGCCTCCAACCTTTAATTTTACAAGCAAGGATGAGGGGATGGACCATAGAAATCTACTGTGCTGTTTAGAGAAGAAAATGTTAGGAGGCCCACAGGGGATGCCCTCAGAAGCTTCCATTTCTCTCATGTGCCTATCTCCATTCATCTTTTCATTTGAACCAAGCACAATATTTTTTTTCTGTTTGCCCTCCAAAAAGTATTGCAAAATGTATTAGCCTTTCTTATCTTCCTTGCTTTATCTCCTTCAATAATAACTCACATTTATGTAGCCCTTTATAGTTTATAAAATACCTTCCTCAACACAGTCCTGGAAAAAAAGTAGCCAAATTGTTATCTCAATGTTGCCATGTGAGGAAATTGAGACAAGAAACATTATGTTGAATTATTTTGAATTTTGACATACATTTCATGGAATTTTCCTACTAAATTCACAACATGCTATGTCTTTGTATATATTCCAATTATGTTCTTGGAAAAATATTTGTTAATAGTCAGTACTCCCCAAAATAATGAAAAAAACTCAACAACAATAGTCAGCACAGTTATATTAGACTGAGATTAGCAAATGTAATGATATTTATCAACTGAATCCTTCACCTGAAAGGTCCCTGTTCAAAACGTACAAAAGATCTCTTAATTTGTTATATTTAATTACCTTTTTGTAGTACCTATTCCTCTTGAACTTTCTGTAGGATCACTGACCACCTTCACCTCCTGGATAATTTTTTCTTTCAGATTTCATGCCATTGTTATCTGTTGAAGCTCTTCCTTTGTGTTTGCTGGAATCTTCTTTTTCCCCTTTGTGGAATCTTCATCTAAGTCTCAGTCTCCTTTCTCTCTGTCTGTCTCTCTCTCTCTCACACGCACACTCATACACACACACACATACACACACACACTCATTAGGTTTGTTTGAGGTTCTGTCCTAGTTCCTCTTTTCTTTAAAAATTTTCTCTTATGAGGGTCTCATCATCTTCCATAGATTCAATTATTATGTTCATGCAGATGTTTCCTACATATGTATATGCACTTCTAATTTCCTAAACTCCATCCAATCCATCACCATTACTGTCCATTATCCATTTCAAGCTGCATGCCACTCAGGAATATTAAAATCCATTTGTCCAAAAGAGAATTCATTATCTTTTTCTCAAAACACAACTCCAACTCTCTTGAATGTTCCTGTTACTGACCACATCCTTGCCTTTCCCTATTTTCCTTACAGTTCATTCCTCTTTACATACTCTATGGGAATTTAGGTGGCATAGGAGATAGAGTACAGAGCCTGGAGACAGGAAGGGTCATCTTCCTGAGTTCACATCTGGCCTCAAACATTTACTAGTTCTGTGATCTTAGGCAAGCCACTTATCTGCATTTGCCTTAGTTTCCTCATGTGTATAATTAAATGAAAAAAAAAATGGCAAACCACTCTGGTATCTTTGCCAAAAAACCCCAAATGGGGTACATGAAAAGTCAGAAACAATAACCGAACAAAAACAACAGCACATATTCTATGACCCTTATTGAAATTCTTCACTGAGTGCATGATAACTCTCACCTAGATGAGTGATGAGTGTTAGGCTCATTTACTGCCCAGATTAAATAGATTACTCCAGGCAGTTGTGTGTGTGTGTGTGTGTGTGTGTGTGTGTGTGTGTGTGTGTGTGTGTGTGTGTGTGTTAATCTCTCCTTGAGGCAGCTCTGATGAGTTTAAGGTCTTTGAGCCTTTTCTGATGAGTGTAAAACTCATTTAGTGCCCTGCTCCTCCCCATCTCTTCCCCCACTCCATAAGCCTTTTCCTGTTTCATTCATGGAGGATTTCACCTCTGTCTTTCCCCCTGACCCAGGGCATTCCCCTCACCCCTCAATTTAAACCTAAAGGTGTCATGAGGCAGCTATGTGACACAGTGGACAAAACATCCCCCCTGGACCTAGGGGGATCCCAGCCAAAAATACTGGCCTCAGACATAAGACAATCACCGACCGCACAACCCCAGATATATCCCCTAACTCCAATGTTTTATGGTTCTCTAGGGTCTTGTATTTGAAAGGCAAGTTTGCCATTCAGTTCAGGTCTTTTCATCACAAATACCTGAAATTCCTCTTTTTCATTTTTCCTCTGAAAGATTATGCTCATTTTTGGTGGGTAGCTGATTCTTGGTTATAATCCCAATTCCTTTGCCCTCTGGAATATCATATTCCATATCCTCCAATCCTTTAATGTGGAAGCTGCTAAATCTTGTGCTGTTCTAACTGGGGCTCCACAGTACTTGAATTCTTTCTTTTTGGCAGCTTGTAATATTTTCTCCTTGACATGGGAGCTCTGGAATTTAGGTATAATATTCCTAGGGGTTTTCCTTTTGGCATCTCTTTCTGGAATTGATCAGTGGACTCTTTCAATTTCTATTTTATCTTCTGCTTCTAGAATCTCAGGGCAATTTCCCCTAAGACTATCTTGGAAGATTATGTCTAAGCTCTTTCCTTGATCATGGTTTTCAGGTAGACCAATAATTTTCTAATTATCTCTCTTGGACCTATTTTCCAGGTCAGCAGTTTTTCCCAGAAGATATTCCACATTGCCGTCTATTTTTTTATTCATTTGGGTTTGCTTTATTGTGTCTTGGTTTCTCATAAAGTCACTAGCTTCCATTTGTTCAAGCCTAATTTTTAGGTAATTACTTTTGTCAGTGAGCTTTTGTACCTCCTTTTCCTCTTGGCCAATTTGACTTTTCAAGCTGTTGAACTTTTTCTCATGTCCTTCCTGCATCACCCTCATTTCTCTTTCCATTTTTTCCTCTACCTCTCTAACATTATCTTCAAAGTCCTTTTTGAGTGCCTCTATGGCCTGAGACCAATTAATATTTTTCTTGGAAGCTTTAGATATGGGGCCTGGATATGGACATCTTCCTCTGAGGTTGCACCTCGATCTTCCTTGTCACTGAAGAAAGTTTCTATGGTCCTCACCTTTCTCTGTCAGCTAATCTTGCCTTTCTTTTACTTGACTTTTAGCTCCTTAAAGTGGGGCACTGTTTCTAGGCTGCAGTATCCCAAGCTTCAGAAGTCCCAGGTGGTATGATTTAAGGAGGGGCAGGTTCTTCACTTGGCTGGCCTGTTCCCTGGTCCATAGATGACACCAGACCAACGTGCTAATCAACCTGCTTTGTGTGTTGTGGTTGTCAGCTCTGATGAACCTGTGCCCCTCCCCACCTGGGCCACTGCTACTCAAGCCAACCTCCTGGTTCTCAGCAGGAGTGAAAAACCCAACTTTTGCCTCAGCACCAGCATAGACCCCTGTACTCTCCCCCCTGCCATGGGCTCAGCCCTCTCACCAGACAGTGAGTTTAGTTCCAGACAAGACTGGTACTTCAGCTGATTCTGAGGCTCTGGAGGTCTCTTTCTCTGGTGAAGCCTTCCTGGGACTGGATCTGTGTCAGGGTTACTGTGAGGTTGGACTCCACTATTGTCTCAGCACAGCAGCTCCCTCCTTCTGACCTTCCACGCCATTCTTGGTTAGAAGATGATTTCAGCACATTCTTCTATGGGTTTTGCTGCTCCAGGAATTGTCCTATGACATTATTTGGATGTTTTTTGGAGTGATCATGTCATGAGTTCAAGAGCTCACTACCTTTCCTCTGCCATCTTGGCTCTGCCCCACCTAGAGGTATTTTCATTGGCTGTCTCCCATTTTTAGATTTTACACTCTCACTTCCATTTACTAGCTTCCTTGTATTCCTTGAAGATTCAGTTTAAATCCCCCCTTCAGTGTTTCCTGCCTCTTTCCCCTTCACCTAATCATGCTCTATGAGTGTCTTCCCTTTAAGATTACCTTCCAATTGAACTGTATTTCCATTTTCTGCAGAGAATTGATTACATGTTGTCTCCCTCATTACAATATGAGCTCATTGAGGTCAGGGGCCATGCTTTTACTTTTGTTTGTATTCTTGGTCTGTAGCAGAATGCCTAGCATATTAAAAGTGCTTAATAAATGGTTCTTTCCTGACTGACTAATTGTTAACTCCTCTACCTGCCTTCCAGTTCCTCAGATTCATAACCTTGGAGTCATCTTTGATTCCTCCCTCTCACTTACTCTACATATTTAATTAGTTGTTGTTTCCTTCTCTACAACAATTCTGGTATATTTTCCCTTCTTTTAACTCAGCTTTCAGATTGGTTCAGGTCCTCATACCTCTCATCTGGATTATTGCAATAACCTCCTAGTTGTTGGTCTTGCTTCAAGTTTCCCTACTCTAAAGCTACATAGATACAAAAGTATTTTTTTCTGAAACTCAAGTCTATTTGTGTCAAGAGTCTCTTCATTAAACACTAATATTTCTGTATTACCTCTAGAATAAAATATAAAGTCTTTTATGTGGTTGTTTGAGTTTCATATTTCTTCCCTGGGCAACACACACAAGTTGCTGGGGAGGTGCTTATTATAGTAGTGGCTCATCCAGGTATTTCCTATATAAGTAGTTCTTCTAATTATTGCCAGTGATTAGCACAGAATCATGAACATTGTAAGTACTTAAAGAATGCTTTTCCCTTCCTTGTTTCCTTGTTTCCTTGTTTCCTTCCTTCCTTCCTTCCTTCATACAGTTCACATGTCTCCATCATATACACTCTAATGTCATGAGAGATTTGCCAAAATGCCATAATGCAATTATAATAGGCTCCATGTATCACACAATTGGTTCATTTGTTTGTTTGTTTGTTTGTTTTACTGACAGAGACCATGAATTACATTAATAAAAGTTATTTGGAAACAGAATATGATTTAATAAAAAGAAGAAAGTTCTAACAATTTCAATTGTCCAATCAGAGAATAGGAAGCATCATTAAAAGGGTGAATACCTATTTGCTGGAAATACCCAATAAATAATTCAAGTAATCAAAAAAACCTATTAAGCATCTAGTATGTGCCAACGTCTGATGGTAAGTGCAGGGAATAGAAATACAAATAGAAATAGTGTCTTCCCTCAAGAATCTTACAGTACAGAAGTTGGATCATTATTTCCCAGGGACATTATAAGGTATTTTAATGTGGTTGGAAGGTTAGGATCCATACTCACTAACACACTTCCAACTCTTCTCCTTAATCTATGATGTTCTTCTAACATGTTCAAAAGATTGTATCAGGACCAAAATGTGATTCTACTATACTATAATTAATTAAACTAAAATCTTGGAAAAATCTTAACAGTTAGCCACAACGTATGGTCACTTTGGGCAATGGGCAATCCTCTTTGAATTCAAAGAGTCAAATTTGGTCAAATCCTCAGGATTCAAACATATAACATATACATTGTGTATACAAAAACTAATACCAAAACTTTTATTACAAACATTAAATAAGTCATTCATATAAAGTAGTACAAATACCATTATATACATATCAATTGTAAATGAATAGATTTATGACCTCTTTCCCAAGCACTCTTCCTTTCTAACCCCCAGTAACAAAGCATTTTTTGACCTGTAATCATCTTTTCTATTTAGGTTAAATGAGCTTCAGAAGTCTCTGAACAAGAAATCCTTAGGATTGAAAGACAAGTCTGAACTTGGCTTTATAAAAGTTTACTATAAGCAGCACTAAAGAAATGAAGATAGAAAAAAAGAGACAGACATAGGAACTTGAATTTCACTTTGACAGAATTCTTCAATACAAGAAAAGATTAATTTGTGAAGAGACTTTTATCAATCAGGAAAAAAAAATAATCAGAACACAAAAACCCCATAGTGTTTATATCCTTACACATAACCAGAATACTATTTCACTGAAAACACATTTTTTGAAAAAATGGATAAAAAGCTTTCTGTCTTCAAGCTTATCTCTCTCTTCCTTCACAAAATAAAAAAGGTGATAATTGGGACTACCACCCTAAGTGCTGCAGGAGTTATTTATAATATATTCTATTTCTGAAGACAAGATATTTTGAACTTAACCATGAATTTGTCAGGAAAGGGACAAGATATAATTAATAATAAATAATAATAACAATAACAACAGTAATAAAAGCTGTGAAACTCACATTTAAAAAGTCATATTTACTATGGCAAAACAGTTATTCAAGACCTATTATATCTGACTGTGTTAGATGCTAGGAAAAAGACAACAGTTCAAATTGTTGCCTTCTGCTAGACTGAAAGTTCCTTGAAGTCAGGGAATGTTTTACTTCATTTCTATATCTTTAGCTCCTAAAACAATAGCCTTTAATAATTGATTATGGATTGACCTGGTAAAGAGTGTGATTTCTTAAATATAGATTTCACCACTACAATGATGGTGATGATGGTGGTGGTAGTGATGATGATGACAATGATGATGACAGTGATGGTGGTGGTGGTGGTGCTGTGGCTCCTGATGCTCTGTATTCTTACTGACAAATATGCATGGCTAAGTTATAATAAGCTGGGCTTCAGAAAAAAAAAGTCTTATTGACACCTATAATTGTGGCAATAAGGGTGATACAGATATACAATATGGATGAGTGTGCATACAAAAAAGAAACAAATTAATTTAGGGGGAAGTCAGTAGCTGCTGGGAGTGTCAACTAAGACATCATGTAGAAGTAGTTACAAGTTATGCATTGAAAAAAATGTAGGTTTTCTGATAGATGGTGGTAGAGAGGGAATGCATGTGAGGTTTTGGGATAGCCAATGCAAAAGCATGGAGGTGGAAAAAGAAGTACAGTGTATGAGGAATTGCAAAAAGCCCAGGTTGACTTGGGTGCAGTGTACAGTCAATAATACACAATAAAGAGCAAGCTATAAAGTGCTTTAAATGACAAAATTGTTTACATAGGATCCTTGGAGTAATAGGACTATTGAAATTTCTTGAGAAAGGGAATGATATGGTCAGACCTGAGTTGGAGAACTATCATTTCAGGAGCTAACTGAAAAATTGATTTTAATGGGGAGAGACTGACTTTCTAGAAGGTCAAAAGGCAATATATTTTTTACTTTTTTCAAATATTTTTCAGAGCCTAGAAATATCCTTGAAAAACTTTCAAAGAAAAGCTTCAGTCTTGCTTATCAAACTTTATTTTCCTCCCAAGAAAGTTAATATTGATTTAATAATTTAATAAAATCACAATTTCAGTGTTTGTGGTCCCAGTAAGGAAATATATATATATGTGTGTGTGTGTGTGTGTGTGTGTGTGTGTGTGTAGTTCTTTTCTGTGTAGAGCATTTTAGTCAAAGGATTTTACAAATAGCATGAACTGTAGAATCTTGTTATATATAAAAAGAGAGACAAAGGATATGCAGTATATTTTTAATAACAGTTTTATAATAAATTAGATTATAATTAAAATATGAAAATTGCTGAGGGAAGGCTAGGACATATATGTGTGTGCATGCTTTTTGTGAACCTAGAAATCCAGAAAAGCAGAATTATCACTTCTGAGAAAATTCTATTTCCTTTCCAACTCTCCAATGGTTATGTGCAGGGCACTCCTGCTGATTTCAAAAGAGAATCATGGGAAATGAAGAGGTGTATAAAGGTACAAAGGAACAGGATAGCACAAAGCAATATTCTATTAAACAGGGAAACAAAAGGAGATTCAGGAATTGCGTGGGTTAGAGTATCATAGTTGCATATACTTCATATTTATCCAACTGAAAACATTTGCTAGATTCAGTGGAGTTGATCAGACCTAGCAATTATCTACATGAAATTTCTTGACTACTTTGCTAAATCTCTTATACCAGGATGAAATATTTATAGAGGAAAGCATTTTCCATTTGGTGACATTTAACTGATCACAGCCTATTGACCTCTAGGGAATGAATTTGCCTCAATTTAAAGCTGGAGGCAGCAACTTATGAAAAGTTCACTTTTTATTTAAAGGCACGAAAAGATTGGAGAGAATAACTAGGCTCAGCTGTATTGGACACAGGTGTTGTCTAACATTAATTATAGTCTACATACAGTACCTGTTTACAATGTAGAAATAAAAAAGCAACATCATAAATGACATTTTTTAGCATTGGATGGGAGAGATCACAATGGATACATTGTGGATACATTGCTTTTTTTAAAACTAACTTTGAGCTGCAAGAATAAAGAATGTTTCTATATCTTTAATAGTCTCTGGAAATGAAATAGACGTGGATAGAAACTATGGCCAGAATTTCTTCCCATTGATATCACTTCAAATGGCAGTAATGTGAATTATAGGAGTCTTGTGGTTTCCCTCATTTGCAAAAAACACTTTGATATTTTGATCATGTTTGTGTAGTTTGTTTTCTATATGGCCTTTGCATATATGGGGATTTAAAATGTCTATCATTATTTTCTTAGCATATGATTTATGTTTTGTTTCCCACAGAATATAAGTTCTCTAAGGACAGGTAGTATTTGTTTTCTCTTTATAGCAATGTCTAGCATAGCACATTACACATTGTAGATTATCTGAATTAGATCAAATTGGAATGGATTCTCTTTACAGGGCTGAAATTATAGAGATAAAAACACTTAATGAAATGGTACTATGACAACTATTGGTAAATAATATAACTGTTTGTCTATAGCTTCATTAACAGGTATCATCATTCCAGTTTATATTTTGAAGAAAACAGTCAAATATATATTTTATAAATTAAATTTCTAAATTACTAGAAGATGTCACTATTTAGTGCTGACTAAAGAAACTGGTCTTTGCATCAACAGATTTGGGTGTAATTCCTAGCTTTGTCACCTCCCTATGTGCTCATGGATAAATTATCTCACTTTTCTGGGCCTCAGTATCCTTACCTGTAAAATCAGAGAGCTGGATGATGAACTTCAAAATCCCTTTGACATTTTAATCTGTAATCCTACAAAGGGAGCATTAGGACCTCTAAAAAAATCTTTTTAGTCAATGAAGGTTGATAGAATGCTAGCTTGTTATAATTACCTAATGTTAGTGCGGAATAAAGAACAGGAAATAGAATTATAATTTAATATCATACATTGTTAATGGGATTGCCTGTCTGAATGATGGTTGCAGGCATTCAGTACAACAGGTGGAAAAACACAGTGGGATATGTAGATAGAAGAGAGAGGACAAATCTGAAATATGAGCAGTTACTAGGAAGCTCTCACTAATAGTTTGGTGACTGAAGGTAATTTCTCAATCTTCAGAGAAATAGATACATAAGGCAAGGACTATTTGTTATTTAAGGTAGGACACTACCAATACAATAAAAATGACACTCTAGTTTAAATCAATGATATATCAGTTGAACTACCAAGTGAGTACTTTATAGAACTAGACAAAATAATAAAAATTTATTTGGTTGAGCAAAAGTTTCAGAATCTCAAGGGATATTATGAAAAAGTTAGGAATGAAAGAGGAATAGCTTTTAAAGATCTCATTCTAGTTTAAACTAGTAATCATCACAATTCTTTGGTACTGTTCAAAAATTAGAAAAGAATAATAGTACAACATTATAGAAAACTAAGAATCAGGAAACAAAATGAACTCAATTGATTGAAAAATCTCAGAAGACTAATGACTTGGGTGGGGGGGACTCATTAATTATGACACTAGAAAGATTTCTACCACAGGAAGTACTTAGTTGGGAAAATAGGCATTCTGATTGGTAGATGATAGTATATTCTTGGTTATTTTTTTAATCTGAGGTCCAAAATTTTTTCCACACCACTGGCTGCTTTGCCACATTTGTTCTCATTAATATTTTAATTTCCATCACAAGAACCTCTGGGATGATAATACTAAAGTCCAAATGTGGTGATTCCACTACCCGTGATAAAAAAAAAATTGTTGAAATATTTTTAATTTCATTTTTTCTATTTGTAATATTTTCATTTTTATCCTTGAATTCCCTTTGCTTAGTTAAATATACTGCTAACTTTTATTTAGACTGGTGTTACCTGCCCTTACCATTGTTTCTATTTATTTTATGTGATAGAATTACTGCCCATAACTGTCCATCATTCTTTTTTTTTTTAAGTGAGGCAATTGGGGTTAAGTGACTTGCCCAGGGTCACACAGCTAGTAAGTGTTAAGTGTCTGAGACTGGATTTGAACTCAGGTACTCCTGACTCCAGGGCCAGTGCTCTATCCCATCATTCTTTTTCATAAGAACTGACACAATATTTTATTTTCTAAACTAATAATAACTTTGGCAACCATCTCCCTCTTACAAGAACATAAATGTTTGCTGACAGTCACTTTCTGGATGCTTTTGGCTAATTTACAGTTAACATTTAATTATAGAATGTTTTTTCATAATTACTCTTTCTAATATTCTCATCATCATCATTATTAATTCTTAGTTATGGCAATTCTGTAGTCTGATAGTACAAACACAGCTGAATCAGGGAAAACTCCCATGACCAAAATCAATATTCTTCTGTCTCTTAACATTTAATCAGTTTCATTTTTGTGATGTTGTTTGGGACTTACCATGTTCAGGTCTTAGCAATATATTTTTTGGAGGGAGAAAGTGTTCATGATATAGATGTGTGAGGCTTCTCTATAATCTGATGACTCATCCACAATAATTGATATCAGCACAAAAACTATTATTATTTTATGGTATTTTTATTCAATACCTCTAAATAAATGAGTTCAATTAATGGTTTTATAAAAAAATTACACATTTAGAGTAATAAGCACACAAGTTTTTTGACAGTCAAATAGCTGAGTAATTCTTAGCTTCCTATGGCCCTTTTGGTTTTATATAAAAGCAGAAGTTATTTGTACAGGATATAATTCTCCTCATTTCATGTGTTTTCATGGCTCAAAATATTGTATTATCATGTGACTAACCTACTGGCAATATTAATTTCTATGTTTAGCTAAGCAGATCCTTGGAAAACAGACAATGTATGTGCATGCTTCTTATTCCAAAGCTTCATCATGGCCTAAATTTGATACTGGGATCTTGCAGTCTACACCAGCAAAATTCAAGTTCTGGTGGTTTATATTATGCTTGAAAGTCTACACATGTGTCTCAGGGGAAAAAAATTCACAACATAAGTAACAGAATTACACATAAATAAAAACCTTTATATGAACAAAATTAATGCATCTATCATAAGGAGATAAAATATTTATGGAAAAAAATCTAACATCAAGTATCTCTAAGTGTTTGATAACTAAGAGATAGTAAATTTGCAAACATATATAAGAACAAGAAACATTCTCCAAGTGATTGGTAGCCAAAGGATATGAATAATTGTTTTTCAAATAGCAAACTATAAAAACAATATCAATGATTTCAATAAATTACTCACAAAACATGCACATCAAAACAACCCTTAGATGTCACTGCACAGCTATTAAACTGGAAAAATGATAAAAGTTTGGAATGGTCAGTTTTAGAGAGGCTAAGTAAAGCTAGTACATAAATATGTTTTTGGTTGAGCTATGAATTGATTCCATTATTTTGTCCTGGGGGAAGAATCCAATTCCTGGGGAAAGTATTGTGAGAAATATGGGCAGACTACAGGTAGCATGGTTTCTAAATAAATGAGAAGAATATGAAAAATTCATAAAAACATCAGACCTGTATGAACTGAAGGATAGTGAAGTAAGCAAAATAAGATATCCTGACTACAACAATGTAAATGAAAAAAAATATCCACAAAACTGGATGCCGTATAGTATTATAAGATCATTGTAAGCAGGAACCTTTCCACAGCTTCTACAACATTTATTATTTTCTTTCTTTGTCATATTAGCCAATCTGAGAGTAGTGAGGTGGTACCTCAGACTTGTTTTAATTTGCATTTCTCTAATTAATAGTGATTTAGAGCACATTTTTCATATGCAAATATATTGCTTTGATTTCTTCATCTGAAAACTGCCTGTTCAAATCCTTTGACCATTGGGGAATGACTTGAATGCTTATAAATTTGATTTAGTTCCTGATATATTTTAGAAATGAGGTCTTGGGGTGGCTAGGTGGCACAGTGGATAAAGCACCTGGCCCTGGATTCAGAAGTACCTGAGTTCAAATCTGACCTCAGACACTTGACACTTACTAGCTGTGTGACCCTAGGCAAGTCACTTAACCTTCATTGCCCTGTCCCCCCAAAAAAAGAAAAGAAAAGAAATATTTTGTCAGGTACTGGTCTAAGCCTAATTTTTTGTGATATTGCTTTCTAGTTTTCCCATATGATTTTACAAAATCAAATATTGAGTTATTTCTGAAGTATTTTTTAAAGTTTTTCTGGTTTATTGCATAATTGGTGATTTAATCCCATTGTTTATGTTTCTCTTTTTTCTGTTATTTTCCATTGTTCTACCTCTCTATGTTTTAACCAATACCAGATGGTTTTAATAATTGCTACTTTACAAAATAGTCAGATTTGGAAGAACTATCCTTCATTCATGTCTACAATGTTTTTTATTATTTTATTAGTATTCTAAATATATTATTTTTACAAATAATTTTATTATTTTTATTTAATTCTTTAAAGTATCTCTTTGAAAATGTGATTGGTTTAGCATCAAAACATAAATTAACTTTGGGAGTATTAACATTTGATTATATTGACATAACCCAGTCATGAGCACTGAATGAACATCTCTTCAGGTAATTAAGTTGATCTTCATTTGTTAAAGGAATACTTTGTAATTCAATCTTTACAGATATTTTATATGTTTTGTTAGAATGATCCCCAGATAGTTTATTTTATTTTATTATTATTATTATTATTAATTTTTTTTGGGGGGGTGAGGCGATTGCAGTTAAGTAATTTGCCTAGGGTCACACAGCTAGTAAGTGTTAAGTGTCTGAGGCCAGATTTGAACTCAGGTCCTCCTGACTCCAGGGTCAATGCTCTATCTGCTGAGATACCTAGCTGCCCCCAGATATTTTATTTTAATACATTTCTTTGGAATGAGATCTTCCATTCTATTATTTCCATTTGGCTTATGTTATACTTTTACATTGTGTCTAAAAAGTCTTAGTGCAGGTTGTTTTAAGATATTTAAAAGTTTTTATATATTTGAACTAAGAATTTGGGGATTCTCCCTTTAGAAATAAAGTTGATTTGGAGGGATTTTTAATATAAATTTTGACTTTCCTGAAAGCATGTAACAAAAAGTATCTTTGTAGTTTATCTAGGATTTCCTATGTAAACTACTATGTCATTAGGTAACAAGGATACTTTTATTTCCTCTTAATATATATTCATGCATAGGGTGAATGAGGTATTCAGGGAGTACTAATGCCTCTGATGTTAGGGCTTGCTGAGCCCTTACCAGGACGGTTCATTCACCTTGTGTTTTGACCTTTCACCCAACTCCTACCTATGGATCCAAGTTCAGTGGCCATATCCCCAAAAAACTTTCTCAGCAGACAGGATCAACCAGTTTAAGGGTAATTGACAGTCCTGAAACCCATTGGTGAGTTAGGGGGATGTCGACCCCAATCAATTCAAGAGTAACTCAAGATATCACAATGTGATATTATTAGTCCTTTTCAAAAATTAAGGACAAATATCAATAACAACAATTTCATGCAGTTGATTTATTTCTCTTGTCTAATTGATATTACCAGCATTTTCAGAGGTATATCCAACAATTGTGGAATGAACATTATTTTTTTTTCCTGACTTTATTGGGATAGTTTTTATTTTATCCAACTTGAATATAATCTTGATTTCAGTTTTAGGTAGATACTTTATATGATATATTTTTGTTCTCCATTCCTACAATTTTAGGATTTGTAGGTTCAAGGAATATTAAATTTTATTAATTTTTCTACATCTATTGAGACAATCATGTGGTTTAAGAAATATAATTGGGGGGGGGTAGGGCAGCTAGATGGTGCAGTGGATAGAGCACTGGCCCTGGAATCAGGAGTACCTGAGTTCAAATCCGGCCTCAGACACTTAACACTTACTAGCTGTGTGACCCTGGGCAAGTCACTGAACCCCCATTGCCCCACATATAAATATAAATATAAATATAAATATATATATAATCAATAGTTTCCTCAAAGTTAAACCATTCTTACATACCTGGTATAAATACATTTGGCCACTATGAGTGATTTCTTGGATATAATATTTTATAATTTTTTATAAATACTATAATCTTTTAGAAAGGATTTCATTTAAATATTTTAATCAATGTCAATAAATACTAATGGTCTATACGTTTTCTGTGTTCTGTACTTCCCTAGTTTACATGTTTGGAATGTATTTGTATCATTAATATCTGGTAGGATTCTTTCTTTCTTAATTGATTTTTGAGAAATAGTTTTTGTAGATTTGATACTATTTTTAAATATTTGATGAAATTTTCCAGTGAATGTATTAGGAATATGAACATGTTTTCTTTGGCATTTCCTTTAGAGATACTTCTATTTCTTTTTTTTTCTGAGATTGGATTATCTAAGACCTTTATTTGATTTTTGTTTTCTTTGGGTATTTTTTAAAGAAAGAAGTCTTTCTCTGTTTCTTTTGTGTTCTCTGTTTTCAGGAGATAACTGTATTTAGTAGGTCCTAAAATTATTTTCAGTTCTTTTGGTTTTGTTGTGAATTTAACTTGTTTGCTTACTATTTTAGTGATTTGATTTTCTGCCATTTTAATCAAAATGAAAGATTTTAAAAATTTCATTAGTCATTTAAAAGAAGCAGCTTTTATTTTTATTTATCATCTCTTTGTATTTTTTAATTTTATTTTTACCTTACTACTGCTTCTCTATTTTTATTATCTCTTCTTCTGTCCTTATTTAATATTTTTTCATTTTTTGATTTTCAAATTTTTAAAATGCAAATTCACTTCATTGGACTGCTTCTTTTTATTTTGCTAGCTTATATTTGTGGGATATATTTCCTCCTCTCCTCCCAGGACTGGTTTATCTATATAATGGGAATTGGGGGTTGTGATTTTATACTTATCATTTTCTTTCATATAAATATTCATTGCTTCTCTGGTTTGTTCCTTGGCTTACTAATTATTTATGATTATATCATAAAGGCTCTTTTTGTGTCTAGTTAGTTAATTTATTCTCTCTGTTCTGCTTACTGTTTTAATTTTGTTAACTTTAAATACTGTGTTTACTAATTCTGCCTTTTTTATATTAGTTTGAAATATCTTTTAGTTCCATTACATAATAAATTTTGGTAAAAGTTCCATGTTGTCACATATCTGTTTATTTTTTTACAATCCTTTGTAGGAAATGCAATATATTTTTAGTTCTAGGCTGTTTTTTTCTCACTCTATTTTATTTTTTTTTATATTCCATTTTGTTTATATGTCTATTACTTTTGTCAAAAAACTTAGAGAGAGACATTGACATATATTGCCTTTATTGGATTACTATGTCTTTTTTAAACTTAGCATTTTTTATGATTTATACATTAAGGAATTTGGAGCATTTAAATTTAATATTGATACTAGTCTTATAGCATACTGTGGTCTCCTTGTTTAGCTCTTTTTATATTGTGAATATTTGTTTTTATTTGTTTGATTGCAATACCTACATTTTAGATTGATATGATTCATAGCAAATTTTGTTCTCCCCTTAATGCTATTCTCTGTATTATTATTTGTTAAGGCTTGTTTCTTGTAAGCAACATAATATGGGCTTGTATTTGATCATCCAATCAGTAGCTCATTTTCATTTTATTAAATTTTTTAGTCCAGTTTTTTGTTTGTTTGTTTTTTTGTAGAGCAATAAGGGTCAAGTGATTAGCCCAGGGTCACACAGCTAGTAAGTGTCAAGTGTCTGAAGCCACATTTGAACTCAGATCCTCCTGAATTCTGGGCTGGTGCTTTATCCACTGTGCCACCTAGCTGTCCCTGTTTCCTGAGAGCTACATTTATATTTAATCCATTTGTTTCTATTTTCTTTTAAAAAATCTCAAAAAAACACAAACAAAATAATCTCATTTTCCTCTTTCTATAAAAAAAAAGTTACTCTGTCTCTACCGACTTCTGCAAATGATAGAGAAGATTAAAAATTTGCGGCATGGTAGGAATTTTCTCATGTCCATTACTTTGTAGCTCATTATTTACCCTTTGCCTAATCAGTCTCCACCCAATTCCCCCACTATTTGCCATGAGATCTCAACTACAGTTTTCTGTCCTTCCAATTTGATTTCCTTTCACTTAAGGTAGTATGAATATTCTAAGTACCGAAACCCTGGAGATTACCCCCATTTTAACTTGTCCAGTTCTGTTTAAGTACTATCTTCCCTCATGTTTTACAGTGAGACACTCTTCCAACATTGAAATAAAATTTCAGCAGAGTTTTTTTATAAATCCTCTCTTTTTAATAGTCACCACATTGGATGGAAGTTTTCAAGACTGAATAGCTTTCTAGAACTCAGAACCAAGCAAGAGTTTTTCTCCCTCTTTGAATCAGTCCCTTCACTTACACACCCATTTTTCTGTAGACCTCTTCTTCCTTTAGTAGTTATTTCCCCTTCATTGTTAAACTCAATTTAATTAAGGTATATCACATATTTACCTCCCTTTCCCCTTTCATGAGTCCTTCATTTCTTTAATTAGTTTTTTTCACATTTTTAAAAAATGATTCAACATTGGTAAGGCACAATCAGCAATACTGCTTGAAATTTCAGGCCTGTTTTCCCACTATTCTTTGTGACTTTTGCTTTCACCTTGTCTCATATATTTTTAGGAATAAATCTCTTCTTGGACTCCTTTTTGGTATTATTGATGATGTCTTACCTTGTATTTCTGTTGCTTGAAATGATAGATAAGAAAGCAATTTGTTCAGGTTTGGTCTTCTTTATAGGATTGCTTCAATTCCTTTTTAAAAAAAAATCCAGTCCATGGGTTTTCATTATTGATCAGGCTCAGTTTTGCAGTAAATTTAACCATTATTTTCAATTTAATCTCCTTTACTTTTTAGAACACTTTATTCCATTCCCTCCTATATTTTATGGTAAGTGCAAAATAATTTTGAGTTATTGAAATTTCCTTTTATTTGTGTTTGCAAGTATTGTTCTTTGTCATGTGAAAAACATTTTTGTCATTGGAATCATTAAATTTAACTACTGTGTGATTTGGTATTTGCAGTACTGCATTATCTTTTTGTTGCTATTGTTATTTTTGTGTTTTCTTTTTCTTTCCTTCTGGAGACAATTTATGGATTATTCTGATTACCCTGCTGTTCTTTGTGTGAAGTCAGAAATTCTAGGCAAATTTCTTCTATTGTTTCATGCAATAGTAAGGTTGAATTAAAAAAACAAACTTAAAAAAAAACAACAACATTATACTGTCTTAATAATTGGCTTTATGCATATTTTCTTCAAGACTAATATTTTACTTGTAAGGATGTCATGTTATCTTTTTTCCCAGTTAGTTCCAATACTTTTAAACTTTTTTATTATTTGAGTTTTGTTGCAATTTGCATTTTTAATTTTTTTTTCGGTTCAGTATTTTTTTTATTTTCCAGTTACATATAAGGATAGTCTTCAACATTTGTTTTCACAGGATTTTCAGTTCCAAATATGTGTCCCACCCTCTGTTCCCTCCCTCATCTCCAAGACAGAAAACAATCTAATATAGGTTATATATGTGCAATCACATCAAACATATTTCTGCATTAGTCAATTGTGAAAGAAGAGTCAGAGCACAAGGGAAAAACCTCAAAAAATAAGGGGAAAAAAACAGCCCACAAGTAGAAACAGTGTGGTTCAATCTGCAGTCCTAAACCACAGTTCTTCTTTTTTTTGTGGGGCAATAGGGGTTAAGTGACTTTCCCAGGGTCACACAGCTAGTAAGTGTCAAGTGTCTAAGGTTGTGTTTAAACTCAGGTCCTCCTGAATCCAGGACCAGTGCTTTATCCACTGTACTACCTAGCTGCCCCAAACAGTTCTTTTTTTTTTTCTAAATGTTGAGAACATTTTCTGTTATGAAGTTCTTTGAAATTGTTTCAGACCATTGCATTGCCACAGTCAAGTCTATCACCATTGTTCATAACACAACATTCCTGTTACTGTATATAATGTTTTCCTGTTTCTGTTCCTCTCAGTCAGCATCAGTAAATGTAAGTCATTTCAGGTTTCTCTGAATTCCTCCTGCCCATGATTACTCTTCCCATTGATTTTTTAAAACTTTGTGTTCTAAATTTTCTTCTTCCCTCCCTCTTCATCCCTCCCTATGAAATCCAGCAATTCAATATAAGTCATACATGTTCAGTTATGTAAAATATTTTCTCATTAGTCAGGTTGTGAAAGAAAATAGACAAAATACCTTTAGAAAGAAGAGCTAACAAATAAAATTATACTTCAATCAGTTATCAGATACCATCAATTCTATCTGTTGATGGTTTACATTTTTCATACTCCTTCTGATAGCAATCTGCTCCTCATTTCTTTCAGTTACTATTGTTAACTCTATTAACATCCATCTTGATATTTACTCTATTTTCTATCTTCCTTTACCCTATTAATCCTCAAAATTGTTTTGCTTTTTACTTCCTCCTCCCTCAATCTGTCCTTCTTTCCATTGCCTCCCCCTATGTTATCCCCTTCCCCTCCCTCTTTCCCACAGGATTTATTGCTTTCCCCTCTTTAGTGTGTATGTTATTCCCTCTTTGAGCCAATTCTGATGAGAGTTAGGCTTACAATCCCACTCTCCTTCCCCATCTTCCCCTCTACTACATTAGCTTTTTTGCATTTCTTTTATGTGAATTACTTTTCCCCAATCTGCCTCTCCCTTTCAGTTTCTTCTAGTGCATTCCTCTTACTCCTCAACTTTATTTTGAAGATGTCATAATGGGTCAGCTAGGTGACACAGTGGACAAAGCACCATCCCTGGACCCAGGAGGCCCTGAGCCCACATCCAGCCTCAGACATAAGCCATCCCACCCTGCCTGCACCACAAGAAAAAAAGGATAAACAAAAAATAAATGCTTTACAGATATCATCCCTTCATATTCAATTCTTACCTGTGCCTTCTGTCTAAGTATATTCCTTTCAGCTGCCTTAATATTGAGAAAGATCTTATGAGTTAGAAGTTTTATCTTCCCATATAGGAAAGTAAACAGTTTAATCTTTTAATATCCCTCATGATATCCTTTTCCTATTTACCTTTTTATGCTTCTCTAGGTTGTTGAATCTGAAAGTTAAAATTTCTATTCAATTCAGGTCTTTTCATCACAAATACCTGGAAGTCCTCTTTTTCCTTGAAGTCACATTTTTCCCCTGAAAGATTATAATCAATTTTGCTGTGTCCATGATTCTTGGCTGTAGTACCAGTTCCTTTGCCGTTTGGAATATCATATTCCATGCTCTCCAGTTCTTTAATGTAGATGCTGCTAGATCTTGTGCTATCCTTATTGTAGCTCCATAGTATTTGAATTCCTTTTTACTAGCTGCTTGCAATATTTTCTCCTTGACATGGGATCTCTGGAATTTAGCTATAAGTTTTCCTTTTGGGATTTCTTTCAGGAGGTAATCAGTGGATTCTTTCAATTTCTATTTTATTTTCTGCTTCTAGAATATAAGGCAATTTTCCCTGACAATTTCTTGGAAGATGATATCAAGGCTCTTTTTTTGATCATGGCTGTCAGGTAGCCCAATGATTTTCAACTTATCTCTCCTGGATCTATTTTCCAGGTCAGCTGTTTTTCCAAGGAGATATTTCACATTGCCCTCATTTTTTTATTTAATTGGATTTGCTTTACTGTGTCTTAGTTTTTGATAAAGTCACTAGTTTAAATTTGTTCACTCCTAATTCTGAGGCAATTATTTTCTTCAGAAAGCTTTTTTATCTCCTTTCCCATTTGGCTTTTCAAGCTGTTGACTTTTTTCTCATGACTCTCCTGAGTTACTCTCATTTTCCTTTCCATTCTTTCTCCCATCTCTAAATCTTCATTCTATCTCTCTTACTTTCTCTTCAAAATCCCTTTTGAGAGCTTCCATGGCCTGAGACTAGTTCATATTTTTCTTGGAAGCTTTAGATGTTGAAGCTTTGACTTTGTTATTATCTTCTTCTGAGGATTTATTCTGGTCTACTCCTCCCCCAAAGGAACTGTCTATTTTTTGCTGTTTTCTTTGCTTGCTGCTCATCTCAGACCTGAAGCAGATGTCTGATGGACATCTGATTCTCTATGATCAGAAGCTTGGCATACTTGTGCCCCTCTGCTGCTGAGCTGCCCCAACTGGATTCAGCCCACTTGTTTGGAACCAGGGTGCTTTGCTCCAACTCCAGCAGAGACTGCAACCACTTCACCTGGGTCAACCACCAAACCCCCTCACCGTTCTGTGAGCTGAGCTTCAGAGGAAGCTGCTGCCACTGAAGACTCTGAGGTGTTGGAAGCACTGTCTGTTCCTGGCCGGGTCCAGACCATGAGCTGAGCTTCTCTCTCTCAGCCTGATTATCAGGTTGTCCCAATTGCCATCTTTTGCTGAAAAATAGTCTCACTCTGTTCTTATGTGGGTTAGCCTGCTCTGGGTTTGTTTGTTTGTTTGTTTTTTGTTTTTATGGCATTATTTGGGAGTGCATGGACAGGTTTATCTGGAGCTTGTGGGAGTCACAGCCTCTCCTCTGCCATCTTGTGCATTTATCCTATTTTATCTTTTCATCTTTTGGATTTTTTTTTTTGCTTCTCTTATTCTAGATTATTCTTCACTTCTTTGTATTTGCAGTTCCAATCGATTCTTTGCTCTTTTGTTTCATTGGTGAGTTTTGCCACCATGGATTATGTTTTTTTTTTTCCTATTCCAATAGCTGTTTCTGAAGTTTAATCCATAAATTCTGCTTTTGCAATGCTTATTTTTCTTTTAGGCTGTACAGGAACATCCTGTTGTTGTTTTACTCTCTTGATGATTAACAAGGCTCTCTGTATCAGCAGGTATTGATTTTTCTTGGTAGTATATTTATTCATAGATGTCTGTATTCCCTTAGGTCATCTGGATGTCAGATTCCCTTCTGTTATTAATTGTTTTCCAGTGGGGTTGGCTACTTATAATCAAGGTCCTTAATGGAATGTTCTTAAATTGGAGATTTTTTGGAAATTTTAGAATTTACAACTCCATATCATATATTTATTCCCTTACTACTTATTTTCTTGTTCTTTTTCCCTTTCATTGTAGTTTCCTTTCAGCCTGGACATTCTAGCTGTCTCAGTTTCTTCCCACATTGGCCATCATGTTTCACTGGTCATTGTGTTTAATGATTGAAACCCAAATGATCTCTAAGTAGACAGAAGTGTCACTAGCAGGAATCTAGTAACTTTCACTTAACCTTAACAGGGATCCATACATATTGGCATCCTGCTTCATTTCCTTTTGTTCCACAATTATTTAATGAGTATTGTTGGAGCAGAGTATGCTAATATGTTCTAGTACCAGTCAAAACTAGCTTGTACCTTTCAGTTTTCATGGCCTTGAGAGGAGGCAGTGTCCTCTGCTTCATCAGATGTTGATAGATCTTTCTTATTCTTGCAATTTTTTATTCATACACATCTGGAACTGTTTGGATGATCTGAAGATCATATTTCCTTCTGTTATTAATATATTTTCAATTTTTATCTGTTTGTATTTAAGGTCTTTAATTGAGTTTTTTTTTCCCTCCTGGAGGAAGAGGCGCCTATAGGTTAAATGACTTTTCCCCAGGGTCACACAGCTAATATATATGGGAGGTTGAATTTGACCCCAGTTATACCTGTCTCCAAATTTATCATTTTATTCACTGTACCATAATACCTTTCATATAAGTGAGGATTTAACAGCCTCAGTTACCATGCACAATCAGTCAAATGAGGAAAGAAAACTAAGTAGGCATCTAAAACTTGGACATCATTTATTCAAGCACAACAAATTATAATTAATCTCCCTTCAGAAATCAGTATTGTACTCGTGATAGGATATCTAAAATAAACTTCATTGAAAATAAAATAAAAGCCACAAGAAATCAAAAGAAATTTTTCTGGTTGTATGTTTATGAAATGATGACCATATAAAGAGTTAAAAAAAAAACCCGTTCATTCTAAATGAGGAATACTTAAAAGAAGCAATGAGTTAAGTCTATAGCCCACTTACTCTTTTGAAGTACAACTAAGTTGCCAAGTGGAAGTCTTACACAGCAGGTTGTTAATATAGCACATGGGGCAGTTCTGTTCATTAGTGCTCATTGATGGGTTGTTGAAATATATTAAAGTGGTATCAGGTTTTCAGCCTTTATTGAATTGCTGCTTAAGCTCTCTGACAAAGGAAGTAACACACACTGAGAATCTTTGGGAAACAGATGCCTTTCTGAATGAAAGATTCTATTTTGACAAAGGAGCCCTAAGAGCATTAAGTTGACTGATTCTCTATGCATCACCAGATCTTTTTCAAAGCAAAAATAAATTTACCTCTGCTGGCTTACCTTGTATTGTTTCTGTCCATTATGCAGAACCATCTCTGATGATATCCAATTAAACCCCTTTCAGTTAAATACTTAGTGATTTCTTAGGAGAATAGATTCATTTCATTATGAATGCAAATCTTTTCAAACTATTAAAAAGGTGGTTACATTTATACATGCATGCTTTTATATATTCAATCGATTGATAATTTGGCTTGCAGTGGAAAAGTCCTGGTTTCAAATCTTGTCTCTGACAACATAAAGGTTACTGGCTATTTGATCCTGGGCAAATCCTCTAACTTCCATATGCCTCAGGCAACTACCAAGGATGATTTACAGTTTTCCTTGGTTGAGGGAATTCCCAACTGGTAGTGAAAATCACAGGTCCTTCACATGTTTCCCATAAGTAACTTTGGTTTATCAACAGAATATTATCTCATTGTTACGAATATTTCTGTCAGTACTCCATACCATAAACATCTATATAGTACTTCTCATATTGCATGTCTGTGGTTCATACTCTCTTATAAGACTTCCAGTGGGGTTCCACCTAAATTATTAGGACCTGCCTCTACATAATTTAAATACCACAGGTATTAATTGAAGACATTTACTGTTCATCCATTATTCCTCCTTTATGCTTCTGAGTGACTCAAAAAATTTAAGTAAAATAATCATGTCCAGGAAAATAAGTTATTTTAAATGTTTATATAATACCATATACAATTATGACATTATGAGTCATGATAACATTGTATATGATATAACTTTTGAATAGTAATGAATTCTAGGTTCTCACTAACATGGCTTAGCTATAACTGTCCATTGACAGGTAAAATCTATTCACATAAAGAAAATGAAACTTAATTAGAAAGAAAAGACTATAAGGATTTTGATAATAAGGAAATCTCATAGCCAGAGGTAACTAATTTTAAAGATACAGAAACAGTCACATTAATATTTTCAATTACACTTATAAAGTTTTACTTAAAGGACTTTTTATTAACTTCATTACTTTATCATATTCTTTATTAATTCAATGAATAGTTTGTTTTTATTCACTTCCTGTATCATAAATTGCTTCCCCCAAAATTTGCTTCCTAGGGAGTTAACATGTGAAGATGCTGGCCTTGGGAGAAACCCTTTTAGTCTAATAGTTGACCAATGATCAGAATAGATTCTAATTCTTTTGAATAAATGAATGATAGATATTTTAGCAGGTATTTAAGATATCAGTGCTAGGTTGGGTGTTATACAGTCATGAGGGCATTGTTGTACCAACATAAAATGTATATGAAAAAGGGGGAGATATCAAGAACATGAGCAAAAAAGCTAAAACTTTAATAATACTAAAAAGGACAGATGAAACATTAGTAAATAAAGACTTAAATGCCTACTTTCACTTTATACAAATTGTTATGATAGTCATCTATACATATAAGAATACCTTCTGTAAAAACTTCAGAAATAATCAAGCAAGCTTTTTTGGGAAAAAAGCATATTACACAATGGAACACATCTTTAAAATATTCAATTATATCCCATTTGAGTTGTTTTCTTCTTACCAAAACTTTTTGATTTTATAGAATAATATTTTAACTTGCAGTTACTGAAACAAGTCTCCATCTATACATCAAGTTCATTCAAGTTAACACACATATAGAATGTTTTGAAAGAAATACTTATTAATAATCAGTGATTTCAGAAGAATCAGATTTACCCCTCTTTCTTTTATCCTCATGTCAAGACTTCAGTCTCTCAAGATTGGGAAAATCTTCTCTATTCAGACTCCACCCAGGTGGAGAAAGCTATTGTGCACTATTCAAGTTCAGGTGGGGATACATTCTTTGAATAGACTGCCCAAGGTAAATTAGAAATAAATGACACTAAGTGTATTTGAATAGGTTCAGCACCTGACCATAATGTTTATTTTCTCATGGATTGTTAAACAATCAGAGCTGATTGCCATTCTTAGGAACTTTCTTCCAATGAGCATGAAAGTTGAGATTATCTTTGGTCTAAGAGAAAGTTTCCCAAATGACCATCCCTTTATTAATCAACATGCTGTCATTATTAATAAAATGATTTAATTACCCAGAAATTATGTCTCTTGAACCTTTTTTAAATGTCACAGCTTACTATGTACCAATTGTCATTTCAAAATTATTAGTTATTCTTTGGAAAATTTAACAAAAGAAACAACACTGTTCAATGATTTTCTGAAAAGAAACACCAAATGAGGCAAAAACATGGAAATGCAGACCTGAAAAAAAGCATATGTTACTGTGGTACAAAAGATCATATATAGTTTCCTAGTTAAAGAATGATTCTTAGGAGACAATGTACAAGAGATAAACAAGATTAGAAAGCAACCAAAGATTGCAATAAGTCTTGTTGGAGAGAATTTTCAAATTGATGACATAATAGATCTAGTTGCATATTAATGAGTATTTAGTAAAATCTGTTGCATCCTATACTTATACACGATTATTTTATTCCACGTGTAGAACTTAACCTTCATATGTATTATTTTCATTTGTTTAGATTGAGTCTGTCCTTCCAGATTGGCATGATCCTGTCATACAAGATACTCATTATCCCTTCTGTTTCATATGCTAGTTTAAGAAATATTCTATCTGACTTCATCCAAATCATTCAAAAATGTAAATAACATGAGGAAGTTCCATGAGTTGTTGCACCAGAGACTGCTTTGTCAGTTGGCATCAAGTCGCTGATAAGTATCCTTTCATTCTGGTCATAATAAAATAGTAATAGTAAGAACAACAATAATGATAAATAACATTTCTATAGCACTTACTATATGCTAGCCACTGTGCTAAGTACTTTACAATTATGATCTTGTCTGTTCATAACAACCCTGGGAATTAAGTGCTATTATTGTCCCAATTTTATAGAAGAGGACACTGAGACAAACAGAGGTTTAATGATTTTCCCAGGGTAACAAAGCTATTAAGTGTTTTGAGGTGATGTTTGAAATCAGTTTTTCCTGACTTCATGTCCAAGACTTTATGAATTGCAACACCTAACTATTCTGCTGGTTCTTGAATTATCTAATTATGTCACCTGATCATATTTCTCCATTTATTTCATGAAATATTGTTAAATTCTTTACTAAAACTTTGATATACTATTTTTGTTGTGCTAGTATAGTTATTCTTTCATAAAATAAATTTCAAAAATTAGGTAAATCTGCATGGCCTGTTTATTTTTCTATAATCATAATGGTGTTCATTGATTACTCCTCCTCTTTCTTTTTTTCTTTTCTTTTCTTTTTTACATATAAGGTATTTTATTTTTAATGCTACATGTAAAGATAGTTCTCAACTTTTGTTTATACAAGCTACACAATTTCAGATTTTTCTCGCTCCCTCCCCTCCCTCCCCCCCTCCCCTAGACAGCAGGCAATCTGATATAGGCTATATCTATATATCTATATACATATACATATAGATATATATATACACACATATACATATACACATAATAACATTAATCCTATTTCTGCATTAATCCTGCTACAAGAGAAAAAATCAGAGCAGTGATGCAAAACCTCAAAATAGAAAAAAAAAACAGCACCCCCAAAAAAGAAATAGTATGGTTCAAACAGCATCTATACTCCACAGTTCTTTTTTTTTTTTCTTGGATTTGGAGATCCTCTTCTATCATGAGTTCCCTGGAACTCTTCTGTACAATTGCATTGGTGAGAAGAATATAGTCCATCACAGTAGGTCAACACTCAGTGTTGATGATACTGTGTACAATGTTCTTCTGGTTCTGCTCATCTCACTCATCATCAGCTCACGTAAGACCCTCCAGGTTGCTCTGAACTCTTCCTGCTCATCATTTCTTACAGCACAATAGTATTCCATTGTATTCATATACCACAACTTGTCCAGCCATTCCCCAATTGATGGGCACCCCCTCAACTTCCAATTCCTTGCTACCACGTAAAGAGCAGCTATAAATATTTTTGTACATGTGGGTCCCTTTCCCCCTTCCATGATTTCTTTGGGCAAAAGACACAAAAGTGGAATTGCTGGGTCAAAGGGTATGCACAGCTTTATCGCCCTTTGGGCATAATTCCAAATTGCTCTCCAGAATGGTTGGATCAGTTCACAGCTCCACCAACAATGCATTAGTGTTCCAATTTTCCCACAGCTTCTCCAACATTTATTATCTTCCTTTTTTGTCATTTTAGCCAATCTGATAGGTGTCTGGCGGTACCTCAGAGTTGTTTTAATTTGCATCTCTCTAATCATTAGAGATTTAGAACATTTTTTCATATGGGAATAGATAGCTTTTGTTTCTTCATCAGAAAACTGCCTGTTCATATCCTTTGACCATTTCTCAATTGGGGAATGACTTGGATTCTTCTAAATTTGATTTAATTCCCTATATATTTTAGAGATGAGGCCTTTATCAGAAGTACTGGTCTCAAAAATTGTTTCCCAGCTTTCTGCCTCCCTTCTAATTTTGGATGCATTGCTTCTGTTTGTACAAAAATTTTTAATTTAATATAATCAAAATCATCCATTTTGCATTTTATAATATACTCTATCTCTTGTTTGGTCAAAAACTGTTTTCCTTTCCAAAGATCTGATAGGTACACTATTCCTTTCTCTCCTAATTTACCTATGGTATCACCTCTTATGTCTAAATCATGTATCCATTTTGACCTTATTTTAGTATAAGGTGTAAGATGTTGGTCTATGCCTAATTTCTGCCATACTATCTTCCAGTTTTCCCAGCAGTTTTTGTCAAATACTGAGTTCCTATCCCAGAAGCTGGAGTCTTTGGGTTTATCAAAAACTACATTACTAGTGTCATTTACTGCTGCATTTCCTGAGCCTAGCCTATTCCATTGATCTACTGCTCTATTTTTTAGCTAGTACCAGATAGTTTTGAAGACTGCCGCTTTATAGTAGAGCTCCAGGTTTGGTACTGCTAACCCATCTTCCTGTGAATATTTTTTTCATTATTTCCCTGGATATTCTTGATTTTTTGTTTTTCCAGATGAATTTTGTTAATATTTTTTCTAGCTGTATAAAATAATTTTTAGGTAGTCTGATTGGTATGGCACTGAATAAGTAAATTAATTAAGGCAGTATTGTCATTTTGACTATATTAGCTCTGCCTATCCATGAGCAATTGATATCTTTCCAATTATTTAGATCTGATTTGATTTGTGTGAAGAGTGTTTGGTAGTTGTGTTCATAGAGTTCCTGGGTTTGTCTTGGCAAGTAGACTCCGAAGTATTTTATATTATCTACCGTTACTTTAAATGGAATTTCTCTTTCTATCTCTTGCTGCTGGACTTTGTTGGTCATGTATAGAAATGCTGATGATTTATGTGGATTTATTTTATATCCTGCTACTTTCCTGAAGTTGTTAATTGTTTCAAGTAATTTTTGAGTTGATTTTCGAGGATTCCTTAAGTATACCATCATATCGTCTGCAAAGAGTGATAGTTTTGTTTCCTCCTTGCCTATTCTAATTCCTTTAATTCCTTTCTCTTCTCTGATTACTAAAGCTAACATTTCTAGGACAATATTAAATAATAGGGGTGATAATGGACATCCCTGTTTCACCCCTGATCTTATTGGGAAAGCCTCTAATTTATCTCCATTGCATATAATACTTGCTGATGGCTTTAGGTAGATACTGTTTATTATTCTAAGGAAAGCTCCCCCTATTCCTAAACTCTCTAGTGTTTTTTTAGGAATGGGTGTTGTACTTTGTCAAAAGCTTTCTCTGCATCTATTGAGATAATCATATGATTTTGGTTGGTTTTCTTATTGATATGGTTGATTATGTTAATAGTTTTCCTAATGTTGAAGCAGCCCTGCATTCCTGGTATAAATCCCACCTGCTCATAGTGTATTATCCTGGTGATCACTTGCTGTAATCTCCTTGCTAATATCTTCTTTAAGATTTTAGCATCAATATTCATTAGGGAGATTGGTCTATAATTTTCTTTCTCTGTTTTTGCTTTGCCTGGTTTTGCTATCACCACCATATTTGTGTCATAAAACGAATTTGGTAGAACCCCTTCTTTACCTATTTTCCCAAATAATTTGTATAATATTGGAATTAATTGTTCTTTAAATGTTTGGTAAAATTCACCTGTAAACCCATCTGGCCCTGGGGATTTTTTCTTAGGGAGTTCATCAATGGCTTGTTCAATTTCTTTTTCTAATATGGGTTTATTTAAGGATTTTATTTCTTCTTCCGTTAACCTGGGCAGTTTGTAGTTTTGTAAATATTCATCCATTTCATTTAAATTGTCAAATTTATTGGTATACAGTTGGGCAAAATAATTCCTAATTATTGACTTAATTTCCACTTCATTGGTGGTAACATCACCCTTTTCATTTTTGATACTTGTAATTTGGTTTTCTTCTTTCTTTTTTTTAATCAAATTAACCAATATTTTATCTATTTTATTGGTTTTTTTCATTAAACCAGCTCTTAGTTTTATTGATTAATTCTATAGGGTTTTTTTTGCTTTTAATCTTATTAATTTCTCCTTTAATTTTCAGGATCTCTAATGTAGTGTCTAATTGGGGATTTCTAAATTTGATCTTTTTCTAGCTTTTTATGTTGCATGCCCAATTCATTAATCTCCTCTTTCTCTTTTTTATTGATGTAAGCATTTAGAGCTATAAATTTTCCCCTAAGCACTGCTTTGGCTGCATCCCATAGATTTTGGTATGTTGTCTCATTATTGTCATTCTCTTGGATAAAGTTATTGATTGGTTCTATGATTTCTTGTTTGGCCTATTCATTCTTTAGAATGAAATTATTTAGTTTCCAATTGATTTTCATTCTACTTTTCCCTGTCTCTTTCTTACATATAATTTTTATTGCATCATAATCTGAGAAGGATGCATTTACTATTTCTGCCTTTCTACATTTGACTATGATGTTTTTGTGCCCTAATACATGGTCAATTTTTGAAAATGTGCCATGTACTGCTGAGAAAAAGGTATATTCCTTTCTATCCCCATTCAATTTTCTCCAGACACCTATCATGTCTAACTTTTCTAGTAATCTATTCACCTCTTTCACTTCTTTCTTATTTATTTTTTGACTAGATTTATCTAATTCTGAGAGGGGGAGATTCAGATCACCCACTAGTATAGTATTACTGCCTAATTCCTCTTGTAACTAATTTAACTTCTCCTCTCAGAACTTGGATGCTATACTACTTGGCACATACATATTTAATATTGATATGACTTCATTATCTATAGTACCTTTCAGCAAGATGTAATTTCCTTCCTTATCTCTTTTTTTTTATGTATGAGGTATTTTATTTTTTCCATTACATGTAAAGATAATTCTCAACTTTTGTTTATACATGCTTTACAATTTCAGATTTTTCTCCCTCCCACCCCGCCCTCCCCCCTCCCCTAGACAGCAGGTAATCTGATATAGGTTATATCTATATATCTCTATACATAGACATATAGATATATATATATACACACACACATATATATACACATAATAACATTAATCCTATTTCTGCATTAATCCTGTTACAAGAGAAAGAATCAGAGCAGTGATGCAAAACCTCAAAATAGAAAGAAAAAAAAAATCCCAACAGCACCCAAAACAAAAGAAATAATATGGTTCAATCAGCATCTATACTCCACAGTTCTTTCTTTCTTTTGTTTTTTCTTGGATTTGGAGATCCTCTTCTATCATGAGTTCCCTGGAACTCTTCTGTACCATTGCATTGGTGAGAAGAATATAGTCCATCACAGTAGGTCAACACTCAATGTTGATGATACTGTGTACAATGTTCTTCTGGTTCTGCTCATCTCACTCATCATCAGCTCACGTAAGACCCTCCAGGTTGCTCTGAACTCTTCCTGCTCATCATTTCTTACAGCACAATAGTATTCCATTGTATTCATATACCACAACTTGTCCAGCCATTCCCCAATTGATGGGCACCCCCTCAACTTCCAATTCCTTGCTACCACGTAAAGAGCAGCTATAAATATTTTTGTACATGTGGGTCCCTTTCCCCCTTCCATGATTTCTTTGGGCAAAAGACACAAAAGTGGAATTGCTGGGTCAAAGGGTATGTACAGCTTTATCGCCCTTTGGGCATAATTCCAAATTGCTCTCCAGAATGGTTGGATCAGTTCACAGCTCCACCAACAATGCATTAGTGTTCCAATTTTCCCACAGCCTCTCCAACATTTATTATCTTCCTTTTTTGTCATTTTAGCCAATCTGATAGGTGTCAGGTGGTACCTCAGAGTTGTTTTAATTTGCATCTCTCTAATCATTAGAGATTTAAAGCATTTTTTTCATATGGGAATAGATAGCTTTGGTTTCTTCATCAGAAAACTGCCTATTCATATCCTTTGACCATTTCTCAATTGGGAATGACTTGGATTCTTATAAATTTGATTTAATTCCCTATATATTTTAGAGATGAGGCCTTTATCAGAAGCACTGGCCTCAAAAATTGTTTCCCAGCTTTCTGCCTCCCTTCCAATTTTGGATGCATTGCTTCTGTTTGTACAAAAATTTTTTAATTTAATATAATCAAAATCATCCATTTTGCATTTTATAATATACTCTATCTCTTGTTTGGTCAAAAACTGTTTTCCTTTCCAAAGATCTGATAGGTACACTATTCCTTTCTCTCCTAATTTACCTATGGTATCACCTCTTATGTCTAAATCATGTATCCATTTTGACCTTATTTTAGTATAAGGTGTAAGATGTTGGTCTATGCCTAATTTCTGCCATACTATCTTCCAGTTTTCCCAGCAGTTTTTGTCAAATACTGAGTTCCTATCCCAGAAGCTGGAGTCTTTGGGTTTATCAAAAACTACATTACTAGTGTCATTTACTGCTGCATTTCCTGAGCCTAGCCTATTCCATTGATCTACCGCTCTATTTTTTAGCTAGTACCAGATAGTTTTGATGACTGCCGCTTTATAGTAGAGCTCCAGGTTTGGTACCACTAACCCACCTTCCTGTGAATTTTTTTTCATTATTTCCCAGGATATTCTTGATTTTTTGTTTTTCCAGATGAATTTTGTTATTATTTTTTCTAGCTGTATAAAATAATTTTTAGGTAGTCTGATTGGTATGGCACTGAATAAGTAAATTAATTTAGGCAGTATTGTCATTTTGACTATATTAGCTCTGCCTATCCATGAGCAATTGATATCCTTACAATTATTTAGATCTGGTTTGATTTGTGCCAAGCATGTTTGGTAGTTGTGTTCATAGAGTTCCTGGGTTTGTCTTGGCAAGTAGACTCCAAGTATTTTATATTATCTAACGTTACTTTAAATGGAATTTCTCTTTCTATCTCTTGCTGCTGGACTTTGTTGGTCATGTATAGAAATGCTGATGATTTATGTGGATTTATTTTATATCCTGCTACTTTGCTAAAGTTGTTAATTGTTTCAAGTAATTTTTGAGTTGATTCTCGAGGATTCCTTAAGTATACCATCATATCATCTGCAAAGAGTGATAGTTTTGTTTCCTCCTTGCCTATTCTAATTCCTTTAATTCCTTTCTCTTCTCTGATTGCTAAAGCTAACATTTCTAGAACAATATTAAATAATAGGGGTGATAATGGACATCCCTGTTTCACCCCTGATCTTATTGGGAAAGCCTCTAATTTATCTCCATTGCATATAATACTTGCTGATGGCTTTAGGTAGATACTGTTTATTATTCTAAGGAAAGCTCCCCCTATTCCTAAACTCTCTAGTGTTTTTTTAGGAATGGGTGCTGTACTTTGTCAAAAGCTTTCTCTGCATCTATTGAGATAATCATATGATTTTGCTTGGTTTTCTTATTGATGTGGTTGATTATGTTAATAGTTTTCCTAATGTTGAAGCAGCCCTGCATTCCTGGTATAAATCCCACCTGGTCATAGTGTATTATCCTGGTGATCACTTGCTGTAATCTCCTTGCTAATATCTTATTTAAGATTTTAGCATCAATATTCATTAGGGAAATTGGTCTATAATTTTCTTTCTCTGTTTTTGCTTTGCCTGATTTTGGTATCACCACCATATTTGTGTCATAAAACGAATTTGGTAGAACTCCTTCTTCACCTATTTTTCCAAATAATTTGTATAATATTGGAATTAATTGTTCTTTAAATGTTTGTTAAAATTCACCCATAAACCCATCTGGCCCTGGGGATTTTTTCTTAGGGAGTTCATTAATAGCTTGTTCAATTTCTTTTTCTAATATGGGTTTATTTAAGGATTTTATTTCCTCTTCAGTTAACCTGGGCAGTTTGTATCTTTGTAAATATTCATTCATTTCATTTAGATTGTTAAATTTATTGGCATACAGTTGGGCAAAATATTTCCTAATTATTGCTTTAATTTCCACTTCATTGGTGTTAACATCACCCTTTTCATTTTTGATACTGGTAATTTGGTTTTCTTCTTTCTTTTTTTAAATCAAATTAACCAATATTTTATCTATTTTATTGTTTTTTTCATAAAACCAGCTCTTAGTTTTATTGATTAATTCTATAGTTTTTTTGCTTTCAATCTTATTCATTTCTCCTTTAATTTTCAGGATCTCTAATTTAGTGTCTAATTGGGGATTTCCAATTTGTTCTTTTTCTAACTTTTTAAGTTGCATGCCCAATTCATTAATCTCCTCTTTCTCTTTCTTATTCATGTAAGCATTTAGAGCTATAAATTTTCCCCTAAGCACTGCTTTGGCTGCATCCCATAGATTTTGGTATGTTGTCTCATTATTGTCATTCTCTTGGATAAAGTTATTGATTGTTTCTATGATTTCTTGTTTGGCCCATTCATTCTTTAGAATGAAATTATTTATTTTCCAATTGATTTTCATTCTACTTTTCCCTGGCTCTTTCTTACATGTAATTTTTATTGCATCATGATCTGAGAAGGATGCATTTACTATTTCTGCCTTTCTACATTTGACTATGATGTTTTTGTGCCCTAATACATGGTCAATTTTTGAAAATGTGCCATGTACTGCTGAGAAAAAGGTATATTCCTTTCTATCCCCATTCAATTTTCTCCAGACATCTATCATGTCTAACTTTTCTAGTAATCTATTCACCTCTTTCACTTCTTTCTTATTTATTTTTTGGCTAGATTTATCTAATTCTGAGAGGGGGAGATTCAGATCCCCCACTAGTATAGTATTACTATCTAATTCCTCTTGTAACTCATTTAGCTTCTCCTCTAAGAACTTGGATGCTATACCACTTGGCGCATACATATTTAATATTGATATTACTTCATTATCTATAGTACCTTTAAGTAAGATGTAATTTCCTTCCTTATCTCTTTTAATGAGATCTATTTTTGCCTGCACTTTGTCTGAGATAAGGATTGCTACCCCTGCCTTTTTTACTTTAGCTGAGGCATAATATATTCTGCTCTAGCCTTTTACCTTTACTCTGTGTGTATCTCTCTGCTTCAAATGTGTTTCTTGTAAACAGCATATTGTAGGGTTCTGGTTTTTAATCCACTCTGCAATTGGCTTCCGTTTTATAGCAGAGTTCATCCCATTCACATTCACAGTTATTATTACTGACTGTCTATTCCCCTCCATTCTATTTACCCCCTTTGTACTTTTCCCCCCTTCTTTCACCCTATTCCTCCTCACCGACGTTTTACTTCTTACCCCTGCCTTCCCCGATCTGCCCTCCCTTTTTATCACCCCCCTCTCTTTTCTTTACCCTTTTCTCCCTTGCTTTTGTCCTCCCTTCTATCAGTCCCCCCCTTTCCCTTCCCCTTTTGTTTCCCTAAAGAATGAGATAAGTTTCTTTATCCCAATGAACCTATATGTTACTCCCTCTTTGAATCCAATCTAATGAAAATAGGGTTGAAACAATGTTCACCCCTCCTTTCTTTCCCTCTATTGTAATAGGTTTTTTTTTCACCTCTTCATATGATATAATTCATCCCATTCCACCTCCCCTTTCCTCTCCTCCCCATAGACTCCCTTTTTATCCCCTTAATTCTTTTGTATCATCACATCAAAGACAATTTATATTTATACCCTCTATATAAAGTCCTTCTCTCTGCCCAAATACATTTACAGTTCTTAAGAGTTATGAGTATTATCTTCCTGTGTAGAGATATAAATAGGTTAACATAATAGGGTAACTTTTTTTCCCCTCTGTTTACCTTTTTAAACTTCTCTTGAGTCTTGTATGTTGAGATCAAATTTTCTATTCAGTTCTGGTCTTTTCACCAGGAAAGATTGAAAGTCCCCAATGTCATTAATTGTCCATCTTTTCCCCTGAAAGAAAATGAACATTTTTGCTGGGTAATAGATTCTCGGCTGCAATCCAAGCTCCTTTGCCTTCTGGAATATCATATTCCAAGCCTTGCGGTCCTTTAATGTTGAAGCTGCCAGGTCCTGAGCAATCCTGACTGTGGCTCCATGATATTTAAATTGTTTCTTTCTGGCTGCTTGGAGTATTTTCTCCTTCACCTGTTAATTCTGGAATCTGGCTACAATATTCCTTGGAGTTTTCCTTTTGGGGTCTCTTTCAGGAGGTGATCAGTGGATTCTTTCAATGATGATTTTATCCTCTGATTCTATGATATCAGGGCAGTTCTCCTTAATAATTTCCTGGAATATGGTGTCTAGATTCTTTTTCTGGTCATGGCTTTCAGGCAGTCCAGTGATTCTCAAATTGTCTCTCCTCGATCTGTTTTCCAGATCATTTGTCTTTCCAATGAGGTATTTCACATTTTCTTCTATTTTTTCATTTTTTTTATTCTGCTTGACTGATTCTTGGTGTCTCATGGATTCCTTATCTTCCAACTGTCCCACTTTAATTTTTAAGGCATTGTTTTCTTCAGTGAGATTATGCACCTTTTTTTCCATTTGGCTAAGTGAATTTTTTAAAGTATTGTTTTCTTCAGTGAGATTATGCACCTTTTTTTCCATTTGGCCAAGTGAATTTTTTAAGGTATTGTTTTCTTCAGTGAGATTATGCAGCTTTTTTTCCATTTGGCCAAATGAATTTTTTAAGGCTTTGTTTTCTTCAGCTTCCTTTTCCAAGCTGCTGATTCTTTTTTCATAGTTTTTTTGTTTTGCTTTCATTTCTCTCCCCATTTTTTCTTCTACCTCTTGCAATTGATTTTTAAAATCCTTTTTGAGCTCTTCCAGGAAGGCTTTTTGTTCTTGCGACCAATTCACCTTCCCTTGTGAGGCTTCAGATGTAGCCAATTTGCGGCTATTGTCCTCATCTGAGTTTGTGTTGGCTTCTTCCCTATTGATACAGAAGCTCTCAATGGAGAGGGCTCTTTTTTGCTTCTTACTCATTATTGCAGCCTATTTATTTATTCTTTAAGTTCAGGTCTGCTCTGGGGGCACCAGGGTCCCTGTTTTGGGCTTCTTGTGCAGGTGTATAGGTGCTGTGTGACCGGGCTTTTACTCTGAAGCCTTTATGGTGTGTGGAGATCCCCCGCCCTGCACTTCCTGTCTGATTGTGCTCGGCCAGCCAGGTGCCAGACCCCGGCGTCTGATCCCGCTGTTCGTGGCCCTCTCGGCCGGTGCAGGTAGGTTTTTCCACTGTCCTTCTTGGCCACCAGATTTTTGAACCAGGTTCCGGGAGCCTCAATTGTTCGGCTGTGGCCCACAGCTCCTGCTGACTTGCCCCGACCCCCTCGGCGCTGGGTTGCTGCCCTGCTCTGGGCCTCCCTTTTGCCCGAGTCAGACCGACCTTTTCCTGAAGTCTTCTAAATTATCTCTGGTTGGAGGACTGTGTCTCTCTGTCTCTTTGCAGGTTCTGTAGTTTCAGAATCCATCCAGAGGCTTGATTTAATGTTCGTTTTGAGGGAACAGAAGGAGAGCTCAGGAAGCTTGCTGCTTCCTCTCCGCCATCTTTGCTCCGCCTATCAAATGCTTCCTTATCTCTTTTAATGAGATCTATTTTTGCCTGCACTTTGTCTGAGAAAAGGATTGCTACCCCTGCCTTTTTTACTTTAGCTGAGGCATAATATATTCTGCCCCAGCCTTTTACCTTTACTCTGTGTGTATCTCTCTGCTTCAAATGTGTTTCTTGTAAACAGCATATTGTAGGGTTCTGGTTTTTAATCTACTCTGCAATTTGCTTCCGTTTTATAGCAGAGTTCATCCCATTCACATTCACAGTTATTATTACTGACTGTCTATTCCCCTCCATTCTATTTACCCCCTTTGTACTTTTCCCCCCTTCTTTCACCCTATTCCTCTTCACCAACGTTTTACTTCTTACCCCTGCCTTCCCTGATCTGCCCTCCCTTTTTATCACCCCCCTCTTTTCTTTACCCTTTTCTCCCTTGCTTTTGTCCTCCCTTCTATCAGTCCCCCCCTTCCCCTTCCCCTTTTGTTTCCATAAAGAATGAGTTAAGTTTCTTTAACCCAATGAACGTATATCTTATTCCCTCTTTGAGTCAATTCTAATGAGAATAGGGTTGAAACAATGTTCCCCCCTCCTTTCTTTCCCTCTATTGTAATAGGTTTTTTCCACCTCTTCATATGATATAATTCATCCCATTCCACCTCCCCTTTCCTCTCCTCCCCATAGACTCCCTTTTTAACCCCTTAATTCTTTTGTATCATTACATCAAAGACAATTTATATTTATACCCTCTATATAAAGTCCTTCTCTTTGCCCAAATACATTTAGAGTTCTTAAGAGTTATGAGTATTATCTTCCTGTGTAGGGATATAAACAGTTTAACCTAATAGGGTAACCTTTTTTTCCCCGTTCTGTTTACCTTTTTAAACTTCTCTTGAGTCTTGTATGTTGAGATCAAATTTTCTATTCAGTTCTGGTCTTTTCACCAGGAAAGATTGAAAGTCCCCAATGTCATTAAATGTCCATCTTTTCCCCTGAAAGAAAATGAACATTTTTGCTGGGTAATAGATTCTCGGCTGCAATCCAAGCTCCTTTGCCTTCCGGAATATCGTATTCCAAGCCTTGCGGTCCTTTAATGTTGAAGCTGCCAGGTCCTGAGCAATCCTGACTGTGGCTCCATGATATTTAAATTGCTTCTTTCTGGCTGCTTGGAGTATTTTCTCCTTCACCTGATAATTCTGGAATCTGGCTACAATATTCCTTGGAGTTTTCCTTTTGGGGTCTCTTTCAGGAGGTGATTGGTGGATTCTTTCAATGATGATTTTATCCTCTGATTCTATGATATCAGGGCAGTTTTCCTTAATAATTTCCTGGAATATGGTGTCTAGATTCTTTTTCTGGTCATGGCTTTCATGCAGGCCAATGATTCTCAAATTGTCTCTCCTGGATCTGTTTTCCAGATCAGTTGTCTTTCCCATGAGGTATTTCACATTTTCTTCTATTTTTTCATTTTTTTTAATCTGCTTGACTGATTCTTGGTGTCTCATGGATTCCTTATCTTCCAACTGTCCCACTTTAATTTTTAAGGCATTGTTTTCTTCAGTGAGATTATGCACCTTTTTTTCCATTTGGCCAAATGAATTTTTTAAAGCTTTGTTTTCTTCAGTGAAATTATGTGCTTCCTTTTCCAAGCCAGTGATTCTTTTTTCATAGTTTTCTTGTTTTGCTTTCATTTCTCTCCCCATTTTTTCTTCTACCTCTTGCAATTGATTTTAAAAATCCTTTTTGAGCTCTTCCAGGAAGGCTTTTTGTTCCTGAGACCAACTCACCTTCCCTTGTGAGGCTTCAGATGTAGGCAATTTGAGGCTATTGTCCTCATCTGAGTTTGTGTTGGCTTCTTCCCTATTGATACAGAAGCTCTCAATGGAGAGGGCTCTTTTTTGCTTCTTACTCATTATTGCAGCTTATTTATTTATTCTTTAAGTTGAGGTCTGCTCTGGTGGCACCAGGGTCCCTGTTTTGGGCTTCTTGTGCAGGGGTATAAGTGCTGTGTGACCGGGCTTTTACTCTGAGGCCTTTATGGTGTGTGGAGATCCCCCGCCCTGCACTTCCTGTCTGATTGTGCTGGACCAGCCAGGCGCCAGACCCCGGCGTCTGATCCCGCCTGATCCGTTCGTGGCCCTCTTGGCCGGTGCAGGTAGGTTTTTCCACTGTCCTTCTTGGCCACCAGATTTTTGAACCAGGTTCCAGGGGCCTCAGTTGTTCGGCTGTGGCCCGCAGCTTCTGCTGACTTGCCCTGACCCCCTTGGCGCTGGGTTGCTGCCCTGCGCTTGGCCTCCCTTTTGCCCGAGTCAGACTGACCTTTTCCTGAAGTCTTCTAAATTATCTCTGGTTGGAGGACTGTGTCTCTCTGTTTCTTTTCAGGTTCTGTAGTTTCAGAATCTGTCCAGAGGCTTGATTTAATGTTCGTTTTGAGGGAACAGAAGGAGAGCTCAGGAAGCTTGCTGCTTCCTCTCCACCATCTTGGCTCCGCCCCCCCCTCCTCTTTCTTAAAGCTCACAAACCATATTTTTCCATATGGTAATGGTTGGGAATCAGGAAGCATTGTCCTACTCTAAGTTCTGCCATTAAATTATGACATGAACTAGTAAAAGCAATTTCTTTTTAGATTAAAAATTAACATTTCTTTAATTGTAAAATGAGAGGATTCCATTCATTTAAATCAAAGGTTCCTTTGGACTCTAACATGTATACCAAGACTTTATTAGATTTCTGATATAAGGATATTGTCCCCCATGTCAACCAAGTGATAAAACTCTTGCTGACATTGTCATGATCACTTCTTTGTGATGCTCAAAGGCTCTTGAGGAAAAACATTCATTCACTCTGTCCATGAGCACTTATTATGTGCCAGGAACTGTGCTATGCACTAGGGAATCAATAGTACCCTGTGCAGTTAAATTGATTGCCTTTGAGTGATAAAGAGTGATGATGCCAATATTCTTCAGAATAACAGAAAGATGATCTTTTTACTTTGCTTAATGACCCATTGAACCATGGATTTAAGGGGTAACAGTGATCCTAGAATTCAAGACATAATTTTCCAGAATAAGAAACTGAGATCCACGGACCTGATAGAAATAGATTTATCAAACCTCATAGACTGCTGAGCCAGTCACTAATTTATAATGTCCTCAGGCTACTCTTTTATTAAGTTGATACTGCCTGTATTATTATCATTTTCAATAGTATTATAGATTTGAAAAATCTCAGAGGACCTTTGAAAGTGCCTTGAAAACATTTAGGGCTATTCAGAACCAAGTACATGTGTAGTTCTTTGAGCAATACAAATATCAATTTGCTTCTGATGGAAAAAAAGTACAAAGCAACAACCCCAATTTTAAAAAGTCTTTGTGAGGTATTTAACCTCTGAGAAGTTTACTTTGAATAAGATTAAAGCAATGCAGCAGAATTCATTAGCATTTTGCCTTGGCCCTAAGTCTTAAAATTGTTTGAAGGGTCATTCACAAAATTTTCAGATAGAACCAATTATATGAAAATGGGGCAACTTCTAAAAAGGAGAATATAGGTGGATTTCATAGGTGAAAGCAGGGTTGTAGACAGAATTTTGGGTAGCTGGGGCAATATATAAGAGGTGAATCTGGAGACTCTGGGTCCATGTACAGTTATTACTCAAATGGCCACCACATGATGGTCAGAGGAACATTTCATCTATTGTATTACTCAAGTGCAAGACACTTTTTGAATTGTAACTTGCTATGTTGACTGATAACTATTACTATTTTGTTTGTTTTGGTTTGTAGTAAGGTTGAAAATGCCCTATGGAGCCCCATGGGAAACTCTATCTCCCATATCCTAGTTAAGATCTCAGGTAGAAGTGACCTAGGGTGCATTTTAAAACAACATTGAAGAAACTTTACTGTGTGGTGGTCTGACTTTACCAAGAACTTTTCATAGTATATAACTAAAACATATTTGAGATACTTTTCCATTATTAGCAAGATTGCCATATGTATATTTATATTTGTATGTAAGTTGATGATGTGAGCTAATTATCCATTATCCTTATTAATATTTTCTTTTGCTATTTTTAAACTTTTTATGGAGAATATTCATAATTAAGTATAATAATGTATCCCCCATATTAGGGACATAGTAATATTAGAAGATTATTTCCCTCCACATTTTAGTATAATTTATGATGTCAGGATTGTAGATGATAATTTAGGAAGTTTAATGGAACCCACCAACAATTTATGCAGCTGAGGTCTACCTTATAAGCTATTGAATGTTAGTACTGTGACATTACTGCTTATGCAGCTGGAATGAATATAGTACATCAGGAAAGGGCACAGCATCTTCTGGTTGTGTGTGACAGCCTTTTAATGCAAACCATGGGTCCCTGTGCCATGTAAGAGTGCATTCTACTTTTTATCTTTGTTTGCTAAAAAGGACCCCCATTGGTATTTAGGAAAGATTAAGCAAATAGTGGTGTTAGATAGGAGATCAGCAGACTTCAACAGAGAGATACCCCATGTTTCTGAATCATTTTACTAATGCTTCTCATTGTTCCAAAGTGTTGCTTTTCAAACACATACTCCGTAAGATAATGAAGATATTCTATAAGATTTATGGACTAAGAGCTAGAAGAGAACTTGAAGATTACCAAGGTAGAATCCTTCATTTTAAAAGTGAGGAAACTAAAATTCCAAGTTTTTAAGTGCCTTATCCAGGATTATTAAGTTAATGATTGGGAGAGTTGCAATTCTAATCTAGTTCTACTATTTTCCCATTCAAATCTGTGTGTGGAGAGTTTTGCTCTTAAATTCTAAGGACATTTGTCCAAGACCTTATGTCTTGACTTGTTATTTGTGTGACCATAAGAAATTCATTTAACTTCAGACCCCTCTTTGAGAGGAATAATGCTTGTGCTACCTACCTCAGAATTACGATGAAGAAAGCATTTTAGAAAGCTTAAGGTGTTACATAAATGTTAGGAATCTTATTTTCTCTATGGATTTTGGTATCCTTTGTAAGAAGATTTCTTTTTTGTTTTTACTTTCTTCTTATTTTAAAAAGCAAGCACCACAAAAGGAAGAAAGAAATCCTAAAACCATCAGAACTATAGAACAAAGAATAGACACAAAAGGTTATTCTTTCTTAGGTTAAATCTTGTCCCTTTCCCTCCTTTTCTGACCATTATTTATAGGCTATTTCTGCACAATGATTCTATATGGGTAGATTACTAAATTCCTGATTTGGGGCACTAAAAACTGTAGCCCTGGAAAGTAAAGTGGAATTTCAGGACTTTTTTATATATCTGAATTTACTATTATCATTGAAAGTGTAATTTGTAGATATAGAATTGAACTTTTCAGAAAGATTGTAGAGATTGAATGTTTCCAGTTAATTACATATAAATTGATTAAAGAATAAGGAGTTAAAGAAACAATCAACTTACAATGTGAAATTAAAAAATGTCTTTGTTTCCCCAAACATCTTAAAGTTCTAACATTTCTGTTGAAGATAGTTCTAGCATAGTGCCTTCTGCCTTATCTAGTGTCTCACAAGTGACTTTTTCACATTTGGGAAATTTTCTTTCCTGTATTTAAGTCTGTATGAGGCCTAAACTTGGTGTATAATTTTAGCACACATTCTTTGCAGCCATAAAAATCATCTTTTACTCTTTTTTTACTCTTATAACAACCTTCATAACTGGGCTTCTTCCTAGTTTTCCAATGTTCTTAGACATTACTCTTCTGAAACGCTTCATCATGCCTTCCTTTCCCAAGAAACTCATCATTGGGAAATCTCATTATGCTGCAAGATTGAATTTGCCTCTACTCATATCTCATCAGTGATCTCTGCCCTTCTGACTGAATTCTATGGCTAGAGGGGAGGTTCATAGTTTCGAGGGCTTCTATTTAAAGTGGGGGCTCAGCATGATTGTTCTCCATATTTCCCACTAGCAACACTGTTTTTCTACTTCTGGAAGCCTCCATAATGCCTCTGCACTGGGTACCTTTTTATCATAACCCCCCTTAGCTTATTTTCTGTTTTGCATTCTCCAATAAGATTGCAAGCCCCTTAAGGGTAGATACATTTTTATATTTATTTATATTTGTTTCCCCAGTGCTTAGCACAATAAATATTTATTAATTGATTATTTACTCCCCTCCACACACTCCATGATCATGTGACACTCACCTCTTTGATATCCCTCAAACAAGACACTTCATCTCCTCTTTCTAGATGTTGTACATTTTCTCTACTTTTCCCTTATACCTGAAACTCTTTCTTCTCTCATCACTTAACTCTCTGATTTTCTTCATCTCTAAGCTAAGGTCCCACTTTCTCCAGAAAGCCTTACCCGGTCCGTAATCTTAATGCCTTCTCTCTGAAATTATCTCCAATTTATTCTTTGTATATCTTGTTTATACATAGTTTTTTTGCATGTTGTCTTCCTCCATTACACTATGAGCTCTTTTTAAGCAGGGATTAAAAGATTATGATTCAGTGCTAGAAATGTATTATTTTCAAGTGCTATTTATGGTGATTTAGCTACAGGTGTGATTACAATGATTTTTTTACTTTAATAAATTAACCCTTTACGCTGTGGGAATTAAGTGAAATTAAGTATTTTCCCACTTCCAGATAGTTACATGCAGTTTGATATTTCCATTTCATTACAGAAATAATTGTGGATTGTAATTTTGTTTTAGGTGGAATGCTACTTATAATTACAATGATTTCTAAAGATCATATGATACCTTTACACATCTCCATGTACTAGCTCTTCTCAAGTGTTTGTTAAATGAATTGTTTGATGTCTACTTCTGAGTATGCTTAAATGGGTAGGTGCAATTCTTTGAATGTTATCTTTTCTTAAATTATATATTTGCAGAGGTCAGAAAAATAATCATTTAGGCTGTTTTGAAAATAATCATATTCTCGGGAGCTAGGTGGCACAGTGGATAGAGCACTGGCCCTGGATTCAGGAGGACCTGTGTTCAAATCTGGTCTCAGACACTTAATACTTACTAGCTGTTTCACCATGGGCAAGTCACTTAACCCCAATTGCCTCACCAAATAAAAATCATATTCTGGTGGTCACATTCACTGGATTTTGATAGTACTGATGATAGTGGTACAGGGGAACCTACAAAGGCATATCTAAGATCAGGACAAGATCCATATTTCCTATAAAATCTTTCCCATCTATTTGTTATTCTGTCTGAAAGTATACTTGCTGTTGTTCAGTTGTGTCATACTCTTTGTGACTCCATGTGTGGTTTCCTTGACAAAGATACTGGGAGTGCTTTGTTATTTCCTTTTTAAGCTCATTTTATAAATGAGGCAGTTGAGGTGACAAGGGTTAACTGATCTGCTCAGGCTCACAGCTAATAAGATACTGAAACCAGATAATTAGTTAGAATTATATTAATCTGACAATCCTCAGGTATTACTACGAGTCTAGGTATGTGATGTTTAGGAGTTCAAAAAACAAACAAAATCTGCCTTCCTGAACACTCTTAAGAGCAATAGTAATCTGTACCTTATTCTTGCCAGCTTACCAACCATCTACCAATTACTAGTTATAGAAAAGACAATCATAAACAGCAAATTGTAAGGAAAGCCCCTTAACCAATACTATAATATGCTTAATAATAAACCAGTATAAATGAGCCCTTCATCTGGGAAAGAGATAAGATCAGTTTATGCATTTGACCCAGGGTAGGTGCCATGAATCTCAGCAGTCTTTAGCATTGCAAGTCCTGCACATCAAAGGATTATGATGAGGAGGAGGAGGAAGAGGAGGAGGAGGAAAGAAGCTATCGTTTACATAGTGCTTTAAGGTTTGCAAAGCATTGTGCATGATAAGGCCAGCTCCCATATATGTTCATGGCACCAAAATTTCTAGTATACAATGAAAAATCTTTTGACTGTGTTTTTGAGGTTATTCTGTCTCTGTGTATGCATCCAAAGCTTCTCTGAGTTTGCAAAAATTGAAGCAAGGCCTTTACACACATATGTAGCATCAAATTTATCTCCACATGAGCAGTATACTATATAGGCCTTTTCCTCCACATAACAATCCAGGCTTAGGTAGAAGGAAAGCTAAATTGGGATCTCCTTGATTTTATAACTTCAGCCTTTTACCCACCACCAATTTCCTTTCCTCAGCTTCATGACTCACTTCTCTAACAGTATAGTCAATCCTTATTCTATTTATTGACAGATTTTTTTGGGGGGAGAATGTTGTTTAGGGAAAAATCAGTATATGATAAACTGTCCTATTTTACCATTGTTTCAAGTTCCAATTTCCTGTTAACACTTACCAATGCTATACACTATCTATGATTAATTAATTAATTTCTAAATAATGAGAAAAATAATTAGGCCACAGTCAATTTTAGATTCTTCAGACTACATCCCTACCTAAGAAATAACAGTAAGAAGACAAACTTGTGTCAAAACTATTCAGGGACTCCTTAAGATAAACTAGTTATGTCTAACATTCTGCAGATAAATTAAGGCAGAATGGGTCAGAGATAGCATATTATTTCAAATTCTGAAAACCAGTGATTTCCCTGTATGTATGACAGGAGTTGCACCCTATGCAATATACATGGGTGTAAGCTTTAGGGGCCATACCCTAAGGAGTGCTAAATTCCTCTGTAAATTTCCAGAGCCACATATAGCTCAACAATTCATGAGTTGGCACTTGGGATGAGGAAACAACCCCTAGGTAGTTCTTCATCTTTCCTTATGTTCCATGATAGTAGCAGGGGAGCAGCATGTTCCCCAAGTTAAAAAAATATTAAGTGTACCTCTCTTATTTGGACTCTGTATAATGTTCCCATGACAGCTGTCAGCAAATTGAAACTAAAGCATGTGACCTGCCTGGACAAGCCTGAGATAAGATGTCAGAGTCATTGTTGCCTCATCAATTTTGTTTGGTTTCTGAACATATGAGATTGAACAAAAATCCTAATATAGACATATGTAGCCTTAGAAGCAGTCATGTAATTTTAAGAGGTCTGTAGATCCTGAGTCCTCACCTGATATGGGATATAGCGTCTCTACATGCAATAAAATTATTCTTGACAAAATTATTAAAAGACAGGAGAATGAGGATCATCCCCTGCTTGACTTGTCAGAAGATACTGAGAAACTTGTTTGAAAAGTGAAGAGTGAAATGAAAAATAAAATGCTGATTCTGTGATCTCACGATATTCATATTCTGATATTTGAAATAACAACCTCCAGGGAGACAGTATAACAATAGCTACATTTCCTACCTTCCTTCTTTCTTTCTTTCTTTCATTCTATCCTTCCTTCATTCTTTCCTTCCTTCCTTTTTTCTTTTTTTCTTTCCTTGCTTCCTCCCTTCCTGCCTCCTCCTCCTCCTCTCACTCCTCCTTCTCCTGTCCTCCTCCTCCTCCTTCTTCTTGTTCTTGTTCTCATTCTTGTTCTTCTTCTTCTATAAATAGCTGTCCTGTACCTTATATACATTGTATATTGTATATCTTTTTAGTCCCCATTATATAAAGAGACATCTTAGATTTGAAGATAAACCAGGGCTTTAAACAACTTTCCCAAGGCTTTAGAGGAAAGTCAGTGAGATAAAAAAAATTGATCCTTCTTTTTGGAGGACATACTCCTGAGATTTGGATATAGTGCAGAGATGTGAGGGGTATTTTTCAGTAGGAGAATGAGTGACAGAACATGCTCCAGTCATCCCGGGTCCAGCAAAAGCAGATATTTGTACTGTTAAATAACAATGAACATAATAGGGCATTCACATAGTACAGCAGAAAGAGTTGCTGGATTTGAAATTAGGAAGATATAAGTGTAAATACTGCCTCAGTCCCTTACAAGTTGTATGGCCCTGGGTCATACAACTGGGATACAGAGATCACAAAACATCTTTCACTCTCAGTTTTTTCATTTTCTATAAGAGGATAATAATAACACTAGCCTTAAAAAGTTGTTGAGGGAAACAAATGAGAATACATATATTCTATATATTCATATATTCATATGTATTCATGTATATACTGAGAAACAAAGGAGAATATATATAAACAATGAGAAATAAATTAAAAATATATATGAACATATGTAAAAATGCCTACATATGTATATATATATTCTCATTGGTTTTCACTTTAATATTTACAATGACATATGTATATGTGTATATATCACTGTAAATAAAAAAGTATTACATAAGTATAACTAATTCTTTTGAAAATATATTTTTTCCATTACATATTTCCCAGTTAAATATAAAATAAATTTTATTATTAACTTGAAAAAAATTAGTTCTAAATTCTCGTCTATCCTCCTGACCTTCTCTCACTTTTTGAGAAGGCAAGCAATAAATAAATTATACATGTGTTCATACAAAACATAGCACTAACCAATTCTATCATCATCATTATCATTACCACCACCATGATCATCATCTTATACTTGTAATGATGACCTGACATCCAATTGGACAAAGAGAACAAAAGATCTCCATTTATTTGATGATGTCTTTTACTATCTCCCCAAAAGCTGTTGTCTTATGCTTCCCTTCATTTTTTCAGTCTTAGAAAAACTTGACAACCTTGATTCGCTCTATACCATTGGCATGCATAGAATGTAAGCCCAATATGCTGCCACAACTCTGGTCAATCATTAACATTCCCCTGAGGGAAAAGGGAATGGCCAAAAGTTGTATTTGTCAACTACATGTTTATATCTCTTTTCACTTCTGACCAACTTCTCCACCCTTTGTAAGATGGTTCAAAGACTCATAACTCAATTGAAATAACTCTCTCTCTCTCTCAAGTTACACCTAATCTTTTCATTTACCAATCTGATCTTTTCTCAGTCTACATCCTTCTTGACTTTTCAGCAACAATGTTTACAACCATCTCCCTGGAGAATCCCTTTCCTCACTGAGTTTTCATGCCACTACTCTCATCATTCTCCTAGTCTTATCACAATTTGTTGGACCATCATCTCAATCAGGCACCCTAAATGGGATTTTACCCCAATTATCTCGGTCCTGGGCTTTAGTATCTTCTGTATCTATACTCCTTCACTCACTGACTTGATCTACTCTCATGGATTTATTTATCATCTCTATGCTGGCACTCTACCTGTCATTTCCATTCCTTTTCAGTAGCTGTTTCTATAAATGGAATTTCACCACTCTTCTCACTTCTCCTTCCCTATACCTGTTATCATCTTGAAGGATCAGCTCAAATGACATCTTCTACTTAAAGACTTTCCTGATCCTCCAAGAAAATAGTGCCTCCTCTTTCCCCATCAAAAGTTATATTTATTGTGTATGCATTTATACATGTGCATGTAGTCTCTCAAAAATAGGTTGTAAACTCAATGACAGTATTATCTTTCACTACTTTATCCATTCCTAATGCAAAGAACAAAATCAGATAGGTATTAGATGCTCAACAATTGCTTCTTCTTTGACTGATTGAGGAAAATATTCATATAGTAACAATTTGCCATGTCCCCCCCCATCAGAGATACTCATTTTGGTATAATGGGACTGATTAAAGGGGCCTAAATCCTTATAGGAAAGACACATAGAGAATAGGAATCAGAATTGGGTCTTGACCTTTGAATGACTTCATTGTCCTGCCAGCATTAATGTGTGTCTCAACCCAAGCAAAAAGAGTTTTATATACTTAATCTAATAAAGGATTGGGACCATAGATCTATTCATACCTAATGTTGCTTTTATTTTCCTGTGCCAATGAGAATGGCAAGGGGACAGTTAAATGGAATCGTTGCTGTTCATTGAATATGTACATTGCATTATAATTTTCAAACTGCTGCCAAAAGACCCTTATTGTTACCACCGTCTTTAAGAGTTGAGGCTTTTGAAGTTTTCATCTTTACAATGTTGTTGTATAACTTATTTTCTTGAACCTGCTCACTTCAATCTGCATTAATTTACAGAAATTTCTCACTTTATGTAAATTTGAATTATGCAGATTAGACTCCCTGTCAGGCAGCAGCTGTAACACATCAGCAGTTCAGGTACAGCTCAGATCCAGGGGCCCTCCTTTCTAGGTACTTGAGCTATTCTAGCCATGGGGCCTGAGGCACTGAAGCTGTGTTGTTTGCAGGGTGGTGGTGACTAAACCAGGGGAGAGGGAGGTCTGCTGAATAGTCCATGTATGTTAATCCAGAACTAGCCATATACAAATCTTGCCTAATTACTCTGAAGCCATCCCTTTATAGCAGCCAGTTCTCCGTTAATGTAAGTAGACCATTCAGCAGACCTCCTTCTCTCCTCATGAGTCTCCTCATGGACCCTTCTTGGCACTGGCCCCTGTAGCTTCAGTGTCTGGAGAACTGTCCCTGGAGGATAAGCTAAAGCATTGATATTGCCTTTGTGCCTGTTCAATGGCTTTAAGTCAAATTTGTGCAATACAAATTTATGTAAAGCAAAGCAAGAAAGGTCGATTGTCAATTCTCACAGTATATTACTATTTCATTACATTCATAGACCATAATTTGGTTATCCATTTCATAATCAAAGTTTATGCTTATAGTTTATTATTTTTTGCCACCAAATAAATGGCTAGTATAATTATTTTTGTAATATAGAAACTTTGCTTCCTTTTTTGATCACTTTATGGCATAGGCCTACTAGGAAAATCACCCTGTCCCAGAGTATATAGAATTTAGTAACTTTTAGGGTATAGTTCCAAATTTCTTTCCAGAATGGTCATACCAGTACAATACAATAACAATGTATAGATTTGCATGATTTCCCACATAATATCTATTTTTCCTTTATAATCAAATTTACCAATCTAATGGTTATAAGTTAAATTTCAGAGTTCTTTCAATTTGAATTTCTCTAATTTTGAATTGAGGCATATTTATATGACTATCAATAGATTGGATATTTCCTTTCAAAACTATCTGTTCATACCCTTTGAACAATATCCTTATAAATGTGAAGTAGGTGCTTACATATCATAGAAATTCAAACTTTATCTGAGAAATTTTCTTCAAGTATTTTTACCAGTTACCCATTTGTCTTCTAATTTTAGCTCCTTTAGTTTTGTTTCTGAAAAATCCTTCGTGTTTTTTATTCAAAACTGCTCATTATGTCTTCTGTAATCATCTTTATACCTTATTTGGTCATAAGGTCTTCCTTTATCCATGGTTATGAAAGATATTTTTCTGTCTCCCTCTAATTATTTATCATTTCACCTTTTATGTCTAAGTCACGTATCAATTTGAAAATTATCTTGGAAAATTTTGTGTTGCGAACATGAAATTTATGTCATACTGCTTTTTCCAGCAATTTTTTACTTTTGGTATATCAAACATGAGGCTATTCTGTTTAGTTCCTTGCTTATGATGCTTATAATATCATGCACAGATTGATCTCTATTTTTAAATTAATTAATTAATTGATTTGTTTTCAAACTTTGTTTAGATAAAATTTCCAATTTCCAATTTTTCTCCCTCCCTCTCCCCTAGATAGCAGGTAATCTGATATATAACATTAAACATGTTTCTGCATTAGTCATGTTATAAGAGAAGAATCAGAGCAAAATGACAAAAAAACCCTCAAAAAAGAAAAACAACAGCACCAAAAAAAAAAGAAATAGTATGGTTCAACCTGCATCAATATTCCACAGTTCTTTTTTTTCTGGATTTGGAGAGCCTTTTCAATCATGAGTCTTTTGGAACTATCTTGGACCATTGTATTGCTGAGAAGAATCAAGTCTATCACAGTTGATCAACACATGATGTTGATGATACTTGTGTATAATGTTCTTCTGAATCTGCTCATCTCACTCTTCATCAGTTCATGCATATCCTGCCAGGATTCTCTGAACTCCTCCTGCTCATTGTTTCTTACAGCACAATAGAATTCCATTACATTCATATACAACAACTAGTTTAGCCATTCCCCAATTGATGGGCAGCCCCTCAATTTCCAATTCATTGCCACCACAAAAAAAAAGCAGCTATAAATTTTTTTGTACATGTGGTTCATTTTCCCTTTTTTATTATCTCTTTGGGAAAAAGATCCAATACTGGTATTGCTGAGTCATAGGGTATGCACAGCTTTATAGCCCTTTGGGCATAATTCCAGATTGCTCTCCAGAATTGCTGAATCCATTTTGTTTTTCCAGATGAAAATGTTATTATTTTTTCTAGCTCTATAGAATAAATTTTAGGTAGTCTGATTGGTATGGCACTGAATAGGTAAATTAATTTAGGTAGAATTGTCATGTTATTATATTAGCTTGGCATATCCATGTGCAATTGATATTTTTCCAATTATTTAGATCTAATTTGATTTGTGTGAAAAGTGTTTTGTAATTGTGTTCATATAGTTCCTGGGTTTGTCTTGGCAAGTAGACTCCCAAGTATTTTATATTGTCTACTATTACTTTAAAAGTAATTTCTATTTCTATCTCTTGCTGCTGGACATTGTTGATCAAGTTGTCTGCCCAAATACATATACAGTTCTCAAAAGTTATAGGTATTATTTTCCCATATACATATGTAAACAGTTTAACCTGATTGAATAACTTCTTTCCCCTTATTTACCTTTTTAAACTTCTCTTGAGTCTTGTATGTTAAGATCAAACTTTCTATTCAGTTCTGGTCTTTTCATCAGGAAACCTTGAAAGTCTGCCATTTCAATGAATGTCCATCTTTTCCCCTGAAGGTGAATGCTCAGTTTTGCTGGGTAATAGATTCTTGGCTGTAATCCAAGCTCCTTTGCCTTTTGGGAAATATCATATTCCATGCCTTGGGCTCCATTAATGTTGAAGCTACCAGGTCCTGAGCAATCCAGACTGTGACTCCATGATATTTAAATTGCTTCCTCCTGGCTACTTGGAGTATTTTCTCCTTCACCTGGTAATTCTGGAATTTGACTACAATATTCCTTGGAGTTTTCCTTTTGGGGACTCTGTCAAGTGGTGATTGATGGATTCATTCAATGATGATTCTATCTTTTGAGTCTTTAATATCAGGGCAGTCCTCCTTGATAATTTCTTGGAATATGGTGTCTAGAGTCTTTTTCTGATCATGTTTTTCAGGCAGTCCAATGATCCTCAAATGGTCTCTTCTGGATCTGTTTTCCAGGTCAGTTGTCTTTCCAATGAGGTATTTCACATTTTCTTCTAGTTTTTCATCCTTTTGATTTTGTTCTACTGATTCCTGCTGTCTCATGGAGTCTTTAGCTTCCAACTGTTCCATTCAAAATTTTAAGACACTGTTTTCTTCAGTCAGATTATGCACCTCCTATGCCTTTTGGCCAAATGAAATTTTTAAGGAATTGTTTTCTTCAGTCAATCTTTGTGCTTCTTTTTCCAAGCTGCTGATTCTTTTTTTTCATAATTTTCTTGAGTTGCTTTCATTTCTCTCCCCATTTTTCTTCTACTTCTCTCAACTGATTTTTTTTGTGGGGCAATGGGGATTAAATGACTTGCCCAGGGTCACACAGCTAGTAAATATCAAGTGTCTGAGGCTGGATTTTATCTCAGATACTCTAGAATCCAGGTCTGATGCTTTATCCACTGTGTCACCTAGCCACCCCTCAATTGATTTTAAAATTCTTTTTTGAGCTCTTCCAAGAAGGCTTTTTGTTTTGGAGACCAATTCATCTTCCCTCTTGAGGCTTCACTTGTAGGCAATTTGAGAATATTGTCCTCATCTGAGTTTGTGTTTTTCTCTTCCCTGTCAACACAGAAGCTCTCAATGGTGAGAGCTCTTTTTTTGTTTCTTGCTCATATTGCAGCTTATTATTATTATTTTTTAAAGTTGAGGTCCATTCCTCGGGCACCAAGTTCACTGTTTCAAGCTTTTTGTGCTGGAAAATAGGAGTTGTGTCACTGTCTTTCTTTGAGGCATTCCTGGCTTGTTGATTCCTCACTGCCCTGGTCTTGCTACCAGAGTGCTCACTGGGATGGCCAGGCATGGTCGCACCTGTCCTGTGGGTGGCCCCCTAGCTGACAGCCTATCCTTTCAGTTGGTGCTGGTGGATCACACCACTGGGCTGCTGCACCACTAGCCTACTGAGCCAGGATCAAGGGGCCTCAGTTGCTGCTCCCTGACTTGACCTGTTCACCTTCACACTGTGTTGTACTAAGGTACGCTGCACTCCTCCCCTGCCCAAATGAGACTGAACTTTCCTGAAATGTTTTAAATTATCTCCATTTGGAAGAGTGTGGTCCTTTTTTGTAGGTTCTGTAGCTTCCAAATATGTTTAGAGGCTTGATTTAATGTTGTTTTTAAGGGAAATTTGGGAGAGCTCAGGCAGCTTACTGGTTTCTCTCCACCATCTTGGCTCTGCCCCCCTCCCTCCACTTTTCTTTCATTTTTTGGACAGAATTATTATACTTGTGGTTCAAGAGAATGCTGGAGATATCATAAAGTTATATATCAGCAATTTAGCTGTTAAATACTATTCTTGTGGACAAGATAGAGAGATGAAGAGAAGAAGATACTTATAGAATTCAATGAATTTGAAACTGTTTAAGTGACTATACAAAACAATCATTATTGCATCTATATAAACTTGTAATAAGGTCTCTACTGATTGGTACAATCTGTTGAAAAAATAGACACATTTCCAAAAAAAACCCTCCCAAATTAAACCTCTTATAAAATATGTTCCCCACAAATTATATGAACAGTTTATTTATTGGTAATTGAAATGAGAGATGTATCCTTTAATTTTATAATATCATAATAATATTGTGTTGTATGTGACCAGAGTCTTGTTGCCTCACTTTACCAACTTAATTTCCATTGTTGCAGTCATTTTCCATATTTTTTAGTTCTCCTTTCATCAGTATAAGATACATCATACTTTCTTCCCCATTTATTTTTGAATTATTTTTCTTCTTCCTGGTACCTCCTTTGGAAAATAGCCTGTAAAATGAAATGCAATCTCTCTTCAAGCCAAAATCAAGAAAAAAACATGTCTGTCCCAAGATTTCACTAACTGTGCCTCACACAGTCATGGAACATGGAATAATTATCTTCTCCACCAATGTGGAGTGATATATGCAAATCTTTAGGCTTGAGTTTTGGATTGGAATGATCTACAAAAGGTCTTAGAGACAATAGAGCAACACAACTGGAAAACTTTATTTTAGACAAAGGTAGACCAGTGCAATAAGCTTTCACCAGGGATCATGATACATTGCTAGTGGCCAGAACTACATTCCAATTTGAACAAAAAATGGTGGAGCAGGATATCACTGAAGGGTCATCCAAGTCTAGGTTCAAAACAGCATGTAAAAGTCCTCCATATATCTTAAGCCAAGGTACTTGTCCTTTTGGATTCATATTTTCTTCATTTATTAAAAAATATAGAGAGTTGGACTGTGATGATATCTTAAGTCTGTTCTATCACTAAATCTATGTTACTATGATGAATACTAAGGTTGTATTGGAAGTATGCTCGAGAATTCTCGAGAAAGAAGTCAACACAGAGAAGAACCAAAACCATGAGGGTGTTCCTGGTTCCAGCTTTCCAAATAATAGTCTCTCTCTCTCTCTCTCTCTCTCTCTCTCTCTCTCTCTCTCTCTCTCTCTCTATTTCTCTTTCTCTCTCTCTCTTTCTCTTTCTCTCTCTCTCTCTTCCTCTCTCCTCTTGCTGTTTCTGTCTCTGTCTCTTTTTCTTTTAAACTTAAATGTCTGAATCTCAGTGGGAAAGATCTTTCAGTTTGTGTATTGCCTGTTATATTCTAATCTGTACAATGTTACTAATTTCTTTAATAACACTGACTTGAATAAATAGTTTTATTTTCTAGCCATTATTGTGCTGGCATTTATATAACTAGAATTTAGTGGGAAGGGAGACAAACCTTTATATTTAGTTTTTATATATATTGGAGTAACAAAAAGAGTGGCAAATGAACATTGTGCATGTCTCTTTATCTACCATCATCCATCCATCCATCCATCCATCCATCCATCCATCCATCCATCCATCCATCTATCTATCTATATATCTATCTACTTATCTATGTATCTATCTATTTCTGTTATACTGCAGGTAAATGAACATTGTATTTTCTACTCCAGTATCACCACTCCAAAGAGAAAATAATAGGCTAGTAATAGGCACCAAAATATTATTTTCTCTCATCAGGAAACAAAGATTTTCATGGAAAAGTATGGATGAAATTCCAGAAATTTCTATGCATGCCTTCCTCATAGCACTATTTTGACAGACATAGACAGATACATAACCTGCATGGACAACACACATACACACACACACACACACACACACACACATGCACGCACGCACACACACGCACACACACATACAGAATTACATCTATATTATAACAATTTTGGGGGTAGTTAGCATGATAAACTGCTACTAATTTACCAGCAGCTAGGGTTTGGAAAGGTCTGGAGCCATCATTTTAACTCAAAGGAGGTGACTAAAAATGTCATGACTATTTCTCTATCTCTATAAAATCTCTAATTTCATTGATATAGGGAAATCTTAGATAATAAATCTCCTCCAACTGGAGGTTGTCCCCATCTCTGCAACTTTATAAACTTAGAATTTTCTAGAACATTGAACATTGTTCATTGTTGACCTTAAGTAAGAATTTAATGCCATGCAGCAAATGTCACCTAAAATATTTCCTCCAACAAAATACCTCCCAAGCATATGTTAAAATTTTACAAATTCCTTAAAAATAGAAGACTATACATGATTTTCTTCCATTTTGTGATTGTTAATATTAACTCAGGCAAACAGTAGATATATGTTAACCAAAAGTTTTTGACACTCATAGAAATATTTATACAAATCAGAAAATGATTACATAGAGATGACAATATATCTTTGACAATGATCATGTCAAATAATCAAGAAGGGAGAATATCTAAAATGAGGCCAATAATCACATGGGTCAGTCTAAACACACTGAAAAAGTCACATGAATTGAGAATATAGTATGTTCAGATTATGATATATATTTTGATTAACTATCAATAGAGTTTATCTATCAACATGTATGGTTTGGCTAAACCTTGTGGATGGACTGTTAACTTGTCACTTAATTGAATTGGACTTACTCAGATGGTACCTCTTGAACTCGGTCTTGAAGGAAACTTGGGAGAAAAGAGGCAGAGATGAGGAGGGAGTTCATTCCAGGCACGATAGGTATCTATGGATTTGCATGGAGATGGGAGATTATGTAGGCTAAAAACAAAACAAAACAAAACAAAAAAAAAGAGGAAGGCAAGTTTTCCTAGAACAGAGAAAATGTAAAGGGGATTTTTTATATCGTAAGACTCATATAATAAGGATGGAACTAAATTATCAAGTAATTTAAGTGCTAGAGATAACTAATAGTATCTATCCAAGAGGCAATAAAGAGTTAATGGACCTATTTGAGCAGGAGCATGACATGGTCCAACTTAAGCTTTAAGGAATATTAGTTTTAGAGCTTCATTGAGGATGAATTATAGACATAATATTTGAGAACAGCAGACTGATTAAGATGGTATTTCAATTGTCTAGGGTGGATGGGGATGACAACCTGAACTAGGATTGTGAATGCAGACTAAGTCATTTCTTGGCAGAATGAAAAAAAGACAACCGATTTGGTTATGCATATGATGGAGAGAGAAATGTATAGGACAGTACTCATCTTTTGAACCTGTGCGACTAGACTTTTCTGCCCTCCAGAAAATCTGGATGAGGAAAGCATTTGAGGGAAAGAAAAGGAGTTCTGCTTTGGATACGTTGACTTTGAAATGATTGTGAGGTATGAAGTTAGGGATAAGAACTCAGGAGAAAAGAAGGAAGGAAGGAAGGAAACAATCCTTTATTGAACAGTTACTATGTGCCAGGCACTATTCTAAGTGTTTTACAAATATCTTATTTGATCCTTACAAAAGACCCTGGGAGTTATTATTGTCCTCATTTTACATATAAGGAAACTGAGGCAGACGATGGTTAAGAAAGAAGAAAAAAAGGCAGAGACCTCAGGTGTGCCTATGGGGTGAGATATTGGTAATGAACCTGCAAGTGAGAAGAAGTAGAAACAATAAGAGAGGTAGAAAGAAAAGCAGGAGAGTCAGCCATGTCATGAAATCTCAAAGAGGGAGTATCCATTAGGAGACAATGGTCAACAGTGAAAAGATTCAGAAGGATGAAGTCTGAGAATATACATTATTCATTATTGTAGTAGAGATACCAGGTATTTAATTTCATGATAATGCTGCAAACTGGACTGCAAATGGCTGAAAAGTGAGAAATGTGGAGACAATTAGTGTAGTTCTAGGAGTCTGATCGCAAAAGGAACAGACATACAGGATAATAACTCAAGGAGATTTAAGAGTCAAGTGAAGATATTTTACAGATCCTGGAGACTGTTTTTAGATAATGGGAAAGGAGCTGGTAGATAGGAAGAGATTAAAAATGAGGGAGAATGGGGATAATTGGTTGGGGTGCAGTGCAGGGAATCCAGGTGCAAAATGAGATGGGGAGAGAGTTGATCAAAGGACAAAGGAGAATGTTTGTTTGTTCTTGGCAAAGAGAAGGGCTACCTCTTCAAAAGGGACTGGAGCAAAGGAAGAGAGTACTGGGGATGATGCCAAGGGCTTTTTAGATGTAGAATAGGAGAAAAGAGAGAACTCAAGTGAATGTCTTCTTTTTTCTCAGCAAAATACAAAGTGGGGTCGTCTAGTAGAGGGTGTCTTTACAGGTTTAAAGAGAAAAGGAATTCTGCTTCTAATTAGAGCTAACTGAAAATAGCATGAGCTTCCTTGTAAAGTAGTGAGTTCCTTCGTGGTGGAGATCATTCCCCTGCCAGCAAAGGAAGTGGTTGATTTACAAGACCTCTTAGTTCACTACAAAATATGAAATTCTATGATTCTATGGGAATGTTCAGGACACAATATTGGAAACTTCCATCCTTTTGGGAGGTGGCATGTTGTGTTCAATCATATTTGACATTTTTTGACCCCATGTACCATAATACAGCATAGAGATTAAATTATTTGATCAGGGTGACACAGCTACTAAATATCTCATGCTGGATTTGAACTCGGGTCTTCCTGACTCTAGGCCCAGTGCTTTATCCACTCAGCCATGTAGCTATGTTGATGTGGTGTAGTGGAAAAAAATTCTGAGGTAAAAAACAAAAACAAAAATAGTTCCATTCCTGGTACTGGCATTTACTATTCATTAAGTTACTCTAAGAAATAAGTTAATTTCACTTTACTTCAGTTTCTTCACCTGTAAAATGGAGTTAATATTAATATACTACCTACCTTATTATTTTTGTGATGATATTTTGCAAAATGTAAAGTGATATAAAAATATAAACCATCATGAGTAACTCAGTTCTCCTGATATAGAGGGGCCTTTTGAGCCTGGCTGGTTTGCCTAACAGGGAGCTCATTGCTTCCCCTTCCACGTGGGCTCAGTAGCCTCCTTTTATTAACAGCTTGTACCTTTAAGACTGGCAAGACAGAACCAATGGAAGTTTCCAGCTGCCCTTCTGTACCACTCTTTGCTGCTCTTTTATCTGTTGCATCCCATACTAAAGGTATGCTAGAGCACCCAAAGCACAGACTGAAGTGAAGGAATGAATTCTCCTACTCCCTCTTTTACCAGACTCTGCAAAATGAGGCTGGAAGTGTTTGTTTTTGTTCTGTGTTGTTTGTCCTCCTCAGTTTCAGTTGCTTGAAATTATCCCCCCATACCAGGTCAGGACAACCTTAGAGCCAGGGTGGCAGGCAGGATGGTGAACCCTGACAGCCTAACATGGAACACCTGAGAAACCAAGGGGTCTGCACTCCTGCTCAAGGTAGACTTTTGGATTTAAAACAGGGCCTAAGTTATGTTGAAAGTGAGCTAAACTGTGAATCTAATCCCCTTGTACACCTCAGAGACTAGAGTGGTGCAAGAGATGAGGAGATTATGCTTCCACTTGTTGGCAAACTGTTTATATATTTATCTTTATATCTTTTGAAATAAATATTTTTGTGTAAAACCTGATCTTACTGTTAGTGGCCAAAGGTCCTGGAGTACAAGTACAACTTGCATGTAGAGACATTAGCAAAGAGGAAACACCTTCCAATGCTCTTAAGTATCCTGGGAAATAAGATGGGTGGGGTGAAATCTAACCTATCTGGCCTTCAGGTGGTGGGAGTCAGGGTAACGTGTTAAATAGTATTATAATAACAATTAAAAAAACTAACTTTAGTAATTTCAAAGTTTGCAAAGCACTTTCTAAATATTTTCTCATTTTATCCATAGAAGAGCCCTGAAGGTAGGTAATATTTTTTATTACCATTTTACAGATAAAAAATGAGGAAGATGGAAGTGACTTGCCTAGGATCAAATGGATATTAAATAACTAAGGCCAGATCTTTTTTATTCCATGTCGAATATTTTACCCATTTACTATCCATTATTATTATTTTTTAACAGTTTGATATATGAATTTTTGCCTCATTATTTAGCTTCTTGGTGGCTTAGCCCTGAGAGTTATCATGAGTTAGTATATATTGGACTTGAAGTCAGGAGAGGTGGGTTCATATTCTACCTCAGACACATTCTAATTATATGCTCATCAGCAAGTCCCTTAGATTCTCATAGTCACAGTTTACTCACCTGTAAAATGGGACTATAATTTCTTTTGTACTCACCTCACAGACTTACTGTGAAGATGAAATTAGATAACATTTATAAAATATCTAGTAAACCTTACCATATGAAATAAATGTCAGCTGTTTTTATTCTTGGCATAATCACTTCTTTGCATCTACTTCTGCATGCCACTGTATCAAAACTTATAACTTCCCTTTGGTTTCCAGATCAGATATTCTGCTGCCATAGTATTTTAAAAGGGTAGGTTGGTTATTTTTGAAATATATTATGTCTTTCTTTATGGCTCCTTCAGGCTCAAGATAGATATATTATTATTCAGCTAGGTTTTCAAGGGTAGCAATTAATGTTTAAATGTATATCTCTTTAGGATGCCTGTTATATCTCTTTTACAAAAAGAACAGCCAACCACCTTCCATCCCAAGATGAGTTATTAAAAGAATCTGGGGTTGTTGAGCTATGGGCTACAATGGGCAAGGCTATTTGTTTTAATGAGGGGAGAATCATCAGCATGCATGGTTGAATGCTTTACAACCAACTCAGCCAATACATCTTTCTTGATGGAAAGAGGGGAAAAAAGAATCTTTCAAAATCACTTGACAGTCCCCTGATCAATGTGCCACATATGTTTAATGAAGAGAACTCTGGCAGGATCATTCATAAACACACCTACCTCTTTCTTCCTAAAGCCATCAGAAGTTCTTAGAAATAGCAGAGGATATACAGTCTGGGGAAAACTGGTGATGATGGAGAAGAGAATAAGATTATGGATGGGCACAAGGAATAAGCACCATCAAAGAGAGGCCAAAGGCTGTGCAAAGTTAATCATTGATTTGTTTTCTGAAGTTACAGCCAAGGTGAGTTTGCCATGACTGATTAAGGTTAATGGTAATCACGCATATCAGCATCATATAAGTTGTTCTTTAGGAAGAGCTGATCTTATTTGCATAAATAGAACTGTCTAAAGGTTAGAAACCATTGCTTGCATTCAAATTCAGGTGCATTTTTACCTACATATAAAAATGAACTTTGCAATATTCCACCACCAGGGAAAAGTTTACATTTTTCCCTCTATATTATTTATCTGAGAGTATGCACCTATACCAGGGGAAGGAGAGAGAGGCCTCCAAATTTTCATTTCAATTTTTGTGGTATCTTTTGTTAAACAATGGAGTCTTTTGAGTATATTTAAGTGAGGGCTATTTGACCCTTAGATATTCAAATTAACATGTGATCTCATCATAGAATTATAAAAACAGAACTTTGAAGCTCAGAGGGACCTTAGAGATGATCTAGTCCCTATTCCCCATTTTACAGATTGAGATACCACAGCTCATAGTGGCTAAATGGTTTTAATTTATGAGTCTTTAAGGTTGAGAAGTGCTTTACAAATTACCTCATTTAATTTTCACAGTCCCTCTCCCCATTTTGCTGATGAAAATACTGAGGAGAACAGAGGTTAAGTGACTTGTCCAGGGTAATAAATCTAGTACATACTTGAACCCAGGTCTTTCTGACTTCAGGTTTAGCACTGTATCCAGTTAGCCATCTAGTTGTCCCAAAAGCTAAATGACTTGCCCAAAGTCATATAGATGGCAAATAGCAGAGTCAAAATTTGAACACAGGTTCCCTTGGCTCCAAATCCAGCATTCTTTCCACTGAATCACTTTGCCTTCTATCAAATAATATAGAAAGTCACTCCAAAGATGCAGATGTACTCAATCAATGCCTTATTAGCCCGAGTTATTCTTGTCCATGTCTTCCCACAAATCCTTTACAAAGCGTACACTCAATGTTCTTGGAGACTTCCTCAAGCACTCGATAATTATAAGATTCAAATAGACCATATAGGTTATCTTTTAGTTAGTATTCTTGCTCCATGACTGGCTGAAGGAACTGAAAGGAAATCTAGTAATTATGAGCCTCTCTGAAACACCTGTTACCTAAGGCACTTTATTACTATATTCTGGACAAACCCTCTCTCCATCCTAACCATGTGCCCTGTCATTTTATGAATGATAACATACCCTTGTCATTCCTTTTCATGTTTTATTTACCCAAGCTTCCCTAGATGATCCCTAGTGGCTTCCTCCCCTTCATATCAGAGATGGGAAACTAATAAGATATGCCAAAGAGGGAAATAACCTCATCCCCAGAGAAGACCCATGACCCATTGATGCTCCTGTGGCTGCCATTTTTGAGATGACAAGAACTGAGGACAAACCTCAAACCAGAGACTTTGCAAAACATGGTATACTCATTTTGAAGGTAGCATCTCAGAAGAATATTCTTTTTTTTTTTTTGGTGAGGCAATCAGTGTTAAGTGACTTGGCCAGGTTCACACAGCTAGTAAGTGGTAAGTGTCCGAGGTCAGATTTGAACTCAGGTCCTCCTGAATCCAGGGCCAATGCTCTATCCACTGTGCCACCTAGTTACACCAGAATATTCTTTCAATATCTTTCTTCTAATGCCACCTCATGAAGAACAACATACATGATACTCTGTTGTTACCTATTTTAGAGGCCTAAGAGTATTAAAATATGTATACAGGGGATGAATATACTAGAGTCAATATATTTATCAGATTCCTTATGATAGATGAAAAAAGAAGCCTGCACTACCCTGTAGAGGAGTCATTTAAAATCCCCCTCCCCACAGCTGCCAGGTAAGTATAAATGTCTCTGCTTCTTTCCTTTGGATTAATTAGACTGTTTCACAACAAAAGTTTGTCATTTTGCCATGCTGGTTTTTCTGTTTGCTTGTTTTAATGCATTTTTCTCATGCTTTAGTGCAACTGATTCCATTTCATGGTGGGCTTGAATGACATGATATGCTTTTAATCCTTAATCACAATTTCTCTAAAATTAGAAGTTACTCCTTAAGAGGTATGACATTTGCATTTTCATAGAATAATATTCTCTCTTTAAAAACTCAGAACTAAAAACCACAACAAAATGAGTAATATAAAACTTTGTACGGCATGATATCTAGAAGAAGCACTTTAGTAGCTACTATTGACAAAGGGCTATATTGATGAGTGTAACCTTGGAAGTGCTCTCTGAACAAAATATACACAAAACTTATGTATGGTAGCACAAAAACTTGTGTATGGCAGGCATTTAACATAGGCTCTTGGAATTCAATTGAGTCGAACAGTATAATCAGTTAGTAACGATACTAAAATTAATCTTTTATCCATTTCTTCTGGATATGCTGTTGGTTTATAATTGATTTTTTTTTTAGTGAGGCAATTGGGGTTAAGTGACTTGCCCAGGGTCACACAGCTAGTAAGTGTTATGTGTCTGAGGCCGGATTTGAACACAGGTACTCCTGACTCCAGGGCCAGTGCTCTATCCACTGCTCCACCAAGCTGTCCCTATAAATGATTATTGATGCTTACTTTTAGTCTGATGGTTGAGTTGCTATGTATGTAGTATTGTTGTAAAATGTTAATTAGTAAATATATTTAATTTCTTTCAAATCCCTTTATTTTATTTTTGCCTGAGTCTTTATTTTATATCTTTGTAATACTGCTCCTGTCATAAATAGTATGTTATTGTATTGCTTTTGAAAGTTGATAATTAAAAGAAATTTCAAGAGGGTTAAAAAAGTCACCAAATGGGTGAAAATTAAGAAGAAAGGGGACTATAAGATAAACTTGAATTTTGAAATGTGTACCATGAATTACAGGAATTACTGAAATGGAGCATGTTATGTCATTTGCCATCTTAATTGGTTTCATATGATGAGGGAAGTTTAAACAAAGGAAGCATATTGCAGTTTCATGATAAAGATTGTGTGAGAGGTCATTTACTATGGAGATTAAAAATTTTTGTACAGTGCATTGTCAATTTGTAAAAGAGAAAGGAATCGGTAAAATGTGAAGTGTTTCCTTACTTTTTGAACACACCAACTCTGTCCAGGTTAGGACATGTTAAATTTATACAATGTTGGAGGAGTCTTGCAAGCAGCCACTGAAGAGAGGTAGAGGGTGTAGGGTGATTGCGAGTACTGACTGGGGGGTTAGGTAATGAAGAGAATATAGCAATAAATCAAGAAAGAATTTAGACTTTAGCTTATTCACTGAAGCCAAAGAACCATACAGGGACTGTTGACTATAAAAACTATAGTATTAGAATTATGAAGGACAGGAAGGACTGCATCAAGATTTGAAGATGGAGGTCAATAAGATTTCCAAACACATTTAGGTTTGGAGAGGAACAGGCTGGTTGGAATTAGACACAAGAAAAATCCAAACCATAATGTATCATAGTGTTGTTGTTGTTGTTGTTGCTGTTGTTGTTGTTGTTGTTGTTGTTGTTGTTGAGTCATTTCAGTCATGTCTGACTTTTTTGACTCCATTTGGGTTTTCTTGACAAAGATATAGGAGTAGTGTGCCATTCCTTCTGCACGTTTTTTTTACAGATTAGAAAGCTGATGCAAACAGGGTTAAGTGACTTGGCCAGGGACAAAGAAATAATGATTGTCTGAGGCCATATTTGAATTCAGGAAGAACAGTCTTCCTGCCTCCAGACCCAGATCTCTATTCACTGTGCCACCTACCTGCCACTGAATTTTTCCTCAACTATAAAGCAGTCAGAGATTAATTAGTAACAACAGTTCTTTAGTTGTGTCCAAATTTTCATTACCTCATTTGGGGTTTTCTTGATACAGATAACTGAAGTGGTTTGCCATTTCATTCTCCAGCTCATTTTTCAGATGAGAGACTGAGGCAAAAAGGGATAAGTGATTTAGTCAGGGTTACACAACTAGTAAATATTGGGGACCATATTTGAATTAAGGAATATATCTTCTGGACTTTAGGCCTGGCACTCTATCCCCTGTGCCACCTAAATACCCCATCACAGAGGTAGAGGCATATGAAGAACATAGTGTTATCTAACCCCTAATGAGGCATGGCACTTTGTTTCTATAGGTTCTAGGCTATTTCCACTTCCATGGGAAGCATCAATGATCCTGCAATGGACACTAAAGTATGAGACTTGGCACTTTGCAGTTTTCACTTGTGTGCTTATATGTGGTTTAATTTTGTTGATAACCTGTTGTATATCATCCTAAAATTCTCCCTAGTTTCTCTCAGGATAATGTTACTTCTTTTATCTATCTATGTATCTATGTATTTATTGATCTATCAATCTAACTATATATCTATCATCTATCATTTATCTATTTGTCTATATATGGATGGATGAATTGTTAAATAAAAGGGAATTTTGCCAAGCAGCACAATCTAGCTATTCTTTTGTTTCCATTACTCTTTTACTGTTGCCATGGCCAGGTTACCTAACCTATTTGTTTCCTATTTTGTAAAATGGCAATAATAAGTGTCTATCACTGGACTTGAACATTATATATAAAAAGCGCATGTGACAGAGTTTTCTCTCTCCCCCATTAGAATGTGAGTTCCTTGAGAATAAAGATATCTGTACCTTTCTTTGTATATCGACTGTGTAGAACCATGCCTAGCACATAGTTAAGTGCTTAATAAATATTTGTTGACTGACTTAACAGGAACCAAATGATACAAAGGCTACAATAGCATTTATAAAATTTATAAAAGTACATTTTCATAATTCATTAATATTTAATAAATAAAATGCCTACTATGTATAAGATACTGTGCCAAGTACTAGAAAAATAGACAAAAACAGTCTCTGTGCTCAACTGGCTTACATTTTACTAGAGAAGGCAACATGTGAATAAATAAATCAGTATAAAATAAAATACTTTATGAAGGGGAGGCAGCCCTTACCAACCAGTGAGGAAAAAAAATTATTTTTCAGTTTTATCTTTTACAATACAGAAATCAGCCAGCATTATTGTTTTGTTTTTGTTTTGGGTTTTTTTTTTGGGGGGGGAGGGGGTTTCTAAACTTTAGAAATGATGGAGGAAATGCTAATTACATCAATTCAACTTAAAAAAATGTCCTATGTTAAAGTTTTTTTTTTTTCTAATGCCAGTTGTTAAAAACTTATCAGAATGGGGGCAGCTAGGTGGCGCAGTGGATAGAGCACTGGCCCTGGAGTCAGGAGGACCTGAGTTCAAATCTGGTCTCAGATACTATCTGTGTGACCCTGGGCAAGTCACTTAACCCCAATTGCCTCACTAAAAATACCCAAAAAAACAAAAACAAAAAACAAAAAAAAACCTTATCAGAACAATACTTGAAGGGGCAATAGCTACTGGAATGATAGGAAAAGATTACTATAGGAAACAGAACTAGAATTGAGTTTTGAAGGAAGGTAGCAAATCTAAGTGTTAGTAAAGGACTGCATTCCTCCAACAGTCATTATAACAAGAATTTTATTTTGGAGTCCCAAAGCTTTTGAGCCCTGTTCAATAATTTGATGAAGCAAGCTGCAGAGAGTTCAATATAAGTGGCCCTATCCTGTAATATTTAGTAGTTTCATATCTAAATATGGGTATAAAATATTGCCTATAATATCAGACTCTATTGATGTGTTGGTTAGTTTTTATAAACTTTAACCTTTTGTTTTTTCATTTTATTTTATTTTTAAATTAATTATTTATTTATTTTAGTGAGGCAATTGGGGCTAAGTGACTTGCCCAGGGTCACACAGCTAGGAAGTGTTAAGTGTCTGAGGCCGAATTTGAACTCAGGTACTCCTGACTCCAGGGCTGGTGCTCTACCCACTGTGCCACCTAGCTGCCCCCTTCATTTTATCTTAATGGGATAAATTTGTAGCAGATAGCAAGGGGAGATAAATAAAGGAGCAAGTACAGGACATAAAAAATCAACTAAATATAACAATAATTTTCTTTAAAAGAAAAGAAAGACAAGTTTTCATTTTCCCAGTATCAATGTGTAGGTATTAGAGAATGAGAATTGGAACACAGAGCTTACTAAAAATTTGATGGCATTGCTTCCCTTCCATCAGGTCACAGTGATACCTTGCTATGTTGATTCATAAAATCTGCCTTTGTGATCGATCCCCAGAGGTCTTCTTTAAGCAACATTTTCCACTTACTGCAACTCTAGGACATTCCATTGTAGATGTAAAAATTAGGCTTGATGGAATTGAATGGAGAAGAGTTGTTGGCAATTTATGTCTCCTGAATGAGAATAAAGATGCTCTTTAAAAAGGAATAAAAATGTAAGGAGGGCTCATTCTTACTTATAAAGAGTGTGGCATGGCTCTGGCTTTAACACACAGCTGTGAAACATTTTTATGTGTCATAAGCAAATCTTTTACATCAGCTTCATTATCATGAATATCATTATCAGGAGAATTACTAGTTACTGAATGAGTAAAAGTTTCCAAATAGTGAGAGAAAATGAGTCAGTGTTTTTGTTGCCCAAATTGGATTGATGAATATAGATTTAGCAGGCTGTGCTGGATGCTGAGATGCCGAAAGATACAGATGTGCATGGCTGGCAATCTTGCTTAGCATACTATTTTCTTCCCCTGATGGCCTTTTCACCCAAAGAAGGGGCAATGCAATCATTGACCTAAATTAGACCTAATTACAGGGTTCATTCTTTTGTTATTGATCAAACTCAGAAATTTGGAATCATTTTTTTTAAATCCCCAGTCACAAGTCTTCGTTTCTGCTTTAAAAATATTTATTTTTAATATTATTTTCTCTTAAATTGTTGAGTTCCAAACACTCTCCCTCCCTCCCATGCTTTCCTCTACCCACTGAGAAGAAAAGAAATATGATGTAAATTATACACATGAAATCATACAAACCATTTCTGTGTTAGTCATATTTCCAAATTAAAAAAGCAAGAAAAATAAAGTGGGAAAAACATGCTTCAATTTGTACTCAGCATTTATGAGTCCTTTCTCTGGGAGTGGATAGAATTTTTTCATCATGAGTCCTTTGGATCTGTCATGGATCATTGTATTGATCACAGTAGTGAACTCTTTCACAATTTATCTTCATTACAGCATTGCTGTTCCTGGGCAAATCAACTCTCAGTTCTTCTCAGTTTATTTTGCATCTGTTCATATAGATCTTGCCACTTTTTTTTCTGAAACCACCCCTTTCATCATTTTCCACATCACAATAGTACTCCATCACAACTTGTTCAGTCAATTGAAGAGCATCCCTTCAAATTCAAATTCTTTGTCACTACAAAAAGAACTGCTACAGATATGTTTTACATATAGATCCTTCCCCCTTTGATATCTCTGATACAGATTTAATAGTGGGATTGCTGAATCAGAGGGTATATACAGTTTTATATTACTTTGTACTTAGTTCCAATTTTTTTTCCATATTTATTGGACCAGTTCACTGCTCTAACCACAATTCACTAGTACAATTATTTTCCCTCATCCCCTCCAGCATTTGTCATTTCTGATAGATATGATGTGATAACTCAAAGTTGTTTTAATTTGGCTCTCTCTAATCAATAGAGATTTAAAGCATTTTTTCATATGACCATAGTTTTGGTTTATTCTTCTGAAAAGTGTTTATATCCTTTGACCATTTATTATTTGGGGAATTGTTCTTATTATTTATAAAATTTGACTCAGTATAAATTTAAGAAATCATCCCTTTATCAAAGGAACTTGCTGTAAAATTGTTTGATACTAATTCATTGTCTGTGGTAACTTTCAGAGAAATTTAGCTTCCCTGATTGTCTTATTTGATTGGTTCTATTTTTCCTTTTCCTTTGTCTGAGATCATGATTGCTACCACTACCTTTTTATTTAGTTCAGCTGAAGCATAATAGATTCTGTTCTGGCCCTTTATTTTAATTTTCACTGTGTGTTTCTGTTTCAATTGTATCTCTTCCAAATAAGATATTGTTGGATTGTTGTTGTTTCAAATCCATTCTGCTCTCCTCTTCTGTTTTACAGGTGAACATACTCACAGTTATGATTACTATATATGGATACTGGATAGATTCCCTCCATCTTATTTTCTTCCATTTCTTGTCACTTTATTTTTGTCATGTCCCTCCTCAAAAAAATCTATTTTATTTCAAACCATTACCTCCCTTAATTAGTCTTTTCTTTTATCATCCTATCTCTTTTAATTATTCTCTTCCACTGAACTTCAATGACTCCAGAATAACAGTAAGCCTGATAGCTTTGGTCAACTGTGCCTCACTTTAATCTAATTCACATGCAAGTTAAGACATCACCCATCATTCACTATTTCACAATGTTATTATTTTACTATCTTACTATTTTACATGCCTTGAAGTCCTATGACAATAGATGAGTAATGAAACAACAGGTAGAGATATCCTACTATAATCACAACCCTGCATACAGGTGGCCTAGGGAATAGGATTATCTTCTTCATGGACTGAAGTAGCAATGTGATTTAGCAGCCCCCAGGGTGTCTGATCAACTTTTTTTTTTAAAGGACCATACTTCTCACTTCCTGGAGTGAGGAAGGAACTAGAAAAGGTACCCTAAAATGATCTACTTTACTCAACCCTGCCTGATTACCTTGGTAGATAAGGGTTCCACCAGGCAGTTGATACACAAAAAAGAACAAAAATGTTTGCAGAAATGATTCCATTCACAATCAGTACATGGAATGAACATACACTCCTGGACAATATAAAATTCAGTACAACTGAAAGATGAACAGCTCTTGTCGCAAAAGAATGAAGAAGTAGAGCATCTAAATATCAGCCTCGATTGAAACAGGATGACAAACGAATGCCAGCATACCAAAGTCAGAGCTAGAGTAGCTTCTGTGATGAGGAAGGTTGGTTGGTATAGGTTTCGCAATCAGATCTAATCTAGTCTCCAAGCTTGTATACCTCCCAAAAGGAGTGAATGAGAAACTCATGACAATGTGACTTCCACTTTCAGGAAAGTACTATGTCACTGTCAGCAGTATGTTTGGTCCCACCATGAGGAATTCTGATGAGGTTCAAGAAAATTTTATGAAGATGCATGACTAAATAAAGATAAATTCTTGTTGCTGCTATTCAGTAATTTCACTTTTGACCCCATTTGGGGGTTTTCTTGGCAAAGATAATGAAATGGTTTGCAATTTCTTTTTCCAGCTTATTTTACAGATGAGGAACTGAGCCAAACAGGGTTAAGTGACTTGCCCAAGGTCACATAGCTATTAGGCATCTGAGATTGGATTTGAACTCTTGAAGATGAGTCTTCCTGATTCTAAGTCCAGTGTTCCAATCCACTATACCACCTAGCTACCTCAAGTATAAACTTCTTACATTCAAATATGGGAAGATATATGCATGTCTTCTCTTAAACCTATCATCATCTGGGATCAAAGACATAGTCTAATTAGACAAGGTCTGAAAGAGGTTCTATTATAATTTGGTTATGTTAAGATAATAATGGAAAGAAAGGGAAGATGAATACAATAGGGGGTAAGGAAAGGAATTATTATGGAAAATTATCTTATATAATTAAGGTGCTTAAGTAAATAGCTATACAAACAAGGAGATAGAATGAGTGAGTGAGCAGCATTTCAACTTGACTCTTATCTAAACTGATTGAAACAAGGAAGAACACACATGAACACACACAGAAATACATTTCCCTCAACAGGGAAATAGGAAAGAAATCAGAGAAAGAGGGAGGGGAGATCAGAGGCAAGATCGATTAGAGGAGTTTTTTGTGCTAAGCAAAACAAACTTTAATTAAGGATGCATAAAATAAGTATTTATAAATCTATTTGAGGTGACAAAGAATAGGAATCTGAGGTGATACTAATAAATTGGGGAATTGAAGAACAAGTTATGGCATGTAATTGTGTTGAAATGCTATTGCATTTTGGAAAACCCAGAAAGACTTTAATGACCTGATACAGAATGAAGTGAATAGAACCAGGAGAATAATGTATACAATGATAAGAATATTGTAAAGACAAACCATTTTGAGAGAATTTGGAATGCTTAATGATATAATGCCCAAACATATTCCAAAAGACCAGTGATGAAACATGCTACCCACCTCAATAGAAGGTTGAAGAATATATATGTACATATATGTGTATATGCATATATATATACATACATACATATACACATATATACTCACATGTATATATACTTATATACATGCACATATACACAATACATACACCTACATCTATACCTAAACCTGTACCTGTGTCTGTACCTGTACTTATACCTATTCCTATACCTACATCTACACCTATACCTATACCTATACACACATACACACATATCTATAAACATGATCAGAGGGGCAGCTAGGTGGCGCAGTGGATAGAGCACCGGCCCTGGAGTCAGGAATACCTGAGTTCAAATCCGGCCTCAGACACTTAACACTTACTAGCTGTGTGACCCTGGGCAAGTCACTTAACCCCAATTGCCTCACTAAAAAAAAAAAAAATTAAAAAAATTAAACATGATCAATATAGCAATTTGTTTCTCTTGAATATACATGATGTAACAGGGTTGCTTTTGTTGATCATTTTGTGTTGCTTTATTTTTCTTTAGTTCTCAACTGGGATTCAAAGATGAAAGGTCAGCCTAGGTGGGTGAGAAATTGGAATTTTGTCCATTGGGAGTAAAAATTTATATAATTTTTAAAGGAAATACACAAGACTGACTCATAATGGTAAAATGCAAGAAAAACTCAAAGTGAGTGATTTTTTCCCTTCCCACATCAGCATAGGGAGTAAAAGATATCTATGAACAAAGAAAATGGGATCTGGTCAGGCCCTCACTATTCAGAGCACTCCAGTTCCCAGTGAGAAGCTGTGCACCAAAGCAAAAGAAATTCCCAGATCCATGCTCCAGTAAAAGGTAAAGGCACATGCCAACTAGAAGATTTGACACTCATTACTCTGTTCAGTGTCAGAGCTCTGGGGGAGATTAAGGACGGTACTTCTATTCAAAGATCACAGTCCAAGGTGAAGTATATTATTTTTCAATAAGAAATACTGAAGATTTTTTTCATTTAAGCACTGGAAAACATATGATCTAATGCAGAATGAAGTGAACAAAAGTAAAAGAACAATTTATTCAAGCACAAAAGTGTTGTAAAGAAAAAACAACTGAAATTTTAAAGAACACTAATGAGTATAATGGCTTATGAGTTCATAATGACACATTCATATGGGTATACATGTATATACTTATGCATGTATGTGTGAAATGTGTGTGTATGTGGAGATATTTTATTTTAGATATGGACAAAATAGAAATTTGTTTTCTTGACTATACATGTTTTTAACAGATTTTATTTTTCGCTCATTCTCATTTGGGAGGAAATGGGGGAGATAACAGATTTTTGCCATAACATTTAACTTGAAGAATTTAAACCCTTTAAGGGTACAAATTTCTTATTCACCTGGTTTTGTCCATCCATTCAATTCATTCAACCAATGTCCATTCATACAAGTCTTCCTAGTTATTTTCAGAAACTATTTCCTTCATTATTTTTTTTCAGGGCAATTGGGGTTAAGTGACTTGTCCAGGGTCACACAGCTAGTAAGTGATAATTGTCTGAGGACAGATTTGAACTCAGACACTCCTGAATCCAGGGCTGGTGCTCTATATACTGTACCACCTAGCTGCCCCATCCCTTCATTATTTCTTTTTTTTTATTAATAAAGTATTTTATTTTTTTCCTGTTACATGTAGAGATAGTTCTCCACTTTTGTTTATACAGGATTTTCCAATTTCAGATTTTTCTCCCTCCCCTCCCTCCCCACTCCCCTAGACAGCAGGTAATCTGATATAGGATATATATATATATATATATATATATATATATATATATATATATATATATATATATATATATATATATATATATATATATATATATATATATACACACACACATACTAACATTAATCCTATATCTGCATTAGTCATGTTATAAGAGAAAAAATCAGAGCAATGATGAAAAACCTCAAAATAGAAAAAACAACAGCACCAAAAACAAAAGAAATAGTATGGTTCATTCAGCATCTATACTCCACAGTTCTTTTTTTTCTTGGATTTGGAGATCCTCTTCTATCATGAGTTCCCTGGAACTCTTCTGTACCATTTCATTGGTGAGAAGAATATAGTCCATCACAGTAGATCAACACTCAATGTTGATGATACTGTGTACAATGTTCTTCTGGTTCTGCTCATCTCACTCATCATCAACCCACGCAAGACCCTCCAGGTTGCTCTGAACTCCTCCTGCTCATCATTTCTTACAGCACAATAGTATTCCATTGTATTCATATACCACAACTTGTCTAGTCATTCCCCAATGGATGGACATCCCTTCAACTTCCAATTCCTTGCCACCACATAAAGAACAGCTATAAATATTTTTGTACATGTGGGTCCCTTTCCCCTTTCCATGATTTCTTTGGGAAAAAGACCCAAAAGTGGTCTTGCTGGGTCAAAGGGTAGGGAGAGCTTTATCGCCCTTTGAGCATAATTCCAAATTGCTCTCCAGAAGGGTTGGATCAGTTCACAGCTCCACCAACAATGCATTAGTGTTCCAATTTTCCCAGAGCTTCTCCAACATTTATTATTTTCCTTTTTTGTCATTTTAGTGAATCTGATAGGTGTCAGATGGTACCTCAGAGTTGTTTTAATTTGCATCTCTCTAATCATTAGATATTTAGAGCATTTTTCATATGGGAATAGATAGCTTTGGTTTCTTCATCAGAAAACTGCCTGTTCATATCCTTTGACCATTTCTCAATTGGGGAATGACTTGGATTCTTACAAATTTGACTTAGTTCCCTATATATTTTATAGATGAGGCCTTTATCAGAAGTACTGGCCACAAAAATTGTTTCCCAGCTTTTGCCTCCCTTCTAATTTTGCATACTATAATATACACTATCTTTTGTTTGGTCATAAACTGTTCTCCTTTCCAAAGATCTTAAAGCTAGACTATTCCTTTCTCTCCTAATTTACCTATGTTATCACCTCTTATGTCTAAATCGTGTATCCATTTTGACCTTATTTTAGTATAAGGTGTGAGATGTTGGTCTATGCCTAATTTCTGCCATACTGTCTTCCAGTTTCCCAGCAGTTTTTGTCAAATACTGAAGTCCTATCCCAGAAGCTGGAGATGGTAAAACCATCTGGCTCTGGGGACTTTTCTTAAGGAGTTCATTAATTGCTTGTTCAATTTCTTTTTTTTTTTATTTTTAATTTTTTTAGTGAGGCAATTGGGGTTAAGTGACTTGCCCAGGGTCACAAAGCTAGTAAGTGTTAAGTGTCTGAGGCCAGATTTGGACTCAGGTACTCTTGACTCCAGGTCTGGTGCTCTATCCACTGCACCATCTAGCTGCTCCTCAAATTCTTTTTCTAATATGGGTTTATTTAAGGATTTTATTTCCTCTTCAGGTAACCTGGGCAGCTTGTATTTTTGTAAATATTCATCCTTTTCATTTAGATTGTCAAATTTATTGGCATACAGTTGGGCAAAAATAATTCCTAATTATTGGTTTAATTTCATTGGTGGTAACATCACCCTTTTCATTTTTGGTACTGGTAATTTTTTTTCTTCTTTCTTTTTTTAAACAAATTAAATAATATTTTATCTATTTTATTGGTTTTTTCATAAAACCAGCTCTTAGTTTTATTGATTAATTCTATAATTTTTTGCTTTCAGTCTCATTAATTTCTCCTTTAATTTTCAGGATCTCTAGTTTAGTATCTAATTGGGGATTTCTAATTTGTTCGTTTTCTAGCTCTTTAAATTGCATGCCTAATTCATTAATCTCCTCTTTCTCTTTTTTATTCATGTAAGCATGTAGAGCTATAAATTTTTCCCTAAGCACTGCTTTGGCTGCATCCCATAGAATTTGGTATGTTGTCTCATTATTGTCATTCTCTTGGATATAGTTATTGATTGTTTCTATGATTTGTTGTTTGGCCCATTCATTCTTTAGAATGATATTATTTAGTTTCCAATTGATTTTCATTCTACTTTTCCCTGGCTCTTTCTTACATGTAATTTTTATTGCATCATGATCTGAGCAGGATGCACTTAATATTTCTGCCTTTCTACATTTGACTATGATGTTTTTGTGCCCTAATACATGGTCAATTTTTGAAAATGCGTCATGTACTGCTGAGAAAAAGGTATATTCCTTTCTATCCCCATTCAATTTTCTCCAGACATCTATCATGTCTAACTTTTCTAGTAATCTATTCACCTCTTTCACTTTTTTCTTATTTATTTTTTGGCTATATTTATCTAATTCTGAGAGGGGGAGATTCAGGTCCCCCACTAGTATAGTATTACTGTAAAATTCCTCTTGTAACTCATTCAACTTCTCTAAGAACTTGGATGCTATACCACTTGGCGCATACATATTTAATATTGATATTACTTCATTATCTATAGTACCTTTCAGCAAGATGCAATTTCCTTCCTTATCGCTTTTAATGAGATCTATTTTTGCCTGTGCTTTGTCTGAGATAAGGATTGCTATTCCTGCTTTTTTTTACTTTAGCTGAAGCATAATATATTCTGCCCCAGCCTTTTACCTTTACTCTGTGTGTATCTCTCTGCTTCAAATGTGTTTCTTGTAAACAGCATATTGTAGGATTCTGGTTTTTAAACCACTCTGCAATTTGCTTCCATTTTATAGCAGAGTTCATCCCATTCACATTCACAGTTATGATTACTGACTGTCTATTCCCCTCCATTCTATTTACCCCCTTTGTACTCTCCCCCCTGTTCTTTCACCCTATTCCTCCTCACCAATGATTTACTTCTTACCCCTGCCTCTCCCAATCTGCCCTCCAGTTTTATCACCCCCTTTTTTCTTTACCCTTTTCTCCCTTGCTTTTGTCCTCCCTTCTATCAGCCCCCACCCTTTCCCTTCCCCTTTTGCTTCCCTTAAGAATGAGCTAAGTTGGGGGCAGCTAGATGGCACAGTGGATAAAGCACCGGCCCTGGAGTCAGGAGTATCTGAGTTCAAATCCGGCCTCGGACACTTGACACTTACTAGCTGTGTGACCCTGGGCAAGTCACTTAACCCCAATTGCCCCGCAAAAAAAAAAAAAAAAAAAAAAAAGAATGAGCTAAGTTTCTTTATCCCAATGAACGTATATGTTATTCCCTCTTTGAATCAAATCTAATGAGAGTAAGGTTGAAACAATGTTCAACCCTCCTTTCTTTCCCTCTATTGTAATAGGTTTTTTTTCACCTCTTCATATGATATAATTCATCCCATTCCACCTCCCCTTTCCTCTCTTCCCCATAGACTCCCTTTTTAACACATTATATTTTTTTGTATCATCACATCAAAGACAATTTATATTTATACCCTCTGTGTAAACTCCTTCTCTCTGCCCAGATACATTTACAATTCTTAAGAGTTATGAGTATTATCTTCCCATGTAGAGATATAAACAGTTTAACCTAATTGGGTAACTTTTTTTTCCCCTCTGTTTACCTTTTTAAACTTCTTGAGTCTTGTATGTTAAGATCGAATTTTCTATTCAGTTCTGGTCTTTTCACCAGGAAAGATTGAAAGTCCCCAATGTCATTAAATGTCCATCTTTTCCCCTAAAAGAAAATGCACATTTTTGCTGGGTAATAGATTCTTGGCTGCAATCCAAGCTCCTTTGCCTTCCAGAATATCATATTCCAAGCCTTATGATCCTTTAATATTGAAGCTGCCAGGTCCTGAGCAATCCTGACTGTGGCTCCATATTTAAATTGCTTCTTTCTGGCTGCTTAGAGTATTTTCTCCTTCACCTGATAATTCTAGAATTTGGCTACAATATTCCTTGGAGTTTTCTTTTGGGGTCTCTTTCAGGAGGTGATCGGTGGATTCTTTCAATGATGATTTTATCCTCTGATTCTATGATATCAGGGCAGTTCTCCTTAATAGTGTGCTGGAATATGGTGTCTAGATTCTTTTTCTGGTCATGGCTTTCAGGCAGACCAATGATTCTTAAATTGTCTCTCCTGGATCTGTTTTCCAGAACAGTTATCTTTCCCGCCTGTCCCATTTGTGGCCCCACCGCCCTGCCCTCCTGGCTGTTGCAGGTAGGTTTTTCCACTGTCCTTCTTGGCCACCAGATTTTTGAGCCAGGTTCCAGGGGCCTCAATTCTTCAGCTGTGGCCCACAGCTCCTGCTGACTTTCTCTGACCCCCTTGGCACTGGGCTGCTACCCTGTGCTGGGACTCCCTTTTGCCCGAGTCAGACTGACCTTTTCCGGAAGTCTTCTAAGTTATCTCTGGTTGGAAGACTGTGTCTCTCTGTCTCTTTGCAAGTTATGTAGTTTAAGAATCCATCCAGAGGTGTGATTTAATGTTCTTTTTGAGGGAACAGAAGGAGAGCTCAGGCTGCTAGCTGCTTCCTCTCCACCATCTTGGTTCCTCCCCACCTTCATTATTTCTTATAGGACAATAGTATTCTATCATGTTTGTATATCAAAAGTTGTTTAGATAGTTCCTAATTGAAAAACATCCCCTCATATTCCCATTGTTTGCCACCTCAAAAAAAAAAAAAAACGGAACTACAAATATCTCTTTCACAACCCTAGTTAGAGGTTTTTTGTTTTTTTGCTAAGGACTAATATTTATTAAGAATTTATCATGCCTTGTACATAGTAAGTGGTTAATCGATTATTGTTTTCTTCCCTCTTGTCTCTTCCTTCCTTTAGTTATCTCCTCCTTAAATCCCCTTTTCCCTCCAATTTTTCTGTTAACTGAAATGTATTTCTTTTTTTTTTTTTTTTTGGCTTTTGGTTTTGCAGGGCAATGAGGGTTAAGTGACTTGCCCAGGGTCACACAGCTAGTTAAGTGTCAGGTATATGAGGCTGGATTTGAACTCAGGTCCTCCTGAATCCAAGGCCAGTGCTTTATCTACTGAACCACCTAGCTACCCATTGTTCCTTTTTTTTTTTTGAGATAGAAGTTACATATTTATTTGTTTGTTTTCTTTCTTTTCTATTTTTCTTTAGAATTTTATTTTCCAAATAACATGGAAAAACAAATTTTCACATTAACTTTTTAAAACCTTGTGTTCCAGGGCAGCTAGGTGGTGCAGTGGATAGAGCACTGGCCCTGGAGTCAAGAGGACCTGAGTTCAAATCTTGCCTTAGACATTTGACACTTACTAGTTTTGTGACCTTGAGCAAGTCACTTAACCCTCATTGCCCAACCAAAAAATTAAAAACAAAAATCAAAAACAAAATACAAAACAAAAACAAAAGTTGCGTTACAACTTCTCTTCCTCCTTCCCTTCCTACCCCCAACACCAAGAACTCAAGCAAGTCAATATAAGTTATACATGAATAGTATTGGGAAACATCTCTACTTTTGCTAGGTTGTGAGAGAAAACAGGTAAAAACAAAACTTCAGATTAAGGAACTATGAAAAAATTATGCTTCAATCTGTTTTCAGATACCATCAGTTCTTTCTCTGTAGATGGATTGTAATTTTCATAAATCTATCAGAGTTATATTAGATCATGGCAATGCTGAAGATAATCATGTCCTTCCCAGCAGATCATCTTACACTAATGCTGTTCTTTTGTATATAGTGCATTTCACTCTGCTTCAGTTCAAGCAGGTCTTTCCATGTTTTTTTCTGATAGCATCCCATTCATCATAATCTTTATATAGTACCTGAAACTTGACAAAGAATTTTCTTTACAATGGCCCAGCAACATTGGTACCATACATTTTGCCATTATAATCAATCATCATAACTATTTTCTTCCATCTTTTTCCCTTCCCATGATACTCTATTATTTGATTTGTTTGAAACTATTCCTCCACAGAAGTGTTTTGCTTCTGACTGGCCCCTCTCCTTCTCTGGCCTCCTTCTTTCACCCATCCCTTGTTATCCTCTTCCCCTCCTACTTTCCTGCAGGGTTAGATAGATTACTCCTCCCAATTGGGTGTGAATGTTATTCCCTCCTTGAGCCAACTCTGATGATATTAAGGTCTTTGAGCTAATTCTGTATTCTAAATTTTCTTCCTCCCTCCCTCCTCAACCCTCCCTATGAAATCAAGCAATTCAATATAAGTCATACATATGCAGTTATGCAGAATATGTTCACCTTCCTTGAAAGTGTTTTGTTTTTGTTTTTTACTTCTCCCTCTTCCAATCTGCCCTTTCTTCCTTTCCTTCTTCTACCCCCCTTATTTCCTTCCCCTCCCACTCTCCCTCAGTGAAAAATATATTACTATACTCACTTGTGTATGTTTGTTATTCCCTCTTTGAGCCAATTCTGATGATAGTAAAGTTTGATCAGACCCCCACTTCTTTCCCTTCTTCCCCTCCCCTCCATAAACTTTTGCTAGTTTCTTTTATGAGTGACTTTTCCCCAGTCCACCTCTACCTTTCCCTTTCTTCCAGTGCATTCCTCGTACCCCTTAACTATATTTTAAAGATGTCCTCATAGCTTATCTTGGTGGCACAGTGGACAAAGCACCATCCCTGGACCCAGGAGGCCCAGATCCCACATCCAGCCCCAGATATAAGCCACCCCACCCTGACTGCCCCACAACAAAACAATGATAAACAAAAAATAAATGTTTTACAGATATCTTTTCTCCATACTCAATTCACACCTGTGCACTCTGTCTAAGTATATTCCTTTCAGCTGCCCTAATACTGAGAAAGATCTTATGAGTTAGAAGTATTATCTTCCCATGTAGGAAGGTAAACAGTTCAATCTTTTAATACCCCTTATAATTTCTTTTTTCCTGTTTACCTTTTTATGCTTCTCTAGGTTCTTGTATTTGAAAGTCAAATTTTCTATTCAGTTCAGGTCTTTTCATCACAAATGACTGAAAGTCCTCTTTTTCCTTGAAGTCCCATTTTTCCCCTGAAAGAGTATACACAGTTTTTCTGCTTAGGTGATTTTTGGCTGTAGTCACAGTTCCTTTGCCATCTGGAATATCATAATACATGCCCTCTGGTCCTTTAATGTAGATTCTGCTAGATTTTGTTTTATTCTTACTGTATCTCCAAAGTAATTGTCTTGATTTTTCCTAGCTGCTTGCTGTATTTTTTCCTTAACCTGGGATGCCTGGAATTTGGTGATTATATTCCTGGAGATTTTACTCTTCAAATTCCCTTTTGAGTGCTTCCATAGCCTGAGACCAATTGATATTTTTCTTAGAAGCTTTGGATGTAGGGGCCCTGAGGTTGCTATCCTCTTCTGAGAATTCACTTTGATCTACCTTGTTGCTGAAGAAACTTTGGATAGTTTTCAACTTCCTTTCCTTGCTCATCTTGCCAGTTTTTACTTGACTTTTAATTCCCTCTTACAGTGGGGCACTACTTCCAAGCTACACTATCCCAAACCTTAGAGGGTACCAGGTGTTTCAGTTTGAGGGAGGGAAGGTTTTTCTCTCTCCTGGCCTGTTTTCTGGGCCGAAGATAACCTCAAGACAACTTGTTAATTAACCAGCCAGCAAAATTTTATGTGCTCTGGTTCTTAGCTCTGACGAGCCTGTGCCCATTTCCTCTCTCCACCCCCGCCCTGCCCCGGCTTCCTGCTACTCAAGATTTCTTCCTGGTTCCCTGCCAGGGTGGGATAACCAAATTCTTCCTTAGGTCCCACAGACACCCCTGTATTTTCCACCCCCAGCCAGCTATTCAGCCCTCTCAGCCAACCATAAGTTTAGTTTCAGAAGATACTGGTGCTGCAGCTGATTAGGAGTCTCAGGGGTAAGTTCTTCTTGTGCAGCACATTTGGTTTCTGTGTCAGTGCAATCGCAGGGTTGGATTCTTCTTGAAACCCAGCACAGCCCCCTCTAAGCTGTCTTTTGCTGGAATATAATCTCAGCCTGTCTTTTTGTGGGTTTTGCTGCTCCAGGGGTTGTTTTATGACTGTTTTGGGTGTAACTATGTCAGGAGCTCTGTGCATTTGATATCTTTCCTCTGCCATCTTGGCTCTTCCCTGCTGTGAAATGTGTTTCAATACACAACTGTATGCTTCTGTATTCTTTCCTTCTTTGAACAATTCAGATAAGAGTGAGTTTTGTGTCAGCTGCTTCCCCCTGACCTGCAAATTCTTCCTTGTTTATATAGAATTCTCCTTTAATGTCTATTCATGTGAAATAACTTCCCCTATTCTTCATTGCCCTCTTCCCCACAAATATATAATATTTTCTCTCTCTTGCTATTTCTTCTAAGAACATCAGGACATATTAACACTACTCCCAAGTCTTCCATGTAATGAGATTGCCTCTATAACCCCTGATTAAGGTGATGGAGTTCAGAGGGGACATATGTATGATCTGACCATATTAGAATGTTAGCAATGTTTCCTTGTTTGGTCCCTAAACATTCTACCTATATAATTATGTATAAAGATAAGGAAACAAATAAAAGCTCATTTAGGTGGGGGTACTAATTTGTCAGGGAATTACATAAGGAGAGGTTTCATGTAAGAGGCTGTGTCTGAGTTGAGCTTTGAAAAACACTACAGATTCTATGAGGTTGAAAAGAGGAAGGAGTAGAATTTAGGTATGTTGTTATTTAGTGATTTCAGTCTGATTCTTTGTGACCTCATTTAGGGAACTTGGCAAGGATAGTGGAGTAGTGTATCATTTACTTCTCTAACTCAATTTACAGATGAGGGAACTGAGGCAAGCAGGGTTACGTAACTTGCCCAGGATCACACAACTAGTAAGAATCTGAAATCAGTAGTCTTCCTGATTTCAGATTCAGCCCTCTATCCATTGCCCCTCCCATCTTCCCCTTTTAGGCATTGGAAACAGCATATAACAAGGTATAGTGATAGGAGACAATGTCACATAAAAGGAACAGCATGAAAGCCAATATGACAACTACAAATTATGGGCATGAGAATAATGTATAATGAGCATAGAAAGGGAGAATGAAGAGAGGTTAGGAAGGACTTCAAATGTCTGAGGATTACATATATGATCCTAGTAATAATAGATCCCAAAGAAGTTTATTAAGCAGGAAGATGGCATGGTCAGACCTGTGTTTTAAGACTATAAGTTTGACAGCTTTGTGAAGGCTGCATTTGAAATGAGAGATTTGAGGAAGGAAAACCATTTGGGACTATTGCATTTGGTCTGTGGTATGGGCATGGTGTTATTGTTGTTCAGTTACTAAGTCATGTCATACTCTTTGTGACCTCCCAGGCCCTTTTATCTTCCACTATCTCTTGAAGGCTATATAAGTTCATGTCCATTATTTCCATGATAGTATCTAACTCATCCTTTGCCATCCCTTTTTCCATTTTTCTTCAATCTTTCCAAATATCAAGGTATTTTCCAATGAATGCCATGTTCTTATTATGTGGCAAATATATTTAAGCTTAAGCTTCAGTATTTGACTTTCTAGTTAATAGCCTAAGTTAATTTCTTTAAGCATTGACGAATTTGATCTCTTTACTGTCAAAGGGACTCTCATAGGTTTTCTTCAGCATCACAATTTGAAAGCATCAATTCTGTTGCACTCATTTTTCCTCATAGTCCATAAATTGCTACTGGAAAAACCATAACTTTGACTATGTAAACTTTTGTCAAGAAAAATATGTCACTGCTTTTTAGTATGTTCTCCAGATTTGCTATAGCTTTCCTTCCAAGGTGCAGGCATCTTTTAATTTCATGATTGTGAATCATTATCTGTAGTCATGTGTGAGAAAATTATTAATAATAGGGTGTTTTGGAGACTCAGAGACCCCCCCCCACACACACACACAGAGGAACTCTGGCTGGTTTTTCAGGGCCAGTCCAGAGTCAAGAGAATTTCAAAGGAAATGGAGAAAGACCTTGTTGACTACCTATTGGAAGTTACCACACTAAAAACCACACCTACCTAAAAGTGTTTCCCTTCAGAGCAGCTGCTCTCTGTACTCTGACATCAGCTCATACTGCTCATAGACCACCCTCAAGTCCAATGAACCAATAGATTTGAATGATGCTAGGCAATTAGCTTTAAGCAGTGTGTAAGGGACACCTCTGCTCCTGACCATAGGGAGCATCTGCTTGGACTTGCTTTCTTGGTGCTAGAACTTGGAGGGCTCAGACACAGCCCATGATGGTCCCCCAATATCTCTCCTTAACTTTCTGAGCCATGTTCTCTCTTTGCTAATATTTAACATGCTTTAATAAATGCTTAATGTCCCAAAACTGGTGCAGTAGCATCTAATTTCTAATAATAAATATATGATAAACACTAGCTAAGTTTCCCTAAACTTGGGACAGTAATAGGGCTATGTCATATAATTTTAATTGTCATAGATCCAAGAATATGAAATCTGTTATTGCTTCTTTCTAATCTCCATCTATTTGGCAGGAAGTGAAGGGACCAATTGTCAATAGCTTATTTTTTCATTTTTCATTTTTAAATTTTATTTGTGAGATATAATTATATTTTATACATACATCAAACATAGATATAATATACACTTACATACATATATGACATGTATAATGTAAATTTTCTTCATTATTACATCTAGATATACCTAGATAGATTCTAATACTTATAACTTATTATTTTAAATCCTTAAATGATTGTTTTATAAATAATATATATATATATCAATCTATATAAATATTTTATATGACAAATTTGTTTAAATATAATTTCTATACAAATAAGAACAAAATAACTCATACATGCACTATATATATATTTATATTTATGTTTACATTTATATTTATATTTATGTTAAGCTTTCAAGCCTCCTTTTGTACTCTCCTCTTTCACCCTCATTAAGAGGCTTCTCAATTCCTCTTCACTTTCCACCAAGAGAGTAGTGTGTCTTTATATCTAAAATTATTGATACTTCTCTCAGCAGTCTTAATTTCAGCTTTTGCTTCATCCAGATTACCATGTCTTATGATGTTCTCTGCATAAAAGTTAAATTAAGTGACCTTGTTGTGCTCCTTTTCCAATCTTAAACCAATCAGTTGCTCCATGTTAGGTTCTATCCATTGCTTCTTGGCCTGCATACAAGTACCTCAGGAGACAAATAAGATAATCTTGTACTCCTATCATTTTGAGGACTTGTTACATTTTGTTGTGATCCACAGTGCCAAAGACCTCAGGATAGCCAATAAAGAAAATTAGATATTTTTTTTTCTGGAGCTCCATTATATTCTCTATAATCTAGTGAATTTTGGCAATTTGGTCACTAATTAATCTGCTTCTTCCAAAACAAGCCTGCTTTTCTGGCAATTCATGGTTCAGCTATCACTGAAGCCTTGATTGAAGAATCTTAAGCATGACCTTGCTTTCATGTGAAATGAAAATAATTGTTGAGCAAATTGAACATTCTCTGACATTGTTCTTCTTTTGGATGGGGAAGTAAAGTGATCCTTTCTGATCTCAATGGCCTCTGTTGTGTTTTCCACATGCTGATATAATTAGGGCAGTACTTTAACTTTTAGTATTGTAAATAGTTCAGCTGAGATTCCATCACTTCCACTAGCCTTATTGTTAGCAAAGCTTCAAAAAAGCCCACCAGACTTCATTCTCTAGCATATGTAATCCTAGATCAATAAATGTACCATTGTAGCATCGGCATTATTAAGATATTTCTTGTATATTTCTTCTGTGTATTTTTCCACCTCTTAATCTCTTCTACTCTTAAATTGGATACATTAGGGCATTACCAAACATTTGTAAAATTAAATTGTTTTGAAATGTCCAATTGAATTCCATCTTCCCCATTTGCAGTCCTTATACACAATTTATTATTATATCACTATATTTCTTTGAACTTTCCCCTTCAGCAAAAATCACTCTAATCTTTTTCATGAATTAAACATTCCAGAAAAATGGAGTACAGATGTTTGGCACTTTTCATCCAATGCTTTCTTCAAGTCATTATTTTTCTTTATTTCCCATCCTAATAAGATAGTTCTAAAGTGACTGTTTCTCTCGCTATATTATGAGGGCTGTTTTCAGGTCTCAACCATCACCTGTTTGTCTAGGATTTGGAGAAGAAGGTATTTTCTGGGGAAACAAATACATGTTTATAACATCTCTTTTACTCTGATCTCAGTAAGGCAGATATGGAAAAATTCTCAGATTTCATATCCTCAGGTTTCCATACTTTAATAGATGCTTTATTTTACAAATATGGCTTCTGTCTCCACAAATTCATTTTAGAACTCCCAGACTTTCTGTAGATTTGTTTTCATCCTCAATACCACACACCAATTTTGAAAAGATTCTGAGGATATATTGAACATACTGAAGCCCTTCATCTTATTCTTTAGTACCTCAAGGATACAAACATAGAATTAGAACTGTCCATGTACATTCTTCCATTCTTGTTACAAGGGAGAAAATAGATTATAGGTCATTATAGCCAGAAGAGATTTCAGGAATCCTGTATTCAAATCCTATCATTTTACTGATTTGGAAAGTAAAACTCAGAGAGATTTATTGTGTTTCTCACTGTTAAACTGATAGATGGTAGCAGAGTTGGGATTCCAATGTAGGTCTCTAGAATCATAGGTTAGTATTCTTGCTAATACATTTTTCTCAGATTCTTAAAAATAGTAATTACACTCATATACTCCATATGATTTTCCTAAACAAAAAAAAATTTTCTATAATATCATTAATACATAATAATCAGCTTTTATTATAAAGTTGTGAAACCCTGCTGTACTTGCGTTTGCCATTCATGTCTCTATAAAGCTGTTCCTTTTAAACTAACTGTCCTCTAATGGTATTCTACTGAATGTCATGCTTTTATGGAACCAATTAATGATATTACACAGGATATGACTGTATGGGGGAATTGTTGTAACAAGCAAAAAACATTAAAAAATGCAAGAAATCTTAACTGTTTGCAGAAGTAGATAGCCCTAGATATCAAACAAAATTAAATGGTGTTGGGAGCAGCTAGGTGGTGCAGTGGATAAAGCATCGGCCCTGGATTGAGGAGGACCTGAATTCAAATGTGGCCTCAGACACTTGACACTTACTAGCTGTGTGATCCTGGGCAAGTCACTGCCCCATAAAATAAACAAAAAAAAAAAAGAAAAAAAGAAATTACCAGGGATATTTTTTCACACACAAAAAAAAAATAAATGGTTTTTCCTTTTTGTCTTAGTTCAGTATTACTCTTCTTTGAAACTATTTTTTTAAGCTTAGCTTATATTAGTCCTATAAAAAGCTTTTCACACGAATTTAATTTCTCAGTCTCCATTTAAAGGGAACAATTTATCCATTTTCAAGAACAAAACAAAACAAAAAACATATTAGAAAAAATCCAAGCTTAATACAATATAAATAAAAAATATGTTTATTCTTTTGCATCTCGTTATTCAATGCCAGAATTTAAGACAAAGGCCTTTATAAATGATGCTTATAGGCTGATAATGCATCTTAATGTGTTACAAATATATTACCTAGAGTTAAAACTTACTCTAAAATAGTTTTTTTTGTTTTGTTTTCCTTTATTTTTTGCAGGGCAATGAGGGGTAAGTGACTTGCCCAGGATCACATAGCTAGTAAGTGTCAAATATCTGAAGCCAGATTTGAACTCAGGTCCTCCTGAATCCAGGGCCAGTGCTTTATCCACTGTGCCACCCAGGTGCCCCCTCTAATATAGTTTTATAAAAAGAAAAAAGGAAAATTTAAATGTTACAATATTACCTGTCCTTTGAAAATAAAATATATTTGGGGCAGAGCCAAGAAGGTGGAGAATAGCCAGCAAATTGCATGAAATCTCCTTCTCTTCCCTCAAAAAGAATATTAAATCAAGCCTCTAAATGGATTCTGAAATAACAGAACATGCAAAGAGACAGAGAGACACAGACTTCAAACCAGAGATAATTTAGAAGACTTCAGGAAAGGTCGGCCTCATTTGGGCAAAAGGGAGTCTTAGCTCACTGCAGTGCAGCATGTGGGAGAGGGTGGGGCAAGCCAGCAGGAAGCTGTGGGACACAGCCTAGCAATTGTGGCCCTTGGATCCAGGGACAACAAGCTAGTGGCGCAGCAGAATAGTGGCAAAACCCACTGCTACCACCTGAGAGGGCAGGTTGCCAGCTGGAGGGATAGGACAGGCACCAGAAGGCCTACGGAACTCAGTGTGCTTGGACAGGAAGCCCAGGGAAATGTCCACCAATCCCAGTGTGCTCTGACAGGAAGTCCAGAGCAGTGGCAGAGCCCCTATATCCCAGAAAAAGAAGCTTGAAACAGGGGCTCTAGTGTCCCCAGAGGAGACCTCAACTTAAAATAAATAAATAAATAAATAGATAGATAGATAGATAAATAAATAAATAAATAGATGAATGAATGAATGAATGAAATTAAATAAATAAATAAAATAAGCTGCATTATGAGTAAAAAACAAAAAAGACCTCTCATGATTGAGAGTTTCTGTGTTGACAGGGAAGAGGCAAACACAAATTCAAATGAGGACAATACTGCCAAATCGCATGTGAAGCCTCAAGAGGGAAGATGAATTGGTCTCAAGAACAAAAAGCCTTCTAAGAGGAGCTCAAAAAGGATTTTAAAAATTAATTGAGAGAAATGAAAGCAAAGCAAGAAAATTATGAAAAAAGAATGAGTAGCTTGGAAAAGGAAGCACAAAGACTGACTGAAGAAAACAATTACTTAAAAAATTCATCTGGCCAAATAGAAAAAAAAAAGGTGCATAATGTCATTGAAGAAAACAATGCCTTAAAAAATTAATATGGCCAAATGGGGGGAAAAAGGGCATAATCTCACTGAAGAAAACAATGCCTTAAAAATTAAAATTGGACATTTGGAAGATAAGGAATCCATGAGACACCAGGAATCAGTCAAGCAGAATAAAAAGAATGAAAAAAATAGAAGAAAATGTAAAATACCTCATTGGAAAGACAACTGGTCTGGAAAACAGATTCAGGAGAGACGATTTGAGAATTATTGGGCTGCCTGAAAGCCATGAGCAGAAAAAGAGTCTAGAAACTATATTCCAAGATATGATTAAGGAGAACTGCCCTGATATTATAGAATCAGAGGATAAAATTATCATTGAACAAATCCACCTATGTCCTTCTGAAAGAGCCCCGAAAAGTAAAACCCCAAGGAATATTGTAGCCAAATTGCAGAATTATCAGCTGAATGAGAAAATACTTCAAGCAGCCAGAAAGAATCAAGGTAAATATCATGGAGACACAGTCAGGAAAGCTAAGTGCATAGCAGCTTCAACATTAAAGAATTGCAAGGCTTGGAATATGATATTCCAGAAGGAAGAAGAGCTTGGACTTCTGCCAAGAATCTATTACCCAGCAAAACTGGGCATTCTCTTTCAGGGGAAAACATGGACATTCAATGACACTGGGGACTTTCAAGGTTTCCTGATGAAAAGACCAGAACTGAATAGAAAATTTGATCTTATCATACAAGACTCAAGAGAAGGTTAAAAAGGTAAACAGGGGGAAAAAAGTTACTCAATTAGGTTAAATTGTTTACATCCCTATGTGGGAAGATAATATTTATAACCCTTGAGAACTGTAAAGGTATTTGGGCAAACAGAGGGATTATATACAGAGGGTATAAATATAAATTGTCTTTAATGTAATGACATAAAGGAAATTAAGGGGTTAAAAAGGGAGCCTATAGGGAGAAGAGGAAAGGGGAGGTGGAATGGGGTGAATTACATCATATGAAGACGTAAAAAAAAAACTATTACAATAGAGGAAAAGAAGGGAGGGGTGAACACTGTTTCAACTCTACTCTCATTAGATTTGATTCAAAGAGGGAATAACATATACATTCATTTGGATAAAGAAACTTAGCTTATTATTTAGGGAAATAAAAGGGGGAAGGGAATGGGGGACTAATAGAATGGAGGGCAAAAACAAGGGAGAAAAGGGTAAAGAAAAGGGAGGGGGTGAAAAAAGGGAGGGCAGATTGGGGGAGGCAGGGGTAAGAAGCAAAGCATTGGCGAGGAGGAATAGGGTGAAAGAAGGGGGGAAGTACAAAGGGGGTAAACAAAATGGAGGGGAATAGACAGTTAGTAATAATAACTGTGAATGTGAATGGGCAGAACTCTGCTATAAAATGGAAGCAAGTTGCAGAGTGGATTAAAAGCCAGAATCCTACAATATGCTGTTTACAAGAAACACATTAGAAGCAGAGAGATACACACAGAGTAAAGGTAAAAGGCTGGAGCAGAATATATTATGCTTCAGCTAAAGTAAAAAAAAAAAGCACTGGTAGCAGTCCTTATCTCAGAAAAAGCATAGGCAAAAATAGATCTCATTAAAAGAGATAAGGAAGGAAACTACATCTTGCCAAAAGGTACTATAAATAATGAAGCAATATCAATATTAAGTATGTATGCACCAAGTGGTATAGCATCCAAATTCTTAGAGGAGAAATCAAATGAGTTACAAGAGGAATTAGAAAGTAATACTACACTATTGGGGGATCTGAATCTTCCCCTCTCAGAATTAGATAAATCTAGCCAAATAATAATTAAGAAAGAAATGAAACAGGTGAAGTGAATACTAGAAAAATTACACATGATAGATGTCTGGAGAAAACTGAATGGGGATAGAAAGAATATATCTTTTTCTCAGCAGTACATGGCACATTTTCAAAAATGAACCATGTATTAGGACACAAAAATATAGTCAAATGTAGAAAAGCAGAAATATTAAATGCATCCTTCTCAGATCATGATGCAATAAAAATTACATGTAAGAAAGAGCAGGGAAAAGTAGAATGAAAATCAATTGGAAACTAAATAATTTCATTCTAAAGAATGAATGGGTCGAACAACAAATCATAGAAACAATCAATAACTATATCCAAGAGAATGACAATAATGAGACAACATACCAAAATTTATGGGATGCAGCCAAAGCAGTGCTTAGGAGAAAATTTGTAGCTCTAACTGCTTACATGAATAAAAAAAAAGAAAGAGATTAATGAATTGGGCATGCAACTTAAAGAGCTAGAAAACGAATGAATTAGAAATCACCAATTAGATACTAAGCTAGATATCCTGAACATTAAAGGAGAAATTAATAAAATTAAAAGCAAGAAAACTATAGAATTAATCAAAACTAAGAGCTGGTTTTATGAAAAAAATAATAAAATAGATAAAATATTTGTTAATTTGATTAAAAAAGAGGAAAACCAAAATACCAGTATCAAAAATGAAAACGGTGATGTTACCAACCAAAGAAGTGGAAATTTAATCAATAATTAGGAATTATTTTGTGGAACTGTATGCCAATAAATTTGACAATCTAAATGAAATGGATGAATACTTATAATAATACAAACTGCCCAGGTTAACTGAAGAGGAAAACCCCATATTAGAAAAAGAAATTGAACAAGCCATTAATGAACTCCCTAAGAAAAAATCCCCAGGGCTAGATGGGTTTACAGGTGAATTTTACCAAACATTTAAAGAACAATTAAACCCAATATTATACAAATTATTGGGAAAAATAGCTGAAGAAAGAGTTCTACCAAATTTGTTTTATAATACAAATATGGTGGTGATACCAAAACCAGGCAGGGCCAAAACAGAGAAAGAAAATTATAGACCAATTTCCATAATAAATATTGATGCTAAAATCTTAAAGAAGATATTAGCAAGGAGATTACAGCAAGTGATCACCAGGATAATACCCTATGACCAGTTGGGATTTATACCAGGAATGCAGGGCTGCTTCAACATTAGGAAAACTATCAAGATAATCAACCACATCAAAAAGAAAACTAACCAAAATCATATGATTATCTCAATAGAGTGGAGGATCAATGGAATAGGCTAGGCACGGGAGACACAGTAGCAAATGATATTGGTAATGCAGTGTTTGATAAGCCCAAAGACTCCAGCTTCTGGGATAGGACTTCAGTGTTTGACAAAAACTGCGGGGAAAACTGGAAGATAGTATGGCAGAAATTAGGCATAGAACAACATCTCACACTTTATACTAAAATAAGGTCAAAATGGATACATGATTTAGACATAAGAGGTGATACTAAAGCTAAATTAGGAGAGGAAGGAATAGTCTAGCTTTAAGATCTTTGGAAAGGAGAACAGTTTATGACCAAACAAGAGATAGAGAATATTATGAAATGCAAAATAGATGATTTTGATCACACTAAATTAAAAAGTTTTTGTACAAACAGAAGCAATGCATCCAAAATTAGAAGCGATGCGGAAAGCTGGGAAACAATTTGTATGGCCAGTACTTCTGATAAAGGTCTCATTTCTAAAATATATAGGGAACTAAATCAAATTTATATCAATCCAAGTCATTCCCCAATTGAGAAATGGTCAAAGGATATGAACAGGCAGTTTTCTGATGAAGAAATCAAAGCTATCTACTCCCATATGAAAAAATGCTCTAAATCACTATTGATTAGAGAGATGCAAATTAAAACAACTCTGAGGTACCACCTGACACCTATCAGATTGGCTAAAATGACAAAAAAGGAAAATAATGAATGTTGGAGAGGCTGTGGGAAAATTGGAACACTAATGCATTGTTGGTGGAGCTGTGAACTGATCCAGCCATTCTGGAGAGCAATCTGGAATTATGCCCAAAGTGCTATAAAAGTGTGCATAGCCTTTGACCCAGCAATACCACTTTTGGGTCTTTTTCCCAAAGAGATCATAAAAAAGGGAAAAGCACCCACATGTACAAAAATATTTATAGCTGCTCTTTTTGTGGTGGCAAGGAATGGGAAATTGAGGGGTTGCCTATCAACTGGGGAATGGCTGAACAAGTTGTGGTATATAAATGTATTGGAATTCTATTGTAGTGTATAAACGATGAGCAGTAGGAGTTTAGAGAAACCTGGAAGGACTTGCATGAACTGATGATGAGTGAGAAGAGCATAACCAGAAGAACATTGTACACAGTATCATCAACATTGTGTCTTGATCTACTGTGATGGACTAGATTCTTCTCACCAATGTAATGAGTTCCAGGGGACTCATGATGGAAGAGGTTTTCCAAATCCAGGTTAAAAAAAAAAAAAGAACTGTGGAGTATAGATGCTCTTTGAACCTTTGTTTTAGGTGCTGTTGTTTTTCTATTTTGAGGTTTTTGCTCATTGCTCTGATTTATCTCTTATAACATGACTAATGCAGAAATATGTTTAATGTATATATATATATATATATATATATATATATATTCTATATCAGATTACCTGCTGTCTAGGGGAGGGAGGAGGGAGAGGAGGGAGAAAAATCTGAAATTGGAAAGCTTTTATAAACAAACTTTGAGAACTATCTTTACATACACTGGAAAAAAATAAAATACTTTTATCAGGAACAAAAATTCCTTTAAAAAATAATAAGTCTGCAACAGTTTTTCCTTAGCTCGCCAGAAAGTCATGGATGTCACCTGTAGCTATTTGGGGATACTATTCTAAGATGCTAATGAAACAAGGAAAGTCCAAAATCCTCTATATGTTTCATGCTTTCAAAATCCTCCACTCTACAAAGAGGAAGAAGAGAAGACTAAGAACAAGCCAAAGTGACCAAATAACACTATCTCATGGGGTTTAGCTGGAATGATATTTCTTCATTAAATACCTGTTGGGGCACTAATTCTAGGTAATTCAATAGTTTAACAGAGTGTGATGAGAGCTGGGTTCAGATTTTTTCTTACTAGCTTTTGTGTGTGTGTGTGTGTGGGGGGGACAATGAGTGTTAAGTGACTTGCCCAGGGTCACACAGCTAGTAAGTGTCAAGTGTCTGAGGCCGGATTTGAACTCAGGCCCTCCTGAATCCAGGGCCGGTGCTCTATCCACTGTGCCATCTAGCTGCCCCCCTTACTAGCTTTTTGACCCTACATGAGTTACTTAAAATCTCCGAGCCTCAATTTCCTCATCTATACAAAAAAGAAGTTAGAAGTGATTACTTTAATTTACTCTTCCATCTTTAAATTTATGAGCCTTTGAAATTTTTTTAAAGGGCTGGGTCACTGAATAGGAGATGGAGGAGGTAGATGGACAAAAATCAAGATGATATAAAAGTTAAATATATCAGTGAGAAATATTTTGGAAAATTCAATATGTGTTTGTTTTAATTTCAACATAATTTAATATAGGTCTCTCAAATGTTTATAAATAATTTTTAGTGCAATACCACCAAAGTTTTCCTTAAAACAAAATCCAACAGCTTTCCAGTTCAAGCATGGACAATGTCCTCACTTGCCTTTTGTTATTATTCAAGTCAATATAGAAGAACCATTGTTTGTAAAGAAATTCAAAAGTGTTGCAGGAAGTCTGAATCCAAGAAGTCCACTACCACCACTTACCCATTTCAAAGTAAATTCCTTGAAGGCAGGTTTTTTTTTTTAATTATTTTTGGTCTTTCAATCATCATAGCCAATCGTTATGTCTGGAAGAGTGGAGGTGCTTATTATATATTTACTCAATGAAACTGAATTATAAAGTGAAAAGAAAAAAATGGCATGTAGAAACAAGCACCTATAATGACAGTGTTATTCAAAATCCAATGATATTGGGAATAATAACTTTTTTATCAAAAATAAAGCTATTCAGTACTAAGGATTCCTAATTTTATTACAGAGCCCTATGTTACACTATGATATTTTTGATTTAATTCCATAGACCAAAATGGCTATAGAAACAAAAAAGCACTTTGCCGCACTAAGTGTTCTATGTGAACATAAGTTTTTATTATTGTCTTTATTAGCATTTAATTAAAAAGAACTTGCAACTTTAAATGAATCAATTCCTTTTATCCAACTTTTTATACTCAAATGAATAATAAGAGAAAAAAATTTGGGGAAGAATTCTCCAGAAGAATGGAATAAGATCTGGGTGATGTGTGTGTGTCTATAAGATATTTAGTGGCATATGAATGTAGCATTAGTGAAATCTAATTAAAATGATGTTGCAGGCTGTTGGAGTATTTACACAAATGTAAGCTGAGTTAAGATATCCACTGCCTCCTAATTATTTGTGCCACAAAGGCAGTAAAATACTGTCCATAGTCTTTTCACTAAGTAATCAGGAGGATGTCATTACACATTTCCTACTGCCAGCAATCAGCAATCATCAGTGTAAAAGCTACTGGAAATGTAGCTGTAAATAGTTATCCAATAGAGAATTTCAATCTGGTGCTCTAAATTTAATTAAGTGTATATGAAATTGTTTTTTTCTTTTCTTATTGATGAAGATCTTAGTGCAGGTTGCAAATGTTTTAAAAATGTTTTGAATGTTGACTTAAAGACTTTACATAAGCACTGATTTTCATAGTTACTACACTCCCTTGGAAATCCAACCCCACAACTACTTCCCTAGTGAGCAAAATCTCCATTAAAGTAGAAAAAAAGAATATGGCAGATTAGAGGCAACCCAGCTGAACTCTCAACATTTCTCTCCAAAGACAGTGCATCCTGGAAGTAGTAACCTACTTAAAAAGAGAGTTAAAAGCCAAGAAATAGGCTAGGATAATGAGCAGGCTGAAAAAAGTAGATCACTGAAAGTTTCTTTGGTGACATGGTAGATCAAAATACACCCTCAAAAGAAGATAATAAAGTGAAAGCTACTACATCCAAAGCTTCCAGGAGAAATATGAATTGGTCTCAGACCATAGAAGCATACATAAAGCACTTTGAAGATAAAGTAAGAGAGGTTGAGGGAAAAGTAAGAGATAGAAGAAAAATGGAAAGAGAAATGAGAGTGATGCAGGAGGGTCATGAAAAAAGTCAACAGCTTGAAAAGCCAAATTGACCAAATGGAAAAGGAGGGACAAAAGCTCTCTAAAGATAATAATTGCTTAAAAATTATGATTGAGGAAATAGAAGCTAATGCCTTTATGAGAAAACAAGACACAATAAAGCAATTACAAATTAATTTTTTAAAAATAGAGGACAATGTGAAATATATCCTTGGAAAAACAGCTGATTTGGAAAATAGATCCAGGAGAGATAATTTGAAAATTATTGGACTACCTGAAAACCATGATCAAGGAAAGAACTTGGACATCAACTTCCAAGAAACTGTCAAGGAAAATTTCCCTGATATTCTAGAAGCAGAAAGTAAAATAGAAATTGAAAGAATCCACTGATCTCTTCCTGAAAGAGATTCCAAAAGGAAAACTCCCAGTTATATTATGGCCAAATTCCAGAACTCCCAAGTCAAGGAAAATATATTGCAAACAGCTAGAAAGATACAATTCAAGTACTGGAGCTACACTCAGGATAACTCAAGATCTTGCAGCTTCTACATTAAAGTACCAGAGGGCATGGAATATGATATTCTGGAGGGTACAGGAATTGGGACTACAACCAAGAATCACCTACCCAGCAAAATGAGTATAATCTTTCAGAGAGAAAAATGGGACTTCAGCAAAAAAAAAAAAAAAAAAAAAAAAAAAAAAAGACTTTCAGGTAATTGTGATGAAAAGACCTGAACTGAATGGAAAATTTGACTTTCAAATATAAGGCCTGAGAGAAGCATAAAGAGGTCAACAAAAATAAATATATGTCATGAGGGATGTTAAAAGGTTACGCTGTTAACATTCTTACAAGGGATGATGATACTTCTAATTCAAAAGAACTTTCTCAGTATTAGGGCAGCTAAAAGAAATATACTTCGACAGAGGGTATAACTGCAAATTGAATAAGAAGGGATGATATTTGTAAAGCATTTATTTTTTTGTTTATCCTTGTTTTTTGTGGGCATGATAGAGTGACTTATGTTTGGGGCCCAATTTGGGCTCTGGGCCTCCTGGGTGCAGGGCTGGTGCTTTGTCTACTGTGTCACCTAGCTGCCCCATGATGACATATTTCAAATAAAATCAAGGTGTGAGAGGAATGCACTAGAAGAAATGGAAAGGGAGAGGTGGAATGGGGTAAAGTAGCTCATAAAAAAAAAAACCAACAACATATGGAGTGGAGGGGAAGATGGGGGAAGGAGTGGAGGAGTGAGTAAGCCTTACTCTTATCAGAATTGGCTCAAAGAGAGAATAACATACACACTTATGTGGATATAGTAATATATTTTGCTCTGCAGGAAAGTGCAAGGGGAAGGGGATATGGGGGTAGATGTGAAGGAAGACAGGGCAGATTGTTAGAGGGTACAGTAAAATGCAAAACACTTTTGAGGAGGGGAAGCGTGAAAGATAGAAAATATAGTAAATATCAAGGGGAGGGAATAGGATGGAGGGTAATACAGTTAGCAATTGTAACTGTGAATGAAATGATGAGCAGGATGCTATCAGAAGGAATTATGAAAAATGCAATCTATTTACAGAAAAATAACTGTATCTGAATGTAGATTGAAGTATAATTTTATTTGTTAGTTCCACTTTCTAAAATTATTTTGTATGTTTTCTTTCACAACCTGACTAATGTGGAGATATTTTTCATCAATCCACTTATGTAACTTATATTGAATTGAGTGATTTCTTAAGGAAGGATTAGGGAGGGAGGGATGAAGAAAATTTGGAACACAATGGTTTTGTTTTTCATTAGCAGATTTCGCCATTTTTAATTCATTAGCAGCTTCTGCCATTTATTAACAGCATGCTGATTTTTTTTTGGCAAGGCAATGAGGGTTAAGTGACTTGCCCAGGGTCAAGTGTCTGAGTCCAGATTTGAACTCAGGTCCTCCTGAATCCAGGGCCAGTGCTTTATCCATTGTGCCACCTAGCTGCCCCAACCATGCTGATTTAATAAAGCTGCTGAGGCTTGCCCATGGTGTTTTGATGTACAATGCTCTCACATTCTGCCAGTTTTTCTTTAGCAGAGTAAATAGGAAATTGACATCCAGATGGATCTTGTAGGCAAGCTTATCATCTGTCATCTTCACATGGCCAACAGCCACCACCAGACACAGCACCTTCTTCATCTGGAACTTGATAGTAGATTTAACCTCATTGACCTTTACCATCATATTCTCATTGTAGGTGACCAGAGATGGTAACTTGCCAGCTTTGTTCAGACCAGGGACCAGGATTTGAGGGATTTGCTTGATCAAGGACTCAAAGGCCAAAAAGGCATCATACTTTTTAGCCAGCTTCTTGACCAATTTCTTGTTCTTATTCAACTTCTTCTGGGACTCAATATACATGTGGGGGATTTCTACAGCTTTGGCCTCATCATAATGCTGCTTTTATCCCAGGACACACACAGAAAATTTAGGTCAGGGTGTGGAATTGAGACTGATGGTGCCTGAGAAACATTTGTCCTTTTGGGGATCATAGTTCTTCAGACTGATCTGCAGCTCCACAGTTTCCAAAAACTTTCTGTGTTTGCACTGGTTTCCATGCAGAACCTCTTGCACAGCTTTGTAGAGTGTCATAAGAGACTTTTCTGCTCATGGCTGCTTACTGGTCACAAGCTGGGAAAAGTGGAACACAATGTTTTAAAAAATCAATGTGAAAATTTGTTTTTACATATAACTTGGGTAAAATTCTAAATAAATAAATTTATTATTAAAAATATATAATGTTCACTACTTATTTACCAGTAATGAAGCTCACTTGTGCAACCGTAAGAATGCCAACAAAGATATCTCCATCCTATTTTACTCAAATACCATGGTCATAAACATCATGGGTGGGATGCCTTGATGCTTTGGAAAGTCCCTCAACTTAATTTGTGTATCTCTTGATCATTTCTCTTGTTCAACATGAGCAAGTCACCATCTTATGACCACTTAGTCAGTGGAGACACCCCAATCTTCCCCCAAACTGTGAGTCCCCCGTTAATATGTAATTTTGGCCCCCAAAGGGCAAGGTGAATTAACCAATGAGATTCTGTATTTTACCATGCCTCTTTTGCATATTTGGGCATGAGATCCAATAGAAAGAAGGCCCTGGAAGAAAGGGGCACCTCAAGTCATGAGGAAGATCCAAGGTGCACTTCATTAGAGTGGATCATGGACCCTTTAATAAAGTGCCATTGGCTCAGAGCTCTGCCTTAGTTTATTTTATCATAGGTTGGACAATTTTAATCCCCACATAATCTATCCTATTTCATCATATTTATTTGAAAATATGTCCTTGCCAATGACAATAATTTTATTTTATATTGTAAAATGTAATTATAACTCATGAAAAGACCTTTTTTAATTTAATGACATTTAATGTTTTGTTGTAGTTCATAGAAACAATAGCCCAGTGTCTCATATGTATGGAAATGTACAGCTCATCAACTTGAGAAGGGATTTTAGTTGAAAGCAAAATATGCTACCTGAAATTTTACTTCTGAAACTCTATTTTTTTCTACATGTGGGAGTCAGTGAACCTTTGGCAGAGTTCTTAAAACAAGGAATTTTCCATTTTTACACTATGTTTCAAATGTGACAGAAAGGATATCTGGTTGAAAAATTGCTGAGTGTTCAACAGCAGACATGTAATCCATTATTTGATGACTTGTCCTCATATCAGTAGCTAACCTCCTGTGCTTGTACTTGCTTTGGGCCACCTATAACTCTTGTACACATAACTTTATACAACTGTAATACAGCCTTCCAAATGAGAAAACCAGAAAGGAAAACAAGGCTGAACATCAACAAAAAGAAACATGGTTGCTTTCAAGCAGAGACACACAAATTACTGTACAGCAATTCTGCTGTACAGTATCCAAATGGATAAGTGAGCTACCATCTTGATAATGATAGCCTCTTACTAAGTTCCCACATATAGCTTCTATATTTATAGGAAAGAGGAAAAAAATGACAGAATCATAAAGAAGACTACTTGCTACTCTATAACTACATCTTTTCCCGATGGATTCTCTCAGGGAGTAAACTTTCATATTTGTGGGTCTTATTTAGAAATTTAGAAAAATACTTGTTATCTCAAATATTAGAATAAAATAAGATGTAGTCAGAGAGCAGTCTGTATTAGAGAAGAGAAGTGTCACCTGGTTCCAGTAGTCTGTGAGGGCAATATTATTCATTGTAGCAGCTGATTCTCATCAGTATATTCCCAAGACCATTTGCCTTCTGCAAGCTGCATTCTCTACTAGAATTTAAACATTTATGTTGCTCATATTTGTGACCAGAATTGATCTTACAAACCAAGGGACCTTTTGAAATTAGTGCCAGTGTATATTGAATGATATAATCTAATGAATTATATAGATATAAGTATTAATTTCTGAAAACAGGTTTATCTCTCTCTCTCAAAAAAAAACCATCCAATCCAGTCACTTCATATTACAAAAGAGTAAACTGATTAAACTGATGTCCAGAAAAACTAAGTGACTTGCATAAGTTCACACAAGTAGAAATTTAGAGGTTCAATTCGAATCCAGCATATTCAACTTCTGATTTACTGTCTCCTGTACTAACTCCTCTAAGTTCCCTTGTTCAATTATCATCTGACTTATGTTTAGAGAAACATGATCTCTCTTCAAATGCTTGGATTTCATATGTAAAAGAAATCAGATTTATTCTATATAATCACAGAGGATAGAATCTAAGGATTCATTCATAAAAGATATAGAGAGACAAATTTAGCTTGGTATGAGCAAAAACTGCCTAACAATTAAAGAATTTTTTAAAAGCAATTGATAGTAATGATTCTCCCTCCAGTAATTATGGAACTATTTTTCTAGAAGTCTGATGACCCCAGGTCAATATAAAAATATATTCTCTCAGATGTTCATACTCAATTTGAAAGTATGTATAATAAACAAAGTAAGTAAAAGAAGGGACAATTTGACCTCATAGGAAGCGCTGAGATTGGGGGTGGGGGGAAGGGGTGTTATCATTTGTAACTTTAACATGTCTCTGAAAGATATAGTTTATTCAGAAGTAACAGGTTAGCTAAGACGAGCATTTGGAGACCATACCCTTTGATCCTGAGATCTAATTGTTCAGGAGACACTCTGAGAAGATTTCAGATAAAGGCAAACCATATATCCATAGCAGCACTTTTTATAGAAGTATAAACATATAAAGTACTTATAGACTGATAAACAGCCCTGTGGTGACTGAATATAATGGAATGCCACTGCTGTGCTTAGAGATAATGAATATTAAAAATTCTGAGAAGTATAGGAAGAATTTTATAAAATTGAAAACTGATTTCAATTCTATTTTGTAGATTGAGTCAAAAGAGGGCCAAGCCAAGATGGTAGAAGAAAGATAGGGATTCCCCAGAGCTCTCCCCCAAGATCCTTCCAAATACCTTCAAATAATGTCATAAGACAATTCTTTGAGCAGCAGAGCCCACAAAAAGACAAGGTGGGGGGGGAGCTAGGTGGTTCAGTGGATAAAGCACAGGCCCTGCATTCAGCAGGACTTGAGTTCAAATCCAGCCTCAGACACTTGGCACTTACTAGCTGTGTGACCCTGGGCAAGTCACTTAACCCTCATTGCCCTGCAAAAAAAAAAAATAAGAAGAAAAAGAAAGAAAAAGACAGGGTGAGATAATTTTGCAGCTAAAGACAACTTAGAAGGTAGACAAGAAAGGTCTGTTGTACCCGGGTGAGAGTGGCCCAGTGCAGGCCATCCAAGTGCAGACCATGCAAGTGTAGCTCCAGCCACAGTCACAACAAACCAAGAGCAGGCCTTGAGAGCCTGTGAATCTTCAGTGGCAGCAACTGCTTCTGGAACTCAGTCTACATTAAGGAAGTCAAACAATTGGCCAGAAAGGAGATTACAGGGATCTTTTTGCTAGCACTGATGTAAGACTCTGTTCTTTTGCCCATCCTCCAAAAAAGGTCACAATCTTGGGTGTCAGTGTCAGGCAGGGAAATAAGACAATCACACCAAAGTTTGCAGCCACAGTGGAGTGGGATTCTGTTCATAGTTCCAGGACAGAAAATCAGGCCTGTGGTTGCTTGCAGGAAAGAGTACAAGCCAGGAAAGCATTAAATATACCTTTTGTAAAACATATGAAATTGGAAAAACAAAAAACTTATAAATCACTAAAAGTATCTCTGAAAACAGCTGCATAATCCCTACCCTCCCAAAGCTTAGGACAGTGCACCCTTCATGCTGGAATCAGTGCTCCACTTTAACAAAGAGTTAAAAGTCAAGAAATAAGCTGGGGAAATGAGCAAACAGAAAAAAAAATGCTGAGCACAGAAAGTTTATATGTTGAAAAGGAAGATCAAAAGAAGATAACAAAGTTAAAGCTCCTACATCCAAAGCTTCCAAGAAAAATAAGAATTGCTCTCAGGCCATCAAAACACTCAAAAAAGACTTTGAAAATTAAATAAGAGTGATGAAGGAAAATCATGAAAAAAAAAAAAACCATCAACTGCTTGGTAAACAAGACACAAAAAATCCTGACAAAAATAACACCTTAAGAAACCAACTAGGCTAAATGATAAAAGAGGTACAAAAAGGCAATTAAGAAAAGAATGTCTTGAAAAGCTGAGTTGGCCAAATGTAAAATAAAACTAAATTAAATTAAATTAAGGTACAAAAGCTCTCTGAAGAAAATAACTCCTTAAAATTTAGGACTGAGTAAATGAAAGCAAATGACTTTATGAGAAATCAAGAAACAATAAAGCAAAACCAAAAGAATGAAAACATAGAAAGCAATGTGAAATATCTCTTTAGAAAAACACCTGACGGGGCTGCTAGGTGGCACACTGGATAGAGCACCGGCCTTGAAGTCAGGAGTACCTGAGTTCAAATCCGGCCTCAGACACTTAACACTTACTAGCTGTGTGACCCTGGGCAAGTCACTTAACCCCATTTGCCTCACTAAAAAAAAAAAGAAAAAGAAAAAGAAAAACACCTGACTTGGAAATAGATCCAGGAGGGAGTTTGAAAATGATTGGAATACTTGAAACCCATGATCAAAAAAGTAGCCTAGAAAAAAATCTTCCAGGAAATTGTCAGGGGAAATTGTCCTGATATTCTAGAACCAAAAGGTAAAATAGAAATTGAAAGAATCCACAAATCACCTCCTGAAAGGTCCCAAAATGAAAAATCCCACGAATATTATAGACAAATTCCAGAGCTCCCAAGTGAAGGAGAAAATATTGTAAGCAGCCAGAAAGAAACAATTCAGGTATTGTGGAGTCACAGTCAGGATAACACAAGATTTAGCAGCTTCTATATTAAAGGATCAGAGGGTTTGGGATATGATATTCCAGAGGGAAAAGAAAATGGGATCACAAAAAATAATCACCTGCCGAGCAAAACTGAATTAAATCCTTCAAGGGGGGAATGGGAATTCAATGAAACAGAATGTTCAGGCATTTTTGATTGAAAGACCTGAGCTGAATAGGAAAATTGGCTTTCAAATATAAGAATCTGGTGAAGAAAAAAAATGGAAACATGAAAAATAAATCATAAGGGATATTAAAAGGCATAACTGCTCACATTCCTACATAGGAAGATAAGTGTAACTCATAAGAACTTTCTCATTATTAGGGCAGGTGGATGGAGTATATTTAGACAGAGGGCAGAGGTGTGAGTTGAATATAAAGGGATGAAATCTTTAAAAATAAAATTGGAGGCTGAACTGTAGTGGCTGCTGGAAGTCTAGCCGTGATACAGCTGCAACCTCCTCTCACTTCCCTTGTGTGGCATGGCAATCTCCTGCAACTTCCCTCCTTGCTTTTTTCCCAGTGTTGAACACAAACCATGCCTACCAATGACAATGTTAATTCACCAGCTACCTGGCTTAATAGGTTTAAAAAAAAAAAGGGAAAGACAACATAGAAATGAGGTGCTGGCATATTGAAGTGAATGTAAAACTGAGGAAAGCTAAAAAAGATGACCAGATTCTGAAAAGAAGAAATCTCTGTACTTTTCCTGATGATGCTACTTCTCCTCTGCAAGAAAACCAAAATAACCAGTTCTCTGCACTTTGGTCTGTTGAATAAATTGTCAAAGGCATAAATAATAATAACCTAGAAGTTCAACTTCAGGCTACCCAACCTGCTAGGAAACTCCTTTCTTTTTTTAATTTTAACTTCTTTTTAAAAATTTATTTAAGTTTTCAACATTTGTTTAGATAAGATTTCCAATTTCAATTTTTTCTCCCTCCCCTCTATTGGCTATTATCTCTTCCTATGTAAAATAAAGGCCCACAAGGGGCAGCTAGGTGGAGTAATGGATAGAGTACCAGCCCTGGATTCAGGAGGACCTGAGTTCAAATCTGACCTCAGACACTTGACACTAGGGAAAAACAGCCTCCCATATACCAAATAATTGAGGATGGTATGATTCCAAAGCTTGTAGGCTTCTTGGGCAGGACAGACTGAAATCCTATTCAGTTTGAATCTGCTTGTGTACTCACTAACATTGCTTCTGGAATGTCAGACCAAACCAAGGCTGTGGTAGATGGAGGGGCTATATCTGCATTCATTGCCCTGTTGGCCTCTCCCCAGGCTCATATCATTGAACAGGCAGTGTGGGCTCTGGGAAACATTGCAGGTTACAGTTCAGCCTACAGATATTTGGCTATCAAGTATGGTGCAATAGACTCTCTTTTAGCTCTGCTTGCAGTTCCTGATATATATTCATTAGCATGTGGTTACTTGAGAAATCTGACCTGGACACTTTCAAATTTTTGTTGGAACAAGAATCCTGCTCCCCCAATAGAAGCTATTGGGCAAATTCTTCCTACCTTTGTTTGCCTTTTACATCATGATGATCCAGAAATTCTGGAAGATACCTGTTGGGCCATTTTCTACCTCACAGATGTCCCAAATGACAGGATTGAAGTGGTTGTGAAAACTGAAGTCGTCCCACAACTAGTGAAACTTCTAGTATCTGGTGAATTACCAATATTGACTCCTTCCTCATGGACTATAGGAAACATTGTCACTGGAACAGATGAACAAACTCAGATTGTAATAGATTCAGGAGCACTTGCTGTCTTTCCTATCCTGCTTACTCACCCCAAAACCAATATCCAAAAATAGGCTGCATGGACCATGTCAAACATCGCTGGTTGTCAGGACCAAATATAGCAAGTTGTGAACCATGGATTAGTTACATACTTGGTTGGAATTCTGTTAAAGGGAGAGTTTAAGTCACAGAAAGAAGCTATATGGGCCATCACAAACTATACAAGTGGTGGAAAAATTCAACAGATTTTTTATCTTGTCCAAAATGGAATTCTGGAACCCTTAATCAAACCTCTTGTCTGCAAAAGAGAGCAAAATTATCCTGGTTATTTTAGATGCAATTTCAAATATTTTTCTGGCTGCTTAAAAACTCAATGAAACTGAAAAATTATGTATCCTGATTGAAGAATGTGGAGGACTTGACAGAATCTTTTGGCTAGAATTAAAAAACAAAACAAACAAACAAAAAAAAAAAACAAAAAAACAAAAAACAAAAAAAACCTCAGTGTGGACTGGCCTGGAGTTCCGCAAACTGCACAGTGCTCCACCCACTGGTTGTAGCTGTTGCTATGGCGATGGCACCTCACATCATTACCACTCGCTTATGCCTACATGGGCCTGGCAAAATTGTACTGTTTGGAAGCCTGGTGAGGGAAGTCATGTGACTGTCAGAGCGGCCAGCCAATTGGCTGGGGGCTTTGTGGGGTGTGCTGGGAAGAAGAGAGTTGTTTTTGCTTGTTTGCTTTTGTTTTTTTCTGGCATTCTAGCTAGAAGCTGGAAGGCGCTGGAAGATGCTGCTGTGTATTCTCAGCTTATTCCTGAGTGTTATCCAGGTTGTATAATTTCCATTTTCCTATTTTATTTCCTTTCCCTTAATCCTACTGATCCTGTTTGTGTTGTTGTTTTTTTTTTTAAATTTTGTTCTTGTTAAATAAATTCTGGTCTGTTTTGAGGGAGGCTGCTGGTCTCCTTCCTTGCCCCAATATTGTGAAGAGCTGCTTAGCTAACACTCCCCAATTAAAAATTGGACCCCACAGTATATGAGGCTTCTTCGAGCTTGATTGAAAAGTATTTTTCTGCAGAGGAAGAAGATCAGAATGTTGTACCAGAATCTACCTCTGATGGTTATACTTTCCAAATTCAAGATGGCACACCTGGGACCTTTAACTTCTAGATTTTACATTAAAACCTTCATGTCTTGTATGCCTTGTTCTTGGTATAATTTTGTCTTACTGTCTCTCCATTAAGATCTTTTTTTGAAATGTGACTTTTAAGGCAGCACTAATGAATACTTGAAAAGTTTGAACTGCGTGCATCATGTATGAATCCTCTATCCTCAATATAGGATTCTTATTTCTATGTGGAATTTCCTGTCTTGCAGTGTCCTGTAAATAAAAACTTAATTCCACACTTTGCTTTACCTCAGCCTGCCTAATTTATCATATTTTAAATGGGTGCTACCTTTTAGTCCAAGAAAAGTGGGAGATTATATTCCAAGGATCTGTGATATTGTATGTGGCTATTTCATCCATAAATGGAGTTTGTAACCTGAAGAATGTAGTTTTTAAAGACTTGATTTGGCTGAAAATCCATGACTGTGGCTGGCCCTCTCCAGACTTTACTAAAACTGGGCTGCTAGTTTTAAGATTAGCAATTATCCTTAGGCCAGGTTGATCACCCTAACACAATTTAAAGTAGAATATAGCAGAGCCTGCATTTTATTCATAACAGCCTTTGTCAACTTGACATAATAGTTTCAGATGTCATTGGAAGAGATGTTTGTGTTTCTATTCTGATTATTGTACCTTATTAAATAAATAATTTCCAATGTGAGAAAATTCTAAAGTTCATTTAAAATTTTTCCCCCTCTTTGTACCTAGATTTCCTTCCTTGACATCTTGTACTATTTTCTTTTACTCTGTAAACACTGTTAAACATGCTATATAAATATAAATTTAATCTCCCTACTGAAAAAAGAAATTTCAAAATAAAATTAAGAGGCGAGAATGGAATGCATTGTGAGAAAGGGAAAGGGAGAGGTGGAATTGGGTAAAGAATCTCACATAAAAGAAGCAGGAAAAAGCTTATACAGTAGAGGGGAAGTTGGAGGAGGTAAGTGAGAGTGAGTGAACCTTACTGTCATGAGAATTGGCTCAAAGAGGGAATAACAGACACACTCAATTGGGTATACTAATCTATCTTACCCTGTAGGAAAGTAGAAGGAAAATGGAATAAGGGCAGGGGGTGATAGAAGGGAGAGCAATTTAGATGAGGGGGCAGTCAGAAGCAAAACACATTTGAGGAAGGACAAGGTGAAAGGATATAGAAAATAGAGTAAATGGCTTGGTCTGTGAATAGGATGGAGGGAAATATATGTTAGTAATAGTAGTTGTGAAAAAAGATTAAAGCAAGTTTGTTTGGCAAAGGCCACATTTCTCAAACACATAGAGAACTGAGTCAAATGTATTAAAATAAGAGCCATTCCCCAATTGATAAATGATCAAAGATATGAAGAATTTTCAGATGAAATAATCAAAGCTATCTATAGCCATATTTTTAAAAAATGCTCTCACTCTTGATTAGAAAGATGCAATTCAAAACAATTTTGGGATACTATCTCATACTTATTGGATTGGATAATAGGACAGCAGAGGGAAATGACAAATGTAGGGGATATGGGGTAAATGAGACATTAATGCACTGTTGGTAGATTTTTTAACTGATTAAAATATTCTGTAGAGCAATATAGAATTATGACCAAAGGGCTATAATATCATGCATGCTCTTTGACCTAGTAATACCACTACTAGGTCAGTATCCAAAAATATATATAAGAAACAAAAAAAATTAAAGGTCCTATATGTACAAAAATATTTATGGGAGTTCTTTTCTGGTGCAAAGAATTCAAAATTGAGGCGATATTTATCACCTGGGGAATGGATGAACAAATTTGAGGATAAGATTATGATGGAATTGCACTTATAGCATTATTGTGCTATAAGAAGTGATGATCAGAATGCTCTCAGAAAAACCTGGAAAGACTTACATGAATTGTTGAAAATTGAAATATACTGTATACAAAGTAACAACAATATTTAGGATGATCAGCTATTAATGACTTATCTATTCTCAGCAATGCAAGCATCCAAGACAACTTTGAAGGACTTGCAACAAAAAATATGATCCATCTCCAGAGAAAGAACTGATGGTGTCTGAATACAGATTGAAGCATAATTTTTCTTTTAGTTTCTTTTTCTTAAATTTCTTTTGTCTGTTTTCTTTCACAACCTGATGAATATGGAAATTTTTTACCTGACTACACATGTGTAACATATTGTTTTAATTCTTAAAGAGGATAGTGGGGGACAGATGGGGGAAGAGAATTTGGAGCAAAAAGTTTTAAAATGGATGTTAGAAATTGTTTTTACATGTATTATGACAAAATAGGTGGGGCTTTGGAGTAGGACTTTGGGAAAGGGGTTCTTAGGAATTCCTCTTTAAAGAATTACACCCTGTTACACAAAAATCCAATTAAAATAAAATAAAAGCTTATTTAGGGTGCTAGGGAAAGGAAAATAAGAAAGAAATCTTTGAATTTCTTCTCATGGAGAGAAGGCATGGCACAGAGCATGGCTCTGAGATACCTATCTCCTCAAGAAGGAGACAGCCAGATACTTTTATAGAGGAGTGATGGGGATGATCATCTGACTGTGGAAAATTCCCTTATTGGGGGAGGACCATGCCTCACTGGTGGTGGCTGGGGGAAGTGGGGTGAGGAGCAGTTCTGGACCCCTCAAGCCATCACTTTTCTCATGCCACAAAGGCAGGAGCCATGCCTAATCTTATCTCCCCAAGGGGTGGAGGAGATTGGAATGAAGTGTGGTGGTCCTAGAGATAGCTCAGTCCAGATCTGGTGCCACTTATCTCTTTAGGTGTGTCTGTACTTTGGTTTAGGTTCTCAAGAAGGTTCTTTGATTTACCGCCAGAGAATTTCTGAGGTACACTAGGCTTATAACACATGTAATAGGGTAAAAATAAAATCCTAAATAAATGAAGAAAATTAAAAAAAAAAAAGATCAAGTTCAAACTGGCATAGTTTTGCAAGCTTTTTGATGCTGAATAAGTCCAAATTCCTTACCTGTGTAACTTTACCTTTAACATAAATTTCAGAGAAATTTGCCTAAAAGCTGTTTTTGCCTTGTAATTATATCCACTCACGATGCAATTATATTGTAAAGTGAATCTTTACCCTCATATAGTCTACCTTTGTAACCTCACTACCCACTTTTCTCTAATTCAAGGTGTTGTTGTTGTTTATTTTTTAATAACCTTATTCACCACACATTCAACTAAAATTCCAGTTGATTAAACCAAAACAAGTAAAACAATTTAAGACTACTCATTTCCTGGGAAGCTTTGTCTTGTGACTCATGCCTTGAGTGTTGTTAAAGTGGTTTCAGAAGGGGAGGTCCAAATAATGTAAATTAAATTCTGAACATGTCATCCCAATTTTCAATCAGAAGAACAAACACCTATTTTTGTTCAGTCATCTTAATTGTTAGAAAAGACCCTGTCAGGCCTTCATTCTGGGTCTTCATCATTCTGAGAAGCCTTTTACAAATTTTATTGTTTGCTTCTAGTTTAACTAATAAATTAATCATACTTGAACTATTGTATTATATTTTACCTTAGTTTTCAAACATAACACTTTTATGTATTGATGAAGAATTATATAGAACAAGGGAAACAATATACATAAAAGAACAACAATGGAAATGTAATTAACCCCAAAATGATTTGTGAAAGATGAGAGGAACATAGTTATGATTGATTTATATAAATCCACACCAAACCTCTAGACTAAAGAGATGAATATCTTCTCCTACAAAAGGAGCAGAGAAAAGGGGGTGGGGTGGGGGGGTGGAGGTGGGAGCCACCTCTTTAAGTATCCAACCTAGCTTGGTGATTTCCACTGTTGAAATACATATAGAGCACTGGTATATGATATATGGGGAATACCTATGACCAGGGCACACATATGTAGTAGCATAAGTGCCAGGGATATGTCTGATGAGGGCATGCACCAAAAAAGGGGAGTAATTCATTAGTTTACACCTCCAATGCTGCATTTCTGCCAATTTCTTCCAATAATTTTCATCAAGCTACTCTCTGACAAGCTTAATTCCTACAGTGCTCATATCTCTGTTACTCCTCCTGGATGCCATATCTCTGGCCCAAATGGTCTTCATTTACCCAGCTTTAATCAGAGTCCTCTGCCATACACTAGGGATATTATGTTTATTACCCTATGCTTCTACCCTGAAGGAGAATAGCTATATCATTTTACATCATTTCTCTCAGTCTCTCACTGGGCCTCAGTTTCAATTGTCAGGTTATCTTGAAGGACATCTGCTACTCAGTCTTCCATCTAATGAGGGGGGGGAGGTTGAATGTATTTTATTATTTATGAACTTCTCCCCTATAATAGAGGGCTATAGTTCATTTCAGCCTGAACTCTCAAGCAGCTCTTTCAGACAGTAAATATGAAACTCGTTTCCCTTAGGCAGGCTTCTCACAAAGGGTAGAAGATACCAGGCCAAGGTCATCGAATCATAGATTTAAAGTTGGAAGGGAACTTTGAGGACATCTAGTGCAATTCCCTCATTTTGCAAATGAAAAGACTGAAGCCCAGCAAGGTTAAGTGATTTGTACTCAACATGTCTGCATTCTGAACTACTCTCACGTCTACTATCTCCTCTAAATTCCACAGTTCAATTGTCATCTGACTTATGTTTAGAAATACACTTTTTCCCCCTCAGTTCTTAAAGTCATTTATTGTGACAAATATTCTAACGGCAATTCCTTTAGGAAATTTTGTACCTCAAACAAGCAAGGAGCTGAGAAAAAATGTGTGGTATCTGTACTGATTCTACCTTCCATAACCATACTTCTTTGCTCCATGAACATAACAAAAACTGATCTGATTAGAAATGACTGAAAAGTTTATAACTCTGATCTACTTTTCCCCAACAACAAATCATAATCTGTTCTCTCTTTATAATTTAAGCTATTCTAAATTGGAATGAGTTATCTCAAAAGATACTGTTTTATGCTGTCAACATTCTTCAAAAGAAGGAAAGATTTGTCAAGTATTGTAGACAGAATTCTTATACAAGTGAAAGGTCAGCTAGATGGCCTCCAATATCCCCCTTCAAAATGAATATGGGTTTCTATGGATATGATTAAATGATTTACAGTAAAGGAAATATGTCCTTATTTCTGAAAAAAAAAACAAACATTGAATTTTTAACATACAGTAGTTCAGATCAAAACTTCTTAAATTGTGGGTTGTAACCCTACATGAGGTCACAAAAATTTTGATAACAATAAAAGGTTATATATACCTACCCATTTTTCTATATCAATATACCTGAGGTCATGTAAAAATTTCTTGGGTGAAAAGTGTTTGTGAGTGGAAAAAGTTTAAGTCCTGGTATAGATAATAGATTTTTTCAAATACTGATAGTTGGTTTAGTGTTAGTGAACAATTTGACTCCATTTACACATTCTCTGGACTTGGAATGTATCATTTACCATTTATTGTCAGGCCTTAATGTCTAACTCAGTTAATTATATTGTAGAGAATAATGAATATTCAAAGTCTTGTAAGGTAGAAGTCAAAAGAGGTTGAATCATCAGTTTAAAAAAAAAGTGGAGGAAAGACCAAAACACATAGACTTTCCTCTGTGATTTCAGGAAGTTTTTGTCTCTCAGTAGCTCTGGAGTACAATTGAATGGAAAAGTAAAACAACTGGATTCAGTAATGGAAGATTTGGGTTTGAGTCTTGAATTTAGCATTGACCCTATATAAAACTTTTCAAGTTGGGGCCACTAGATGGCACAATGGATAGAGCACTGGTCCTGGATTCAGGAGGACCTGAGTTCCAATCCAGCCTCAGATACTTAACACTTACTAGCTTTGTGACCCTGGGCAAGTCACTTAACCCCAATTGTCTCACCAAAACAAAACAAAAGAAAACAAAAACTTATTGAGTGTCTGATCCATGGTTTCCTCCTTTTGAGAATGAAACTATTAGGATAGTTGAACCCTAAGATCTCTTTAATTTTTTGACTGTAGGATTTCATGAAAAAAGGAGAATTGTGGATAGGGGATTTTAGAAAGGATTTTTATAAGCTCAGAAGGTAAAGACAAATTTTATTTGATTGGTTACATTTAACAGGCCACAGTAAAAATGGGTGGACATTTAAATTAAAACTGCTCTTTTGCAAGATCAGTGTTTATAGAATTTTTAGGTTATTTAATGGTAGACTCACCAATGGAATCCAGCTTTCCCTAATCTTAATCTAGTGTTCTACACCATGGTGTCAGTCAAAAACCTATTTTCACATGTCTAGATTATTGGCAAGCTATTCATCCATATGAATAGAGAAGTACTTGGGTTTAATCACTATTTTCAAGGACCTTGTATTACCTTTACAACTTCCATACAAATGGTATTGACATCCTAGAATGGAGTAGATTTTGCTTCCATTAGATCATTAGGGAATGGGAGGAAATTCAGTAAGCCCTCAGAACTCACTACATGATCACTCAAAAAAACTTCCAAATAATGCCATAGGACAATTCCTGGAACAGCAGAACCCTCAAAAAATGGGCTGAGATTATTTTTCAGGCAAAGACAGATTAGGAGGTTATCAGGAGGTGGCTGCTGTGCAAGGGCAGGAGTGGAATCCAACCCTGAGTTCACGCTGACAAAGAACCAGTCACAGGCAGGCCTGAACTGAATAGAAAATTTGACTTTCAAATACAAGACCCCAGAGAAGCATAAAAAGGTAAACAGGAAAAATAAATCAAGTGGAATGTTAACAGGTTAAACTGTTTATATTCCTACATGGGAAGATGATACACCTAACTCATAAGAACTTTCTCAGTATTAAGGCAGATGATAGAAATAAATTTAGACAGAGAATATAGGTGGGAATTGATTATGAAGGGATGTTATCTGTAAAGCATATATTTTTTATTTATCTTTTTTTGGGGGGGGTGGTCAAAGTTTGGTTACATGCCTGGGATGAGCAGTGGGTGACTGTTTTGTTACTGGGGCTGGATTTGGGCTTGGGTCCTCCTGGGTCCAATGTGGATGTTTTTCCATTGTGCCACCTAGCTGCCCCATGATGACATCTTTAGAGTAAAATTGAGGGGTGAGTGAACTGAACTGGGGAAAGGGGAAGAGGAGAGGTAGAATGGGTCAAAATCCCATGTAAAAAAAACAGGAAAGAGCTTATGAAGTGGGGGGGGGGGCAATATATGGGAGGAGTAGGGCAAGGAATTAACCTTACACTCATCAGAATTGGCTCAAAGACCTTAATCTCCTCAGAATTGGCTGAAGGATTGATTAACAGACATACTCAATTGGGTGGAGTAAATTATCTAACCTTGCAGGAAAGTAGGAGGGGAAGGAGATAAGGAGGGAGGGGTAAAAGAAGGGAGGGCAGAGTGGGGGAGGGGGCAGTCAGAAGCAAATCTCTTTTGAGGAGGGATAGGGTAAAAGAAGATAGATAATAGAGTAAATATCATGGGGAAGGGAATAAGATGGAGGGAAATAGTTCACAATAGTAACTGTGAAAAAGAGAAAAGGAAAAAAAAAATGTACAAAAAATATTTATGGCAACTCTTTGTGGTAGCTAACAATTGGAGATCAAGGGAATACCCAGCAGCTGAGGAAAGACTGAAAAAGCTGTGATGTGTATGGTGGGATATTATTGTGCTGTGTGAATTGATGAGTAGGATGATTTCAGAAAAAGCCTCGAAAGATTTTTATTAACTGATGTCTAGTGAAGTGAGCAAAACCAGGAGAACATTTCACAGTGACAGCATTAGTGTTCTATGAGCAATTGTGAATGACTTGACTACTCTCAGCAATACAATCATTCAAGATGATCCCAAAGAACTAAGGATAAAGCATACTATCTACCTCCAGAGAAAGAATTGATATTGAATGAACACAGACTGATGCATGCCACTTTGCATTTTCTTTTTTTTTTTAACTTGAGTCTTTTTATATAAAATGACTAATATGGTAATGTTTTACATAATTGCACATGAATAACATATATGATTGCTAACCACCTCAGGGAGGGAGGAGGGTAGGGAAGAAGGGAATAAGAGAGAGATAGGATTTGGAACTCAAAACTTTAAATAAATAAATAAATAGATTATTAGGGAATGTCAGGAAATTTCCTCTTCAGGGACACCTTGAGTATCATGATGTAAGTAACTGAACTGGCTTATGCTTATAGTAAGTCAGAATTACTTAAATTGAAATTCTTGTCACTATTTTGTGATCTGACAATTAGTTAGCTTTTTCCTAATATGTCAGGGACAGTTTGTGACTTCTATAGTATTAGTATTATTACATAAAATTTGCACTTTTTGAAGCTTTTATGAGCATAGAACAAGATTCAACACTTTTCTCAAAGAGCTCTAGTCTCTGGAATAATTATGGTTACTTCTATGTTTGACCTCTCACTGTCACACACTTTAACTGGGCTCTCTAGTTATAGTATTTCTTGATCCCTGTAGCATATAGAGATATTTCCTTCCCCAACTAATATACAGATTTTAAGTTGATCCTCTAGTAAATTCTTTTTTTTTACTGATAAATTGCTTGTGTGTATGTGTGTGTGTGTGTGTGTGTAAAATGTACAAGCCCTCTGTGACTATGTGACAACATAAACTTTGAGACTAAAAAATCTTAATAAAAACAAACCACAAAATTTTGATCCTCATTCTAGATTTTTAGAAATCTCTTAAGGATTATTCTTCTACCCTGGAAGTATATACTTTTCTTTGGTGATGATGATGGTACTTTTTGTGTATCAAGCCAACTTTATCTTTTTTACTGAAAGTAACCTGAATGTCTAGAGCAGCTAGGTGGCTATATTGAGTGTTAGGCCTGAAATAAGGAAGACATCTTCTAGAGTTCAGATCCGGCCTCAGACACTTATTAACTATGTGACTTCGGGCAAGTCACTTAACTCTGTTTGCCTCAATTCACATATATGTAAAATGAGCTGGAGAAGGAAATAAAATTATTCCAGTATCTTTGCCAAGAAAACCCCAAGTGGGGTCACAAAGAGTCAGACAGGGCTGAAAGAGACTGAACAATAACAGCAATAATTTGGATGCCTATAGGACTTTTTTTCCTTGAGATTAGGTCTCTCTATTTGCGAAGAGTGGTTATGTACTAGCCATTCAAGGAACTGATCTCACTACTGATCAGCAGAGATACTTTAACATCTCTGTTTCCTACCTGGGATGGCTCTTCCCTTCTTAAGCAGTGTAATCACTTTCCCCACACCCCTGCTCTAAGGCACTCAGCATATTGGTGCCAAATTTAATGCAGAGCCCCATTCAGCCTTAACCATATTGCAGCTCAGAATTCCTGAGTTGAAGAAAACAACCAGCCTCAGGACCCCTGGTCACAGGGAGTACAAATTACAGGTATTACCATCACCCCTGACATCCCTAGAACATATCATATTTTATCTTGCCTTCTCTCCCTCATGAAATTTTATTGATGTGGGAGGCTCAAAATAAGACATATATTACATCATCTTAAAGATTCTAAATTATGCTTATTTAAGCAAGATTTAATTATTATTAGTTATGGACTGTCAAACTCTGAGTCCCAGTGAAGCCATTTTGTGGATGCTAATCCACTTGCTGTAACAAAGAATATTCATCCTCTTACTTCCTTCTATTTTACAGATTTGTTAGGCCTTACACTTATACATGTTGAAAAGTCATGGTAATCCCAGTGAATCCATTTTTTCAACGCATTTCAGAAGGTAGAAAATGATAAATGATGCAGAAAGCTATGAACAGAAGAAAACATTTCTGAGTTTTAATTATTCTAGGACAAATGCATATTTAATTATGTCTAACTGCTAAGAAATGTTCTTGTGATATTTCTGTCATGCAATTCTATCTTGGAATTAAGAGACTGATGACGTTTTATCTTTTCTCCATCAATTTTTCTGCAATTAGGATAAGCTGTTACTAAGAGAGTCCTCATATCAAGATTATTTTTATCAAGATATATAGGGATAGGGAGCAGCTAGGTCACACAGTGGATAAAGCACCCACCCTGGATTCAGGAGGACCTGAGTTCAAATCCGGCCAGAGACACTTGACACTTACTAGCTGTGTGACCCTGGGCAAGTCACTTAACCCCCATTGCCCAGCAAAAAATAAAAGATATATAGGGATAGTTAAAGACATAAATGCACAAATATATATGACAGTTTTCTTAAAATAAAAAATAAGGTATAAGTAAATTTTGCATATAATTTCTATACAGATGAAGATCTAAAAAAAGCTAAATACAATGTTACATCATTTATATTAATCCTTGGTTGATAAAATTCTCTAACACTGATCAAAAGCAGAGAATTCATTAAAATCCTCCTTTGCAAAGTAAATTGCCTTTTTTTTTTCAGGGCAATGAGGGTCAAGTGACTTGCCCAGGGTCACACAGCTAGTAAATGTCAAGTGTCTGAGGCTGGTAAATTGCCTTATTAACATTGAGTACAATGAAGTTGCAGGGTAGTTGAGTCATTCTTTTTTTTAAAGTAAGAAACATTTTTATCCCTCTTTCCATCCCTCCTCATCTCTCTCCCAAAGGTGATAATCAATCAGAGATGGGTTATACATATACAATTATGTAAAACATTACCATATTAGGTATTTTGTATGAGAAAACTTGCATAAAAATATTAAAGTGAATAATATCATGCTTCAGTCTGTTTTCCATCAATGTAAGTTCTTCCTTTTGTGAGACAATAATGGGTTTTGGGATACCCAGAGGCCCCCACTCGAAGGGATAATATTAAGATTGATTGGAATTTCTTTGCTGATTAACTCATTTAAAGTTAACTTAATTAAAACCACACCTACCTGAAAGCCTGGCCCTCAGGTCTCTGAAATCTGACCTCAGCCTGTTCTGTTCATGGAACACCCTCAAGTCCAGTAACCAATAGTTTTGAATGATGCTAGCCAATTAGCTTTGTGCAGTGTGGAAGGGCTGCCTCCCCTACAGACCCGGAGAAAGCTTCTGGAAACACATGCTCTTGGACACACTCGTGGTGGAGGACTTGGAGAAAGAAGGAAGCCAGGCTGAGCTCTATTTCTTCTCCAGGCTAGATAGGCCTTCTTAACTTTCTGAGCCTAGGCTCAGAATAATGTTCTTTCATTACTATTATTTGGTATGCTTTAGTAAGTGCTTAATGTCCAAAGCTGGTGCTAAAGCTTCTAATTTATAAGAAGCAATATATTAGAAACCCTAGCTAAATTTCCCCAAACTTGGGAAAAAATAGGGTCACCAAACATAATTTTAAACAACACACTTTGAAGGTGGATAGTATGTTGCATCAATATTCTTTTGGGATTGTCTTGGATCATTGTATTGTTGAGAATAGTTAAATCATTCATAATTCTTCATCAAACAATATTTCTATCTCTGTGCACAATATTCTCTTGGTTCTGCTCACTTCATTATAAGCTTATCCAAATCTTTCCAGGCATTTAGTTGAGTGATTCTAAGGCTTCAGCTCAACCCAAATATCAAATGCCTTGCATTTCTTTATAATTCTGACAACAATACTTCAATAAAGGAAATTATTTCTCTATTATTATTGTTATTTATTATTATTATTATTATTATTATTATTATTATTATTACTATTTAGAGCTGTAACACCTCTCCAAAAGCTCATTAATATGTAACTCTTTCTTCATTGGTGTAGAGGAATGTAACAGGTTGGGCAGAGTTGGCAAGGTCATGAGAGGTTCAGCTTTAACCAATCCCTTTGGGACTTTTCAAGCTTTTTCAAACTTTTCTGGGATTCATCAAGATTTACACCATTCTGCCTTGTCTTGCGTTCCCCTTCCTTTTTCCCTTCCCTTCCAACCTTTACTATTAGCAACAGCTACATACCAAATATATCATGTCAATATTTTCCTACAGTATTCTATTTAATTGTCTATTCTGCCACCAGATGGGATTGTTTCTCATTGTATTTCATCCCTCATCCATAATGATTGACCTGACATACACATTTTCCTATAGTAGACATTTTGAAAATTTCCTTAATCCTTCCCTCCATTGAAATGAATACCTTTCATATGCCCTATAAAGATGAAGAAGGTCCTTTACATTTTTTTTTTTGGAGGGGGCAATAAGGGTTAAGTGACTTGCCCAGAGTCACAGAGCTAGTGTCAAGTGTTTGAGACCAGGTTTAAACTCAGGTCCTCCTGAATCCAGGGCCAATGATTTATCCTTCCAAACTCACTCTGCATCCAAATCTTAATGGTCACAATGAGAAAGATTCATATCACTCAAGTCTTAAAAATTAGTACTTGTGTCATTTGATCAATTTTTAAATAAATATTCTCTGATTTTGATTGATAAAGAATGGAACTTTGAATCAGAAATCCATGGGTTTAATTACAGTTGCTGGGTCTTATTAGCTATGTAAAATTTGTCATGGTCCTTGTGCTTAAACTTTCTGTGCAATGCACAACATTTTAGGAAACCCAAAGCCTCTATCACACACCCATGTGCATGCACACACACAAATACTATATATACATATAACTTAGAAATTACAAATAATTATATACTTATCCATAGATGTAAATATTCATGCACAAACACATGCACGTATGTGTGTATTATAGGCACATAATTCAAGATCTGCGTTCATTGAGAGTGCCCCTATATTAGAATTCCTTAAACTGAGAAAATAATAAAAAAATTTGTAATGGTATCTGGAAAATAATAAATAATATTGTAGCTATTTTTGGCCCTTAGTTCAATGCCCTGCACATAGTAGACAATTAATAAATGCTTGTTGAGTTGACTTGAGTTGACTTGATTTGACTTGACTTGACACTGGAGTCTGCCATTATGATACATGTTGCTAATGTTAAGGAAGCTAGAAAGTACTTTGAGCTTTTAGCTTACCCCCAAAATACAATTCAGTCTACTGACATTTTCTGCTTAAAAATCCCTGTCTGTTACAGTATTCAACTGGATGATGAGGCTTGGATAAACAGCTGTAAGTTTCTTTAACCTGAACCCATTCTTTTATCCAGTCTAGTGCTTCTTCTGTTCTCAAGCATTCTCAAGTCTTTGTCTATGAATTTATTTCACCCATGACTGCAAATGGCTTCTTGACATTTAAAAGTATTTAAATTTGTTGTATCCATCAAGCAAACAGCATTTCTTATATCTTGTGTTCTATCTACATGTTCCAAGCTAAGGTTGAATGAATGAAGAAAGTTATCTCATTCAGTCTCATAGCAGAGACACTATAATTTGGCCAGCATTAATAGAGTCAGTCAATAGAAAGCAATAAAAGTGGGACATTGATCTGCTGACTCCCAGCCTCTAACTAGACCTGCATGTTGCCTCTTTCATTATATTCTACACCTTTTTTTGCATAGCCATGTGTATATATATATATATATATATATATATATATATATATATATATATATATATATATATATATATATATATATATTTGGTCAAAATTTAGAGTCTTCCTTTTAGGTAATATGGCATTAATGTCACAGTCTTGCTAGGCAACTGTCTAAAGAAGATGTCCCAGATTTGCAATGGAGAGAAGCTGAGTTCAAGACTCTTGCCATAGAAGCAATCATCTTTTTTTTATTATATGTTATTCTTATGTATACACAAACAAGTGCATGTTTGCTAATTCTTGCTACATTCAGGGAAGGAAATTTCAGCTCTGATGAAACTTCAACAATAGGACACAATATACCTTCCCACTACCACGGCACCCACCAACATTAAATCTGGAAGATATCTGTGGTTGAAACAAGTCTTGAAATGAACTTTAAATACAAAGTAGACACAGTGACACATTACATATTTGAATTCCAAGTGAACTGGGACAGTAAAAAAACATAAGTTTGGGAGAAGGCACAGAGACAATGGAATGAGGCAAGGATTAGAATGAAGAGATTTACTTGAATGGTAGATACAGAATACACAAGAGGGATTGATAGGAGCTATGGGGTTGATTGTAATTAGAATACTCCTTCAAGGTATATGAATTATAAATGTAGCAGAGTGTGCTCTAGCTTCCTCCTCCAGAGCCAGGACAGTTATATCTCTCCTCAGGGTTCCAAGATACCCTGAGCTATTTGTGATGTCTCTTTTCTATTGTTATGGGTTGGAGTCTCCACCAGCTGTGTTTGTCTCATATCTAGGAAACTAAGACTAATACTCCCTGTTATATTTAACCACTTAACATCAATTAGCTTCTGTAAAGTAATAATTACTTCAACTATAAAAGAAGAACAAATGTATAAACATTTGTTCCAATACCTTTGAGGAATGTCTTTCCCTACATCACCTTGAGCTCAGAGGGAATAAGCTCAAATTTTATCTCAGTTCCTACAGAGCATTGGTTTCACCAATTAATGTCTACATGTGATATGACTTCTGGGAGATTCCTGGCACTGGGCTGATTTCCTGAATGTCACTCCCAAAGATCAATTCTTGCTCCTTGGGGCATTGATGTAGTTCTAGCTTCAAAACATAGCCTGAATTTTGATTGCAGGATCACTACAACTCAATCTTCCAAACACAGATATTCCACTCCCTGAAACTAAAATGGAAAAAAAATGAATTATAAGGCCAAGGACTGTCACCCATTTCTCAGGACGCTAGGAGACAGACAGAGAAGGTCCCAAGGGTTTCACTTCTTATAGGAAATTCTCTCACCAGACACTGAAAATAGAAATTCACCAAAATTTCCCAGAAACATATGAAACAAAGAGCAAGTAGCTGAAGCTCATAGGCCTTTTCTAACACACCTAAAGCCAGACAGCCTCACATTACCTCACCATTTCATTAGCAGATAGGAAAAAACAATAGAGTATAAGCATGCTCCATAGTCTCTACATTAATGTTTTTACTTTATACATTATCCCATTTCTTCTAGAAACAGATCCAAAAAATCCCTTGTTGCTATCAGCCCCACAAGTTGATGGGGTCTGTGCATGCACCAGACTCCCATTACATACCATCTCACTGAAATATGAAATATAAATTCCTTGAGAAAAGGAACTATTTCAGTTTTCTCTTTGCATTTCTGGAGTATAGCATAATGTCTAGCACACAGCAACCAATAAAAAAGTTCTTGCAGATTGACTGAATTTTTTGGATAAATCAAATTAATATTTGAAGGTATTTTAGGAATACTGGACAGAACTATCTGGATTGACTTAAATGATTTTTCACTCTTTCTTTCGTTTTATTCTTCTTGCTCTGTTTATAAGCCTGCTCTTTATTAAAAAGGCTTTCTCCTATAGGGTGAGCTTGAGTGACTCATTGTGAAAATTGGTGACTGTTTTGGCTATGTTATATTCTCCACAGAAAGCCCCATCATACATTTCTTTCTTTTAAACAGCAGGTGGTCTGAAATTCAAAGATGGAAAAACACAGGAGATAGACTTTCTCTTCTGAATGATAATGAGAATGAATATCTGTAAGATGTCATAATGTAACTACATAGTTTTAAAATGTTATTAGTCCAACTTAGATAAAGTCAGAAATCTGTTTCCTACTATGTTTTTATTGGAAGGTCTCCTTATCAAATGACCTTATTGAATCAACTTTCAGTCAGTTATATCTACAAGGTAGAAAGGGAAAGGTACTAAGCATTTATATAGCAATTATTATGTGCTTCACACTGTGCTAAGTGTTTTACAAATATTATCCCATATGAGCCTCACACTAACCCTATAAGGTAGATACCAGTATTGTCATCCTCATTATAGTTTATGAGGAAACTGAGTCAAATAGAGGCTAAGTGGCATGCCCAAGATCACACAGCTAGTACATCACTAGGGCAAGATTTGAAGCCAGCTCTTCTTGACTCCAAGAACAGCACTCTATTCACTGTGCTTTATCCAGCTATCTTGTTTTATTTAAGGATATATTCATGGAGTGTAAAAGCTAAAAGTCATCTTGAATGCATTATAATCTGTATCCATTTGAAATCATATATTTCAATAATGCATCATTATTTGATAAATAAATGGAAGTGTCACCTGGGACCTCCATTTAAGATTTCTAGGGATGGGTGAGAAATAGATTTTACTTGAAAGGTGATTCCAGTGTAATTTGTCTGTCATAATTTTCAGTAAGGGCACTCTAGAGATATTGTACTTTTCATAAAGAAGGGAGGTAACCAAGAATTGTAGGCAATGGTCTTGTGAAGAGTGATGTATTTGGAGAGAACCTATTTTAAATTCTACAAGTCTGACTTGGGGAAGTCATGTGATCTCTGAGGACTTTATTTTTGTTTTCATCTGTATAATTGGGGGTTAGAGTGGATTGCTTCCAAAGATCCTCTCAACTTTAAATCTTTAGTACTATTATCTTATGATAGATCAACTTGGCTTCTACCAACAGTCTTTAATAACTCAAATAATCTGTAGTTTTTTGAGGATGCTTGCCCCAAACCAGATGCATTTCTCAATCTCTTCACCCAAGATGATATGTTCCTTAATGAGTTCATGTGGTCAAAAAAAAAACACCCTTAAAGCAAACAAAAATGTCACTTACTTGCCTACTTGATGGTGATGAACCTCTCTGATTTGGTTGATATTCTGGGAAAAGCATTTGATCTGTTACAAGCATGAATTTGATATATATTTTACTATAAGAGAATATTTTGCAATTTTTACTCAGCAAAAGAAGCACCTTCAAATCCAGTTACCTACCTGTCTGGAGGAAGCAGCAGAATAGGACTGTGTGATAATGCATTTATAAAATTGTAAAGAATGTCTAAATCTCTCTGGTCCAATCTGAAACAGAGCAAGTTTCTTCTGTACAACATTACATCCTCTCTGTAATCTGTAATACCAATTGTAAAAAAAATAATAATTATTAGCTATCAAATCTAATCTGGAAAAATATATAATTGGACTTATGAAAAATTATGATTATATGAAAAATAACAAGTTTAAGAAAATTATAATTGGGTCATAAGTCCCTTTGTGGTCGCCATTCAAATGTAAGAAATATTTTAGCTAACTTGCTTAATTTGGGGGGCTAATCTAACTGGAGGACTAATCTGGGGACTTTTGACTAACTGGCTATCTGACTGCTATTAATTTAGTATGGGCAGTTTAAAAAGTTCCACCACACTGCTCCACTCCCCAAATTGATAAGCAAAGGATTAAGAAGCCTCTTAACTAAATAATCAAAGCAGAGTTTATTTATAAAATTAAATGTAAGAGATAAGGGTTAAGAAATGCAAATTATACAACCTGCCTGCTTTTAATACAATAAGGGCCCTTGCTGCCTCTTGCCTTAGGGTTATGTTCCACTTTCACTGCTCAGCCCCTTTCTTCTAACTTTCCTCTTAATCTTCTGGCCTCCTTCCAGTGTCTCTAGTCTCCAAAGTCCCTCCTGGTAGCCCCTTTCTGTCCATTCCTCTCCAACCTCTTAAACATCCAGCCTCTCCCTTGCTCCTATTCCTTTAGCCTTCCCCTGTGTCCTTCTCCATTCCCTTAATCTTGTCAGCCTCCTCTCTGTTCTTCTACTCTTATCAGTCCCCCTTGCTGTCTAACTCCCAGGTCTATATATATCTTCCATCTCTCCACTCAAATCTCAAGGCTTTTTGCTCCCCCCCACACACCAAGATAATCCCCAAGCCGCACTCAGGCTGCAGCTGAGGGGAGTCACTCCAGCCTCCCTTGCATAGCACACCCAGGCCTCCAGGGATCCATGCCCCCTGCTGTGTGCCCAGTGACCTCTGCATGGGCTAAGCCAGAGGCCAGCCTGGATGAGCCCAGGATCTCTTGGATAGATCCATTCAGGGTGGAGGGAGCTGGGGATCCCTCCCCCAGCTGTCTAACATGGTGTCTTGTACAGCCTGTAGGACTTTTTGGCTCAGCTGAAGCTGAGGGGGAGGGGGCACTAGCTCCTCCTACATAGAAGAGACCCTGAGGGCCTAAGGCTTTCTAATTTCAGGCCAAAGGTAGGGTCCCTAAGTCAAAATAAATTTCCACATAATGAACGTTTATCCTGTTATTAATCTGCTAACTTCAGTAAGGGAGAATCAAATACCCCCAGAGTTAGCCCATTCTGGTTTTTTGAAAGCTATAATTGTTAGAAATTTTTTGCCCATGCAACAATCCTAATATCTTGCAATTTTCAACTTTTATCCATTGCTTCTTATTCTACATTCCAGGTCAAGCAGATCAAATCCTCTCCTTTCTCCTACCTGACAGCCCTTCAAATATATGAAGACAGCTTTAAAATATTCAGCTTCAATGTTTTTATATTTTTTATTCTAAACATTTCAAGTTACTTCAAGAAATATTGTTAATATAAGCTCTCTAGGATCTTCACTATCATGACTATATCTAAGGCTCCTTAAATCCTACTATCATTTACTATTTTCATAATATTTAATACTATTTTCTATTTTTTTAAAATCTCTCCTATAATCTTTATGCTACATTGTTATTCAGTTGCTTTCATTTGCGTTCAACTCTTTGTGTCCTCATTTGGGTTTTTTCTTGAGTTTTTATTGGAATAGTTCACCATTTCCTTTTCCACTCATTTAATGGATGAGAGAACTGAGGCAAACAGAGTTAAAAGACTTACTCAGAGTCACAACAGCTCGTAAGTGTCTAAGGCCAGATCTGAACTTAGGAAGATGAGTCCTTCTGACTCCATGTTTGGTACCCTATACACTGTGGCACCTAGCTGCCCTTAACTAGATATACTATTTGAAACATATCCTTTGGGCATAGCTAAGTTTACTTGGTCTTTTAAAATTTCCTTTATTTTTTCCAAGTATAGAACACCAGAAATTAATTATATCTGCCCCTGTTTCATTGGAAGTTTCTCAGTTTACCAAAATGCCTCCTAAAATATGCCTGAATGCAATATTCCATCTCAACACTGACTAGTGTGCTTCTTTTGTTGTTTTCAAGTTCCTATTTTCAAAATGAGCTTAGAACAAAGCCTCTCTTTCATCTCTCTCAGGGAAATGGGAGCATGAATATAGTTACAGTTTACCAAGTGCTTTGACGTCTTTGAAGGAAAGTATGGCATAGATACCAATCTGCTTATTACTCATTGCATTATTTTTTCTTTTTTTTTCTTTTTTAATATCCATCCCACACTTCCCTTTCTAATGGCTTGTTTCTTCTCTTAGGGTCTTTTCATTGACAAATGCACTGTCATGACTCAGTAAATAGTAATTAATTACTGTCTGTCCTTTGTGTCTGGTTGCTCCTTAGAGTAGCCTTCATTTCCCCCCAAAGTCATACCCACATGATTCTCACAAGAGCTCATGAGAGGCACTTGGACCTCCTTTTTTATTTTCCTGTCACAAATTGACTCTGAAGAAATTTGCCTTTACTGTTCAATCTCATTTCTTCATAAAAGGGCACACATTATGCCAACTTATGATAGTGATTTCATTCAGTTGTCTTAACTAGAGACAATAACTTTTAAATGGATGATAATAAGAAAGATGGGATAACCCTTAAATTCTAAAATTAACCTAGGATATTTTTTCTAAAGGTTCTAAGTAGTGAATGCTCCAGTAGTTGCTCTTTATGTCAACAATATTTTGTTCTACACATTCTTTGAGTAAATTCAGAATAATATGTCAGCACTTCTGAGCTGCCATTATTAATGAAATTCAAGAAAAAATATTGAACAGGTTTCCACTTTTACATAACTTATGGGACATTGAAACCCCACTTCATCCACTTCATATCTTTTCTGGAGGCAAATGGATCAGAAACTGAGGACATTAATATATGTATATTTATATGTACATCAACTTCTAATCTATATCTACATACCTCTAGATGCATGCATATATTTTCAATGTATATATTACATATGATATAGAAATATACAATATATGTGTATTTGTATTTATAACCATACTTATTTATCTATATCTATCTGAAATAATAAGTGGCTTAGTGACTAGAGCATTGGGTTTGGACTCAGGAAGATCTGAGTTAAAATACAATCTTTGACACTTCTCAGCTGAGACACCCTTGGCAAGTTTAATCTCTGTTTTTCTTAACTCACTGGAGAAGAAAATGGCAAGCCACTCCACTATCTTTGCCAAGAAAACCCCATGAACAACATTGGCATGATATGACCCACTGAGTCATGAAAAGTTGGACATGACTGAAAGACTTAACAACAACAAAAATCAATCTCTCTTTCTCTCTCTCTCTCTCTCTCTCTTGATAGATAGATATAGATACAGATATGGATATAGAGATATAGATATGGATATATAGATATATAATTTATCATTCATCCATCCATCCATCCACTCACCCATCCATCTATCCATCTATCCATCCATCCATCTATCCATCTTTCTTTCTTTCTTTCTTTCTTTCTTTCTTTCTTTCTTTCTTTCTTTCTTTCTTTCTTTCTTTCTTTCTTTCTTTCTTTCTTTCTTTCTTTCTTTCTTTCTTTCTTTCTTTCTTTCTTTCTTTCATCTATCCTTGGATGTGATTGAATAAAAATCATGAAAGAGGAATTTCTCAATAGGATCTGGTATATAGACTATAGATTACTCCAGGGGAAGTCATTATTACCTAAGGACAGAAGAATGCCTTCTCACATTCACAATGTTTTTTTTTGCTAATCTCCTTTAACCTCACTGAGGAATGTTTCACTATACCTTTCCTTTGTGTTGGTCTTGTATTAAGGAATGTCATTCTTTGTCTATAGCAGATATCATTTAAGTGGTGGTTGGATCAACTAAGTATTTTCTGAAGTTATAAATATTCTTGCACTGACATGTATGAGATATATGTTTGATAGTAAAGAAAATGTCTTGATAGCAAGATGATTTCTTAGTGAAGATGTAGAGATTTTTCTTCTCTTAAGGTTTTAAAAAGTAAAATGGTATTTAATTTATCTTCGATGATTCAGATTTTAGCAGGTGGGAATCAGCTGAATGATTTTACCTTTCCTGCTCCCTCAACTGGAAGAAATATCTCTCATTACTCTGCCTTATAAATGCTATTTTGTAGTCAAATTTGTCTTGCTGTTTTCTGTAAATTTCATCTCCCAGTTTTATGCTTTTCTAAAGGCTCTTCTTATGCCTGAAATGTATGTCATTTTCAATTGGATTTTTCTGACCTACTTTCTCACTTGCTTATATAGAACTTACCATGATCTTCTTCAGTTGTTATTATCTTCCTTCTCACTCAAATTACTTTTTTTTAATTGATGAACAAGTTATGCAGGGTATTGTTTTTTAACTTTTATGAAGTATTACAATTTTGTAATGTTTATATAGACATTCCTTCAAATAAAATGCAAGGTCCATGAAAGTAACAACTTTTTTTTGTGTGTGGGGGGCAATGAGGGTTAAGTGACTTGCCCAGGGTCAAACAGCTAGTGTTAAGTGTCTGAGGATGGATTTGAACTCAGGTCCTCCTGAATCCAAGACCGGTTCTTTATCCACTGTGCCACCTAGCTGTCCTGCAACAACTATTTTTCTCTGTATTTGTTGTACTTATGTCTAGCAATATTGGGCAATTAATGAATGCATATAGAATTATATTTCATTTTAAACTAAAGAAATGATGTATTAACAGTCATTTAATTTTTTTTCAGTTGCAAATTTTCTTCCTCCTTCCAACCTTTCTCTACCTACTGAGAAGGCAAGAAATATGATACCTATTATACATGGGACATCATGTTAGATATTTTCTCATATTAACTAATGTGGTAAAATAATGGAATTTGGCAGACCCCCAGGGGTCTGACTTGATTGATCTAGTAGTGTTTGAATTGGGTGTGAATGAGAAACTACTAAGTACCCACTTAAAGATGATTAGATTTGAGCCACACCTGCCCCACCCTGTTAAACCTAGTCTAACTTGGCCAACCCTGAGAAGGAGTGTCCTCAGAGGCTGTGGACTATGTCATTAACAAGGAACCAGTCTCAACCACACAACTTGAAGGACCTCCCCTTTGGGGGAGGGAGAAAAAAGTCAACAAAGGGACTCCAACAGGAAGTAGCTCACTCTCTCTGGCCTTGGAGGAGCTGTCAGAGCAGACAGGAGACTAACTACTATAAAAATTACAGACCCCTGGTGGTGAGTTAATAAAATCCAGCTCTTTGAATTAGCTGAGCTGAAAGTGAGTTTGGGGTTTCAGACAGCTTTTGCTAGAGTCAGGGAGATTATCCATTTTCCTCTTTCTCCATTCCCTTCTCAGTGACTTTTAATAAAAACCTGATTCATTTGTGGAAAATAGGCTGTTAAGCTCCTTTCTTATTGGCCTGGGAGAGGTAACTAAAAAGGGCAGTTCAGAGGAGAGGAAGGTGTGGACCTAGAGGTCCCTCATTATTTTCTGAACCCCAATATTATGGCAAGCCACCCAATTAACTCTCCCCATATTAAATATGGCCCCTACTCTATGATGCAAAAAAAGTGAAACCATATGCTTCATTCTGCATTAATTTCATTAATTCTCTCTCTGAATTCAGAAAACATTTATTTTATGGATGATTTTAAATTCTTATGAATTTTTATTGATCAGAATATATGTATATGTATGTAGATATCTATGTAGATACATATCTACATATGTATAAAACATACATAAATATATGTATTTCCATACATACATATACATATGCACATATACATGTTTACATGCATGTATGCATGACACAAAAGTGTCAGAGCTTCTATAGTGTAGTGGTTATCACATTCGCTTTAACTCAATAGGTCTCCAGTGTGCTACTGAGTGGAAACATATAGCTCTTCCTTTTAATTGGTCCAATTATAGCAGATTATCAGAACTTATTGATTCACACTGCTAAACATCACTTTTTTTAACTAAAAAAAGAAGTTGCCAATATGCATTGGTAGAAAAAAAAACAAAACCATCACAAGCTCCCTACACAAAGAGAATCATAGGTTCTATCAACAAATAAAGGAATAAATAAAACCTAGGGTAGTCACCCTATATCACTGAAATTGTTTTAAAATTGTTCTTCCTCTGTAAAATTAGGGGAAAATGCTATAGATGATTTTTAGGGTCCCTTCTAACTTAGAAGCTTCTACATCCTTACTTCTTTGGTCTCAGTAAATTTTGTATGCATATACACGCATATATATGAATGAAATAAATTGCATATGCATATATACATGTTTGTATATGTTTATCACATAATACATATGTGCTTGCATATATACATACATACATACATACATGCATACACTTACTGATTGAGAAGATCTTTCATTCATTCAATGTTGTGGTTTCAATGAGAACAACTTTGTGTTCTTTGAATTAATGGCAAATGTTTGGTTGTCTGGTTCCACAAGACTTTCCTTTCTGTATAGACAAACAACCTCTAATTCCAAAAATTGCATGGAAGAACTTCTGAAAATTGCCTTCATAAGCGTTCATATAAGAAAAAGAAAAATGCTTCACTTTTCACAGGTGCTGTATTCATTGTGACAAGCCTAGGGGCAGCTACTATCATGAAAGTAAATTAGTATTACCTAAAAAGTGTAAAGAAATTCACTAGGTTAATCAACTCTTGGCCAGCTCACCAAAACTGTGGGGACCAATTTTTAATTGGGGAGTGTTAGCTAAGTGGCTTGCTGCAATATTGGGGTAAGGAAGGAGACAGACAGTCTCCCTCAAAACAGAGCAGGATTTATTTAACAAGAACAAACTTTAAAAAAAGGAAAAACACAAACAGGATCAGTAGGATTAAGGGAAAGGAAATAAAATGGGGAGAGGGAAATTTTACAACCTGAACAACACCACTGCCCAGGAGTCAGCTGAGAACACACAGCAGTGTCCTGTTGCCTTCCAGCTTCAAGCTAGAATGGTGGAAATCCTCCCTTCTTCCCAGCAGACCGCAGGCTGACCACACACAGCCCCAGCCAATTGACTGGCTGCTCTGATAATCACATGACTGCCCTCACTAGGCTTTCAATCATTATAATTTTGCCAGGCCCATGTAGCTGTCAGTGAGTGGTGATGATGTGAAGTGCCAGCACCATGGCAATGGATACAACAAGTGGGTGGAGCACTGTGCCTCTCGCAGAGCCCCCAGGCCAGTGTGCGCACCGAGGTCTCCTCAAACTCCAGCCAAAAGATGGCGCAATAAAAACCTCAAATAACAATTAATTTTTTACAGAAGTGATAATAAGATGGGGGTATTGTAAAAAATATTTATTGAATTTGGGTAATATTAGTTGAGACAAATCTCAGTTGTCAACAAAAATGGTAAATCGATTACACTTTGTATAGCACATTTCCATCAGGCAAACTTATAAGGTTGTTTAATATTTCTGCCATGCAAAGGGACATTTAAATATTATAATCAAATTTGATATAAATCAATAGAGAATTATATTTCTGATAGCTAATCCAGATCAATAGATAAGGAACATAAATGAAGGTTTGTATTCTATTTAGAAGTTGAAAGAATGGCCTTAATGCTTCAAAGAAATTACTGAGTACTTTGTTGTTGTTGTTGTTATTGTTGTAAAGCATAAGTAAATCCAGATACCCTAATTTATTGTCTTATTTCTCAAGAACAGGGATGATCAATCTAATTCATATCATATTGAATTTAGAATGAGTAAATGGGGCATCATTCCACCCACCCTGAAAATTAGTTCCAAATGGCTATGGAAACTTTGTATATACATTGTTCCTGAATTTATCCACATATTTGTGACATAAATGCTCCACCTATGTAAGTTAACTTTCCTGGCTAGCTTCAGAATAGAAAGTCAAAAGCACCTAGTGGCTACCTTGCTAGTTCTTTTCTTATGAACATTCCTTATTTATTCAACCATAAGTAGGAGTAATGTAAAGTAACAATTAAGGTTTTTTGCTGTTTTTTTTCTTTTTTTGGTAAGAGCTAATCAGCATCGGGGACAGCTAGATGGCACAGTGGATAAAGCACCAGCCCTCGATTCAGGAGGTCCTGAGTTCAAATTTGGCTTCAGACACTTGACACCTGCTGTATGACCCTGGTCAAGTCACTTAACCTTCATCGGTTCCCTCAACTCCCCCCCCACACACACAAAAAAAGAGCTAATCAGCATCTTTAGGCATTTGCAATGGACTAGACATTTTTTTGCCAGCTGCTTCCTAGCTGCATACGAATATAACTATATCTCATTTATCATGAAAACAAATTAACAAAACTGCACTTGATCTAACCATCCCCATGAGCTAGCATCGTAAAATTCTTCTCCTTTTTTATGGTTAAACTTCTTGAGAAAGCTATCTACACTCCTGTATCCATCACCTTTCTTCCCACTTTATCTCAAACACTTTTTAATCTGTCTTCCTACCATATCACTCAACTAAAATTATCTCTCCAAAGTGACAAGTGGTCTCTTAATGGCAAAGTCTTATGATCTTTTCCCACTACTAATCCTTCACTTCTTTTCATTCAGTCTTTGACATTGCTAATCACACTGCTCCTGAATACTTTCTCTTATCTAAATTTCCCTGACATTGCTCACTTCTAGCTCTTCTTGGACCTGTTCACTGCTTCTCAGTCTTCTTTGTTTGATTTTTCTTTTTTTTCTTTTTCCTTTTTTTTTGTTGGATTTTTCTATAGATCATTCTTACTATGTGTCCTCCAAGTTTGGTCCTCAGGTCTCTCTTCTCCCTTTACAATATCACTTGGTTATCTCATCATTACCCCATGATTTCAGTTATCATCTCTATGCAGATAAGTCTTCAGTTTATTTTTCCATACTTCTTATCTGACCTCCAGTATTATATGACTAACTGCCTGTTGAACATCACAAACTAGAAGTCCCATAGGTATCTCAGCCTCAGTAGTTTTAAAACAAAAGTCATTATTTTTTCTCCCAAGATCTCCTCTTTTCCTAGTTTCCCTTTTACTGTCTCAAACAGGGTTTCTTAAACTTTTTATATTCATGACCCCTACTTGCCTGAGAAATTTCTGACCCTAAGTATATAGGTGTATAAAAGAGGTATACATAACCTTTTACTGTTGCCAATTTTTTCTTATAACCCTCATATTCAGTTACATGACCCCATATAGGGTTGTGACCCAAAGTTTAAGAAGCTTTTACATAGAATATCACCATCATCCAACTTTGATGTAACTCTGATGTTATCTTAATGAACTCTCATTCACCCCCGAAATGCAGTTGATGGTTCTTATAATTTCTACATTCACAATATCACTTTATTTATACAGCCACCAACTGGGTAAAGAACTTCACTCCATCACCCCTGAATGATGATAATAACCTTCTTGTTTTTCTACCTCAAGTCTCTCCACCCACCAGATTATTCTCCACTAAGCTAACAAAATGATTTTCTTAAAGCTGAAGTCTGAACCATATCAACCCCTCTTAAGAAACCCGAGTGGTTCCATACTACCTCCAGGATCTCCAGTTTTAAAGTTTTCCACAACCTTACCCTTTCATCCTTTCCAGTCTTCTAACACTTTAGTCTCCTACACATACTCTTTGAGTCTGGATTACTCACTGTTCCTCTAACTTAATGTTCTGTCTCCTTACCCTTTCTCATTCACCTCTTCTCTCACTGATAATGCCTTTCCTTTGAGATTAAGCATTTATTAAAACATACTAGGTATTAGTAAAAGGAGAACATGTGGAGTTTAAAAAGTTAAGAGAAAGCCTTTCTAGCCTAGAGTTGCAGCCTGGTCTAGTTCTTCCTCAAGTCCTCCACCAGGAGCCTGCTTCAACCATGAACTGCTCCTGCAAACTGAGTGTGGAAGCTTTTTATCGGTCTGGAGCAGAGGTGGTCCTTACACAGTGCTTCAAGTTTATTGGTTAGTGTCATCCAAATTCATTGGTTCACTGGACTTGAAGGTGTTCTCATGTTGAGTTCAAAGTCCTTATCTTCTGAGAGCAATACCTTATTAAGGGCCAGCCAGGTGTGGTTACAATCTAATTAACTTGAAGTAGGCTAATCAGCAAAGTCAATCACTCTCACTTAATTCCATCAGTTTAGATTAATCTCCAGGTGAGACCTTTGAGTATGTGCCAAATCCCATTATTTTCTTACAAAATGCAACATAGCCACCATTAGTTGTGTAGCTTTTATTAGTAATTGTATAATAATGAAATAAATCTAATTCTGCAACAGCATTCATTGATAAAATACTTTAAGAAAGACTTATTAAACATAAATAATGTACAGATACTATGCTAAATAGGTGCTAGAGATAGAAAGAAATGCAATAAGTCTATTCTCTCAATACACTCACAGTCCATTGGGGTAAACAACATGCAAACATTTATATAAAAGTAAGCTATATTAGAAAGTTGGAGATACTTAATAGAGGAAAGACACTAGCCACAATATGTCCTGTATTATGGAGATATTAGAAAACAAAATCAATATGGTGCTGGTTCCTGAGAAGCCTAAGACAAAACTTTAAGGAAGCATAGCTTATCAATAAAGAAGAGTATGATATGAGAAAACTACAACTAAACTATTTTAAAAGTATGGTATAGATAAGAATAAATTCAGAGAAAGGCCATGGTATATGAAAAATATGTTTTGGAAATTATTTCTCATGATATATCACTCCTACTTACAGTTGTTATTTTAATTCATAGATTAACTGAGAATATTGAGATTCTCATATGTGAATCAAATAAACAAGCATTCATTTTCTATTATGTGTCCATCAGCAGAGCAAGTTCTTGATGTGCAAAGATAAGAGCAAAGTAGTCCCTGCCTTCAAGCAGTATATATTCTAATGGAAAGCAGCATGCATGTATGCATTCATGTATATAAATAAATACACACATATTTGTGTATACATTTATATATACAGTCACATACCAACTATATATATTTGTATGCATGCATGTACATAAGTGTATATATGTGCATGTGTATATGTACATGGACACTACATATATTTATATGTGTATATACATATATACACACATACTGCTTTCCGCATATATATATATATATATATATATATATATATATATATATATATATATATATATATATATATATATATATATATACATGTTGTGTGTTTATGTATGGGTGTGTGTATTCAAGAAATATATAAATCATATAAAAGGTAAACTGGCTCTACTAAATTTATAGGCAGGCCCTGGAGTGATTATACAACTTCTATATGCTACCAAAAAGGTTGACTGGGGGCATAAGCCATTTTTCATTCTAATTCATTATAGCATTCATTCATTCATTAAATGTATAGGATATATATTGGAAACACTGTAGGAGGTGCTAGAAGGGGATAGATAGGTTTTTTAAAAAAGTAGTCCTTTCCCTCAAGGCATTTGTGTTTTATTGGGGGTAATTTCTATCAAAGCAACCTGGAAAGCTGGATTTTTTTTTGTTGCTATTTTCTGGTTGATATTTTCATTCTTTGGTCCCTGTTAATTGACCTAGTTACATTGGAGAGATCATTTCAAAAGCAACAAAATTTAATATAATGCAAAATATCTACAGATCCCAATAACATTACTTCCACTTGATTTTGCTGTCTTCTCTTATAATTTGGTCAATCCAATTAGAAAGCTTTTTCATAATTCCTTGGACCAAACTACTGTCTGAAGCAGTGTACTTCTTAAATTATTTTAAAGTATGTTTTCTCTTCTTGATCCTTTCTTTGTAGCAAATACTTCTAAGAACCATCTTGAATGTAATGCCCAGAAGTGGTGCCCAGAGAGATCTGAAGGTTAAAATCTTGAATTCATTTTCCCCTTTTCTTCTGAATTAGAAGGAGGTGAAAGCAAGGTGAAGGAGGCACCTTTGGATGACAGCAATGATATACAAAACCTTCTCTCTAGAGGAAATAAAAAAATGCTTTTCCAAGTACATTCTGATAATTTTTGAATAAATCAAGTATGTGTGTGTTTGTGAGAGAGAGGAGAGAGAAAGGGAGAGAGGGGAAATCTGTTGTCGACTACAATATTCCTAGAAATTCAGTGGAATATCTGATATCATTATATTGCACCAGTTCCTTTGAAGTTCAATGTTTGCTCTCCAGAGTGTGAACTATTCCCTAACCCAACAATGCATTTTGAGAGAAGTGCTGAAATTTTCATCAGACCTTTTCTTTTAATGTAATTCAGTGAGAAGCATTAGATTTACATATCTTCTGAGAACCACCTATTTCTCATAAACTGCCTGAAACATCCCCACCTTAAAATCCATATGGTCTGCACTGCTATTCATCTTTCAAGGCAAGAAACCTTACTGGTAAAAATGAAACAAGGAATGACTTCTCCTGTTTTTGACAGGAGCATGAAAAAGATTTAAGAATATCAAAGGAGTATAGTAGAAAATAGACCTTGGTTATTGCTCCATTACAGTATCATCTTATGGAAGACCCTCTGAACTCAAACAGGAAAGCTACATATACTTGTGGTAGTTACATTAAAATATTCTCAGGTGAAGTGAGATATCCTTTATTCTTTTCCTCTTCCCCATGGATATTTATTAACATGCATTGTTTTAGAGTATTATAACATAATAATATTAAGGAACTACAAAATAATACTTAAATTAATATTTTCATCCATTTAAAAATGTTCGTAGGTAAAGGTATGGAAACCTTATCTACTCATTCAGGTCAACAACTAGTTAAAAATTATAATTTTATAAGGAAAGCAGGGGGCAGCTAAGTGACTCAGTTGGTAAAGCACTGGCCCTGTATTCAGCAGGAACTGAATTCAAATCTGGCCTCAGACATATGGCACTTACTAGCTGTGTGACCCTAGGCAAGTCACTTAACCCTCATTGCCTTGTCCCCAAAACAAACAAACAAAAAAGAAATGAAAAATAGAAAAAAAGATACAAATCCCTTTTTTTCATTTGGGTTTTAACATGTAAGAAGGACTCATTCAATACTACAAAGGAAAGTTATGTTGTTGTTTTTGTTCTCAATAGATTAATCAACCAATCACCAAGTCTTTCTTAAGTACCACCTCTTTTCCAAGAATTGCGATAAGGCATGGAGATTCAAAAAAGATGCAAGACCATAATTTTCCCCAAAACTTTCCAATATGCCTAAATATCATATTACTTTGAGGGCAAGACTCTACTCATAATCACTCAGTCTCATGACCTATGTATCATCTTTGACTCTTCCCTCTCTCTCTGTTGTTGGGCTTGAAGCCATTGGCACAATGTCATCATGAACAAAAGCATTTGAAACACTTTACCATCTGTAGGGGTTAGAGTTGGAGAGATTTCTGAAGAGAAAACAGCTTTATGGAGAAGGGATCAGGGACTCAGTATTCCTCACCCAAGAATGATTTCTTTGTGATTGACAGATTTGGTTGATTATGAAGATGAAGATTTTCCCTTAATTTTTGTCATCAAGTAGATATGAGAGTTAAAGAATATGTGCAGGTTGATGTGTGTAATTGTGTTTGAGAGAATACCTATGAGGGAGATTTAATAGCTATGGACAATTATATTATGGAAAAGAAAGAGAAGAAATCATGAATATGTCATTTGAATGAATGAGATATATCCACATGTTTCAGTAACTTTAGCAGGTTGTGAGTCTGAGTGTTTGGGAGACCTAGCAGGTTGTAGGTAATCCTGGACCAAGAAGATTAAAGTATAATATAGAAATCAAGGATGTGAAATTGCTAGGCAAGGCATGGGGCAATGACACCTCTGATCAATGGACTGAGCAAGTCATAATGCATGAGTTCTTTGTCCTATTATGAATTTGGCAAAGGAATGGATGGGTAAGAAGCAAAGAAAAGAAAGGATTATTATAGGATAGATATCAGTCACATTTTTGAGATATCTATAGAAATTGCATGGGAAAGGAAAACATATGTAATTTTATCTGGAGTTCAGATAGATTTCAAAGCTGTGGTAAACTCCAGGCTCTGAGTGGTCCAGAACATTAGGAAATCTCTCTTCCATTTGGTTTTTGTGAAAAGCAAGGATATGTTAAAGGTAAGTATAGTGGTAAGTTTTGTACCTTTGACAAAACTGTCAGACAACCAATTGTCATATGAAAAATTATCTTTGTGGCTACATCTCTATGTAACTCTTCAGTATGAACTTTAAGTATACATGAGAGACACAAACGAAGAGAATATGAAGTTTGGTTTGTTGTTTTTTTTTTTCTCTTCTGAGTAAAATATTTTAAAAATCTTTGACAAAAATAAATACAGCAACATTTTGTGTTTGTTGTAGTTCTTAATTAATTTTATGACTATGAAGATGTGGTAGGTATCACTTTGTGAAAGTTTATTATTTTTTCCTGTGTTTTCATCAAAGAGGCCCATGAATCCATTCACATAAAGAATTGTATAGGGAGCCAACATGGTGAAGGAGAGGCTGTGACTCCTGTAAGCTCCCAACAAACCCATCCACTCACTAATAAATAATGCCATAAAAAACAAAACCAAAATAACCAGAGCAACCTAACTAACATAAGAACAGAGTGAAACTATTGTCCAGGAAAGATGGCAACTGCTAATTGTGCTGAAAGAGGAGATAAGCTTGAGGTCTGGACCCAGCCAGGAACAGACTGCTCCTCTATCACCTCAGAGTCTTCAGCATCAGCAGTTTCTTCTGAGGCTCAGTTTGAGGGGGTTCAGCAGTTGGCCAGGGTGAAGTGGCTGCAGTCTCTGCTGGAGTTGGGGAAAAAGCACCTTGGTTCTGAACCAGTGGGCCAAGTCGAGTGGTGGTGGTCCAGGGGGTGAGGAGCGCAGGCATGCCAAGCTTCTGACAATAGAGAACAAGATTTCAATCAGACATCTGCTTCCAGGTAGGGATGAGGAAGCAAAGAAAGCAGAAGACTATAGAAAGTTTTGGGGCGAGGGGTAGACCAGAATACACCCTCAAAAGAAGATAATAACAAAGCCATAGTTCTTATTTCCAAAGCTTCTAAAAGAATATGAATTGGTCTCAGGCCAAGGCAGTACTCAACAGGGACTTTGAAGAGAAAGTAGGAAAGATAGAAGATTTAGAAAGATGAAAGAAAGAATGGAAAGAGAAATGAGATTGATGCAGGAGAATCATGAGAAAAAAAGGCAACAGTTTGAAAAACCAAATGGGAAAGGAGATACAAAAGTGCTCTGAAGAAAATCATTGCCTAAGAATTAGGACTGAACAAATGTAAGCTAGTGACTTTAAGAGAAACCAAGACACAGTAAAACAAATCCAATTGAATAAAAAAATAATAGAGGGCATTATAAAATATCTCCTTGGAAAAACAGCTGACCTGGAAAATAGTTCCAGGAGAGATAATTTGAAAATCAATGGACTGCCTGAAAATCATGATCAAAATAGTATTTTAGACATCATCTTCTAAGAAATTATCAGGGAAAATTGCACTGATATTCTAGAAGCAGAAGATAAAATAAAAATTGAAAGAATCTACCAATCATCTCCTGAAAAAGATCCCAAAAGGAAAACTTCCAGGAATATTATAGCCAAATTCCAGAGATCCCAGGTCAAGGAGAAAATAGTCCAAGCTGCTAGAAAGAAGGATTTCAAATACTTTGGAGCCACAGTAAGGATAAGAGAAGATCTAGCAGCATCTACATTAAAGGACCAGAGGGCATGGAATATGATATTCCAGAGGGTACAGGAACTGGCACTACAGCCAAACATCACCTAACCAGCAAAACTGATTATAATCTTTCAGGGGGAAAATGTGACATTAATGAAAAAGAGGACTTTCAGGCATTTGTGGTGAAAAGATCTCAACTAAATAGAAAATTTGACTTTCAAATACAAGACCCTGGAGAAGCATAAAAAGGTAAACAGGAAAAATAAATCATGAAGGATATTAAAAGATTAAACTGTTTGCATTCCTACAAGGGAATATAATACTAACTAATAAGAACTTTCTCAGTATTAGGACAGCTGAAAGAAATATAATTAGACAGAAGGCACAGTTATGAATTGAACATGAAGGGATATCTATAAAACATTTATTTTTTTGTTTATTCTTGTTTTTTGTGGGGCAGGCAGGGTGAGCTGGCGTAAGTCTGGGGCTGAATATTTGCTTGTGTTCTCCTGGGTCCAGGGCTGGTGATTTGTTCACTGTGTTGCCTGACCCATGATGAGATCTTCAAAATAAAGTTAAGGGGTAAGGGCAATGCACTGGGAGAAAGGTAAAGGGTGAGGTGGACTGGGGAAAAGTACCTCACATAAAAGAAACAAGAAAAAGCCTATAGAGTGGAGGGGAAAATGGGGAAGGAGAGGGGGAGTGAATGATAATTGGCTCAAAGAGGGAATAACATACACAATCAAGTAGTTATGGTAATATATTGTTCCCTGAGGGAAAGTGGGAGGAGAAGGACATGGGAGGGGAGGCAAAGGAAGGAAGGGCAGATTGGGGAAGGGAAAGCAAAAAGCAAAACAATTTTGGGGTGGGATAGGGTGAATGAAGATAGAAAACAGAGTAAATATAAAGGGAAGGGAAGAAGGTAGAGGGTAATACAGTTAGCAGTAGTAACTGTGAAAGAAATGATGAGCAGGATAATATTAGAAGGACATGTGAAAAATGCAAACCATTATCAGAGAAAGAACTGATGGCATCTGACTACAGAATGAAGTATAATTTTATTTCTTAGCTCCTCTTTCTAAAGGTATTTTGTCTATTTTCTTCACAACCTAATGAGATGTTTTGAATCACTGCACATGTATGACATATTGAATTGCTGGATTTCATAGGAAGGGATGAGGAGGGAGGTGGAAGAAAATTTAGAAGCCAAAGTTTAAAAAAAAATCAATGTGAAAAGTAATGATGAGCAGGAGGAGTTCACAGAAACCTGGAATTACTTACATGAACTGTTGCTGACTGAGAGGAGCAGAACCAGGAGAACATTGTACACATTAACAGCAACATTGTGTGTAATAAAGAATGGTGATAGACTTGGCTTTTTTAAGCAATGCAATAGTCCAAAACAATTTCAAGGAACTTTATGATAGAAAATTTTCTCAACATCCAGAAAAAAGAACTGTGGTTTATGAATGCAGATTGAACCACACTGTTTCTACTTTTGGGCTGTTTTCTTTTTCCTTCCTCTTTAAGGTTTTTCCCTTGTGTTCTGATTCTTCTTTAACAATATGACAAATGCAGACATATGTTTAATATGCTTGCACATCTATAACTTATAACTAGGTTGCTTTCTGTCTTGGGAAGCAAGGAGGGAATAGAGGGTGGGAGGAAAATTTGGAAGTAAAAATACTCTGAAAACAAATGTTGAAAACTATCCTTATATTTAACTGGAAAATAATAAAATGCTGATCTATAAAAAAATTAAAATGAAGAGAAAAAAGGGGGGGGTGATGGAGACATTTCAATCCTGCCTGAAAGATCAATTTGTTACTTATTAGTATGAGCATTTAAATATCAAAAAGCAGAACATGTTACAAATTGAAATGTGATTAATTGTTTTTGGATTGTCTTAAGAAAGTGATGGAGAAAATATTAATAAAGAAGACTAAACCTGAAAAAAAAAAAGAATTCTATGAACATGAGAATGTTGGCCTACAAGACAGTGGTTTCTGAGGGCTTCTGCATTAGTAATTAAAATATATGTATTAGTTAATTAGGTAGCACAGTGATTAGAGTAAATACCTGAAGCCAAAATGATCTGAGTAAAAATCTGACTTTGGGCATTTAATAGCTGGGTGACACTAGGCAAGTCATGTAACCTTGATTTCCTCCAAAAATAAATTAAAAAGAAAAAGAAAAGCAGCAATAAAAGATATCTATGTAGCAAAGTGGATAGATCAATGGGTGTCAAGTCAGAATAACCTGTGTTTAAATGTGGCCTCAGAAACTTACTGACTGTGTGGCTCTGCGTAAGTCAGTTAACTTCTGTCTGTTTCAGTTTCCTCATATGTAAAATGGGGATTATAGCACCTATCTCCTAGGGTTGTTGTAAGGATAAAATAAGATAGTATTTTTACAATGCTTAGAACAGTGCCTGGGGGGCAGCTAGGTGGCATAGTGGATAGAGAGCACTGACCCTGGATTCAGGAGGACTGAGTTCAAATCTGACCTCAGACACTTAACACTTACTAGCTGTGTGACCCTGGGCAAGTCACTTAAACCCAATTGCCCTGCAAAAAAGAAAGAAAGAACAGTGCCTGGGATATAAGTGGTGCTTAATAATGCCTTAAATAGCCTTAGGATAATGATATGTGCCTGTATGTTTTTCCTCATTATTATAGAATCATTCCCTATAAGATATATTGAAAATCTATCCCTGAGTCCTCATAATATCATGTCATCTGCAGCCTAGATTTTATCTGCTGATATAGGGCCAGGTCTACACACTTTTCTTGACTCTATTTTCTTGAATATTATTTGAATATTGGGAATTGATGTGTGAGAGAGGCTAAATATGTTGGTTTTACTGTCATTCATAATGAAAATAGATTACTATAAAAATACTGGCAGATGGGCTTCATTTCACATTTATTTGTTTCCTCCTCCTTGTTTTACCTGTAAATGCTCTTGGGAGCCTTGGCCTACTTAAATATAACATCCCACTTTCAGCATTCTTCTTGTTGTTGTTTTTCCCTTCACAATTACATTTTGCTATGTTGTAAGGTTATACCAATCATCATTTCCCCATATAATCCTCCAGAACATTTTGCACTGTGTTTAAACTCTAAACCAATATTTCCCTTATCTTTCCTATTTTTGAATTTGGCAAGAGGTCTACAGTTTTTGGGATGAGGCTTTGTCTTACTTCTTATGGGCTTTTGTAGGAGCAATTGTTTTATATTCGTACATAAACTCCCTGAGGGCAAGGAATATTTTGGGGTTTGTTTTTCTTTATTTAATTAGGGCTTAAACACACTATATGACATGTAGCACGTGCTTAATAAATACTGGTTTATTGATAGAAATTACTTAAATTCCTCAAAGAAATTGTGACTGTGTCAATGTGAGTACTTTTATTATTTTATCATTTTAATAGTTAACTTGTGGAATATTAAAGGAGTACTTTGCCTATAATCAGGAGGACCTAAGTTCTACTTCCTAGGTGTTTGATCCTGAGCAAATAGCAACATCTGTTTGCTTCAGTTTCCTCAACTGTAAATTTGGGGAAATAATGACACCCATCTCCCAGAATTATTGTGAAGATAAAATTAAATTATATTTGTAAATCATTAGGTGGTTTATAAATACTTGTGTCCTTTCCCTTAAATAGGCCAGGTTGAAGGTACATAGAATTATGTAATGTCATCTTCTCATCTCATTTACTCTAACTAGATGTATCTTTTTAAAGTTGCTCTAAACAATCAATGTTCCAATTGACCATGGATAACTGATTTTTATACATCTCTAATGCTGACATCTATAATGTGTGTCCTCTCTGTTAATATGTTGAACTAAATTTTAGATGCTATTTGATGTTCATCATATTTTGTACTTATTGACCACAAATGATATTTTTATAAGACAGGATCTTCTAAGTACCCTAAAAATTGGATCTATTCACATTTTTAAATTATGAAACACTTTCCAAAGTGTGGTAGAGTCATAGGGCCCTTTATTTACATTTGAATTAAATTCACTAGAAATCAAGGGATATATTGACTTGTATTAATATATCTTGTCAAGTTCTTCATACAATTTTTTCAATTTCATTTTATTTACATGTGGCTGAACAATTCAATTATCTTCATAGTGGCCCTTTGCTGAAGGATGATTGGTCAAATCTTGAAAGATGAAATTGAATATAAATTAATGCAGAATCATGTAATTGGGTTAAAAAGATCCATGTTATAAGCATAAGATGGATGAGGTAGAATTAGACAACAGTTTCTTGAATGGACAATGATCTTGAGGGTTTAGTGAAGCACTCGCCCAATAAGAATCAATATTATGACAACAGAAAAAAAAAATCTAATGAAACACTGGGCTTCATTATCAAAGGTATAGTATCCATGACTAAGATTATAGTAGTCCCAAACATGCCCTGGGTAGATTACATAGAGAATACTCCGTTCAGTTCTGGCCATAACAATTTGAAAAGGCATTGATAAATCAAAGAGTATCTAAAGTATGGTTCCAAGTTTAGAGAAGATGACATTACAAATCAATTCAAAGTTGTCAGGATGGAAGATGGCAGAGGACCGGCTGTGACTCTTGGAGCTCCCAACAGATCTATCCACATACCTCCAAAAATGCCATAAGAAACTCTTAGAGTAGCAGAACCCACAAAAGAAGAGAGTGAGATTGTTTTCCAGTAAAAAATAGCTTAGAAGTTTGACAGGAGGGCTCTGCTGTACTGGCTAAGAGCGGTCCACAGCAAGCAGCACAGATCCAGCCCCAGGCTAGCTGGACCTCCTGAGCCTGGGAATCTTAAGTATTAGTGGCTTCTTCTGATTCTTGGCTCATAGACCAGTGAGAGTGTCCAGTGGTGTATCCGGGTAAGGAAATAGTGGAGGTTTCTGCAGGATTAGAGGCAGAGCATAATACCGCGGAAGCAGACTTGAGTGGCAGAGGCTCATTGGGGGAGAGGCACAAGCACACCAAGCTTGTGGACCACAGAGAATAAAATTTCAATCATATTTCTGCTTCCAGGTTCAAAAGTAAGCAGTCCAGTGATTATTTATAGGCCAGGCAGGCTAAAAACTAGCCTTTCCTTAAATTGTACCACCTTGGACCCCCTGAAGCTTGGGCCAGTGCTTCATTGAAGCAGGGCCCGACTTTAAGAAGGAGTTAAAAGTCAAGAAATAGGCAGGGAAGATGAGCAGGCAGAGAAAGCAGTGGACCATTGAAAGTTTCTTTGGTTGCAAAGTAGTTTCAAAATACAACCTCAGAAGAAGATAATAACAAAGTCAAAGCTCCTCTATCCAAAGCTTCCAAGAAAAATATGAATTGGCCTCAGGCCATGGAAGTGATCAAAAGGGCTTTGAAGATTAATTAAGTGAGTAGCGGGAAAAGAAAGAGAGTGTGAGAATTGGAATTGGAATGACTTTTTCCATTCCTTTTACTTTATTAGTCTTAGGCATCTGTAACATTATTGCTTCATGTGAGGAAACACTGTTTCTTCACATGAATCACAGGGGGGACTGTGAGAATTGGAATGACACCCCCTGCTGTGAGGGCCATTGTGAGCTCTGGGCTGAAATGAAAACATGTGATTTTGGCATCCAGAAGTTGTGTCTGCTGTCTGTGGGTAGCTGTCAATCAGTGTTACCATCCAATTAGCTTGGAGCTGTGTATGAGGACAGCCCAGCTTCCTGTATGACAGGGGGCTTCAGGGAGAAGGAGGAGGATCTCGGCCTTTTCGTTTCTGGACTTGGGCTTGGTGGTAGAGGCAGCAGGGGACAGGCAGAATGGGGATACTTTATCCACATGTTTCTCTTTACTAACCCCTAATATACATTAAAAATACTAAATGCCCAAAGATTGGTGCTATATATTTTCTAATTTAAGGCAGCCACTCATTAGATTTTAGACATCACAGCTAGAATTTTAGGCCCTTACAAGAGGTAGAGGAAAAAATGGAAAGAGAAATCAATGTGATGCAGGAGGGCCATGAAAAAAAAAAGCCAAAAGTTTGAAATGCCAAACTGGCCAAATGAAAAAAAAAGGTAGAAAATCTCTCTGAAGAAAATCATTTCTTAAGAATTGGGACAGAGCAAATAGAAGGTAATGACTTTATGAAAAATCAAGACAGAATAAAGCAAATCTAAATGAATAAAAAATAGAGGGCAATATGAAATACTTCCTTGGAAAAACAGCTGACCTGGAAAATGGATCCAGGAGAGAGAATTTGAAAATCATTACTACCTGAAAACCATGACCAGAAAAAGAACGTGGGTATCATCTTCCAAGAAATTGTCAAGGAAAATTGCCCTGATATTCTAGAAGCAGAAGGTAAAATAGAAATTGAAAGAATCCATCAATCACCTCCTGAAAGAGATCCCAAAAGGAAAACTTCCAGGAATATTATAGCCAAATTCCAGGTATCCCAGGTCAAGGAGAAAATGTTGCAAGCAGCTAAAAATAAACAATTCAGGTACTGTGGAACTACAGTAAGGATAACTCAAGATCTAGCAGGTTCTACATTATAGGACCAGAGGGCATGGAATATGATATTCCAAAGGGCAAAGGAATTGAATTACAACCAAGAATTATCTACTCAACAAAACTGAGTATAATCTTTCAGGCGAAAAATGGGACTTCAATGAAAAATAGGACTTTCAGGAATTCTGAACTGAATTGAAAACTTGACTTTCAAATACAGGACCCTAGAAAAATAAAATAGTAAACAGGAAAAAGAAATCATGAGGGTATTAAAAGATTAAACGGTTTACATTCCTATGTTAGAAGATGATACTTCCAACTCATAAGAACTTTCTCAGTATTAGGGCAGCTGAAGGGCATATATTTAGACAAAGCATATGGGTGTGAATGGCATATGAAGGGATGGTATCTATAAAGTATTTATTTTAGTTAACCCTTTATTGTGGGGTAGGCAGGGTGGGGTAGCTTATATCTGGGGCCAAATTTGGCCTTGGAGTCTCCTGGGTCCAGGGCTAGTGCTTTGCCCACTGTGTCACCTAGCTGCCCCATGATAACAATTTAAAAATAATGTTAAGAGGTAAGAGGAATGCACTGGAAGAAAGAGAAACTGAGAGGTTGAATGGAGTAAAGTAGCTCACAAAAAAGGAACAAGAAAAAGTGTATGGAGTGGAGGGGAACATAGGGAAAGAGTAGGGCAGTGAGTGTGCCTTCAGAATTGACTCAAAGAGGGAATAACATACACAATCAAGTGGGTATAGTAATACACTTTGCCCTGAAGGAATGTGGGAGGGGAAAGTGATAAGGGGGGAGAGGTGAAGGAAGGGAGAACAGATTTGAAGAGGTTCAGTGAAAAGCAAAACACCTTTGAGGAGGGATAGGGTGAAAGAAGATATAAAATAGAGTAAATATCAAGTGGAGGGAATAGGATGGAAGGCAATACAGTTAGCAATCATAACTGTGAAAGAAATGATGAGCAGGATGCTATCAGAAGGAATTATGAAAAATGCAATCTATTTACCGAGAAAGAACTGATGATATCTGAATACAGATCGAAACAGACTTTTTTGCTAGTTCCTCTTTCTAAAAGTATTTTGTCTGTTTTCTTTCATAAGTTGACTAATGTGGAGATGTTTTGCATGACTGAACATGTATAACTTATATTGAATTCCTTGATTTCTTAGGGTGAGGATGGGGGGAGGAAGAAAATACAAAGGTTTTTTTTAAAATCAATGTGAAAAAATATTTTTACATGAAAATTGGGAAAAAATCAAAATAAATAAATAAATAGGAAAAAAGAAAGAAAGAAAATTTTCAGGATGCTTAGAAAAGATGTAAAAAATTAGGGAGATCTCACTCCATTCCAGTCTAGCTTCTATTCAGCAGCCAAGTGATTTTTGTCTAAATGCTCGTGTGTCCATGTTACCACCCTCCCCCCTCCTCTACTAAACAAAATTCAGTGATTCCCTATTACCTCAAGGATCAACCACAAAATATTCAGGTATTTAAATTCCTTCATCACTGAATCCCTTCATGTCTTTCCAGACTTCTTACTTTTAATTGACCTTCATTAACTCTATAACCTATTTAACCTTCATGCTGTTCCTATTTGTTTTCTATTTCCCTAATCCATGCCTTTTTTTTCTTTTTCTTTTTCTTTTTTTTTGGTTGGGGCAATGAGGGTTACATGACTTGCTCAGGGTCACACAACTTATAAGTGTCAAGTGACTGAGGCAGGATTTGAACTCAGGTCCTCCTGAATCTAGGGCCATTACTTTATCCATTGTACCACCTAGCTACCCCAATCCATGCCTTTTTACTGACTGTCCCAGATGTCTGTAATGATCTCCCTCCTAAGTTTTGTGTGCAGGATTCCTGCTTTCTTGAAATCTCACAATCTGTAAGAGTCCTTTCTCGCTCTCTAACTCTCCATACCCACTGCCTTCCCTCTGAGATTATCAGCTATTGATACTACACACACACACACACACACACACACCTCTTTTTTGTTTCTTTTTGTCATCAAAATATATTTTGTTCCATCACAATTGATATATTAAGGGACAATTTGAACATAATCTTCATTTCCCATTTACTTATGTGTATTTTTTCTATGAAAAATTTTAAGTGAACACAGAAAATTTCACCCAGTTAAACTGAGACACGCAGAATGCAAAATGAATAGAGGAACAAACCTTAAACATCTATAAAATATCTTAGTTCATCATATGTGTTATGTGACAAAGTGGTGCTTTGCTCTTCTTTTGCATATGTAAATGATATTTTTTTAAAAATCACTCATTTGATATCCCATACATTTTTAAGTGTTCAGGTTCAAGAAAGCCAAGCTGTGCATCAAAAAGAAATAAGTATTGATGAGAGGCATCAATAATACAACATTTTGAAACTAATGACAGAAATGCAGAAATTTCAATCTGCAAAGAAGAAAAAGAAATGTTCATCAATATTTTAAAAATCTTTCATTTTTAAACCAACAATTTTGAGTACCTAATGTGACTTGGTCACAAAATAAATGCAGAAAATATAAAGTGATTATTTTCTTGAAAATAGGGGATATTTATTTTCTTTTTGCTTTCTAAGCCAATATATTCTTATTCAGGTGTTGGAGATATCAGCTTATAAACAGCAACATATATGCCTTGATACAGATACTGTAATATTGCAGGTAACACAAAGGACAATTCTATAAGACAATTAGTATAATTTCTATTGTCCAAATATGTTGTCATTTTAATACATAACAGCTCAACCATAGCTTTAAGGGGCAGGAAATGGAGGAAACATTATACAGTATATACTATGGGCCACGTAGTCTTCTAAGCACTTTACACGTATATCTCATTTGATTTGAAAGTAAGCATCATAACAGCCTAAAAGGGAGTATTAGTATGAACAACATGAGTTTATTATCTTTGTTGACACTTCTACTCTCCACTTAATGATCCAGATAGTTTTACATTATGGAATCATAGAACATCTGAAGATTGTTAACAAATAAATACACAAGTCTCCATGAATGACTGGATGAATGAATAAATGAATGAAAGTATCAGTTCACAGATAATGCTTCTTTAATGGAATCCACAGTTTCAAAAACTCTCATGACACAAAGGATTGTAATTGGGTTGTATTTTCTATCCCTTGTGTTTAGCTGCACAACAATGCAATTAATCACATAATATCTAGTGTACTTTATTCACTTTTGGATCTCACATATAAAGAGAGATATCAACAAATAAGTAAAAAAGCACTCCAAGATGATGACTTACCTAAGTGTGAGATTTTACACTCTTTCCTATTGTATTTTGATTTAGATTTGACTCATTGTTACAGTCTATTAAGCTATTTTTGCATCTTGATTCCACCACCTCTTCTATTAGTTCTGCTTACTAGTGTCAGGGTATTATTATATTTGATAAGGATAACTTCAATATCTTCATATTAGGCATTAATGAATGTTTCCTTAAAGGACAAGGTCAAGGACAGATATGGAATGATTTGCTGTGATATAAGAAGTCATTAAATAACACTGGATTTGATTCTATAATCCATTATAATTCCATTTGTCTGTGCTAGCATCCAACCCATATTTTCCCATTTTCCACAAAAGATGCCATGAGAGCCTTTGTACAATCCTTGCTAGAATCCAAATGCATTATATGTATAGCATTTAACTGATCTTTTCTTAGGATATTTCTAAATGTATTTTTTCAATCTCTGACTGTTCAAATATTTATCCAGGTGGTTATCTTGTTATTTACTTAAATATTTGCATTCAACTCAAGTTGGATAAGCAAGGTCTCAACTCTGATGATGTTTCAAATAATTATTGCTGATTCATTGAGGTGACATTCAGACACATCCCAATTTTGTTTTCACTAGGTAGCTAATAGAGAAAATAAGCTCTCATGTTGACAACTGTGGGACAAGAAGCAGGAAAAGTAAAATCTTGAAGCATGAAAGATTATGCTGCATTAAATTGACCAGTAAAGAGATTTAGGTTTTATTATAAAAACATCTACTGCTGCCTTAGCTGAGCACACAGGTACAATGAAAGAGGCTATGAAGATGCTGATTTGTTATACTTCCCATTAAATATAATACAAACCAGAGGGAGAGAATGTTCATGAGTTACTGAAGTACTAAATTATAACTCATACAATAGTAAAACAAGAGAAAATGGTACAATTATGGGTATTTTCTGGACATGGTCCATTATTGAACATCAGGCAATTTCCATGGGCATATTGTCCTTTTTATTAAATGCAAATGATAATATACCTGAAACTATTCATTTCTCAACACATATGAAAATAATGTTCTTTCACAAGGCAAAATGACTGAGAATTTTTATTTGGTCAATTGCAGAGGTTGTGAATATTGTTTCAAACTTTTTGTGGGTTGTGGATATTAACATTGATGAGAAGTCAGTACCACAAGAGGATGCTCTTTCAACTATGTTTTTCACACTTAGCTATTACAGCTGTGAATTTAAGATTTCTAGAAGTGCCTTTCCATAAAGAACACAACACAAATAGAATAGCATTCTAAGATAAATGCTTTGCATACTTTCAACTCAATCTACTTATTCTGGAAACGCAAAGAATGCAAAGGGAGAAAGAGATAAAACAAAAATGGTAGAAGGAACAGACATGGTCTTGGTAACAAAAGCCCAGAATATTCTTATTTAATTCAGAATCTCTTAAAATTGGAAAGAAGTAAATTTAGATAAAATACATTACAGTTTAAACTAGAAAAGAAAAATTCATAGAATGCTACTCTAAGAAGTATTCTAGGCTGAAACAGAGATTTAACTAAAGATATAAACATAAATTTAGTTAAAATTGATCTAGATAAAATTCTTGGCAGACAGATTACTAATAGGACTTAGGGGAAACTTACTATATGAGGCTGATTTCAAGGAACCAATGGTGCCTTTCACAACACAGCCCTTGGTGACAATATCAAAAATCCAGATTGGGGGGGGGGTGGAAAGAACAAAAACCTAAAAACAAAACAAAACAAAAAACCTGGTGCCTGGCTTCCTTTTTGTCTTCTTCTTAACAATAATACTAGGTATTAAGGATAGAAGTACAAAGAAAAAGAAATCCAGACTTATAAGAAGCTTACATTTTTTATGGGGAAGCACATATAGCATAAATGCAAATAAACAAACATAACTAAGTAAATGTTTGGGAGGAAATCTACTGAGCTCATTTGATAGATCATAGAGTACAGTGGAGGACTGTCTTTGGAATCACAAATTCTTTGGTTTAAATCCTGCAGGACTGGAACCAGAGGCTATCTACATCACATCTAAAAATACATTGCATCTATGGAAAAGTTAATAACCCTCTAAATGTTCCTAGGTAATTCTTTGTGACTATATATTACAGATGAATTGATGCAGAGTGTCCATGTTGATCTAGCTCTTTCCTCCCTTTATCCTCTCTCACAGAGAGGGTGATTATTATCCCAATTAGTATCATGTCTTATCCACTGAGCTACTTGACTGCTTCAATTGGATAAAGCCAATCAGATGTCAACACTAATTCTGGCATAAATATAATGAGTCCCTGGGAGTGGAGGGCCACAAATTACCCCAAATTCATGTTGGAAAAAATGGAGGAGGCAGAAGTCCCCATGCACATTTGTGCTTGGACCCTTGATTGGTAACTGCAATTCCAGCTTTGGCAAAATAGACATAGTCTTAATTAAAAAAAAAATTAAATGAATAATTACTGGAGAGAGATAGAGACAAATATACAGAGCAAAAGACAAATAGACAGACACATAGAGAAAATTATATTTTCAAGATTGATTGCCTATATACACTTTGGAAATAATACTTTTCTAATCTAATAAAAATATACAGAAAAGATAGTTATTTAGAACTATTAAGGTAACTTCAGATTATTAACTATAGCTTGCTGTCCATCTCTTGGTCTTTCTTTGCTCTGTGGAATTTAAAGGAAGCCAGAGATTTATCTACTCCACACCTAAAATTGTGAACTCTTACCATTCTACAAAGTATTTGACTGAATGGATAGTTTTATTATGCTTATTTGATTTAAAATTTTCTAAATGCTAATATTTGGCAACAGTGCATCCTTAAATCTATCATAAAGTATTAATCAAATGAGATATATATGTGTAATGATTGTAATGATGCCACCTACTGGAGACTTCCTATAGGAAAGCTCCACCATGAGGAGAATGCCTCAGAGGGCAAGGCCATGTGGCTTTTCCTTGGCATCAGGAAGTGACGTTTGCTGTCTATCAAGGCTACCAGCCAATCAACTTGAGGAGCCTCCTATTTTCTTGGAGGGGACAGGAAGGAGGAAAGAGGGCCTATGCGGAGAGCTCTGTCTCTTTTTGGTTCCTGACTTGATGGTAGTGGTGGCAGCAGAGGACTTCACAGGAAATTTGAGGTAAGATAGGAATGCCAGGCTGTTGGAATTCTGTTCTCAATCTTTCTCTTTCTATCTTTCAATAAACCCTTAAAAATGCAAACTCATTTTATCAGTGATTTTAGTCAGTTTCCCCCAAAACTGGGTGAAAAGATTAGAACCCACATTTAGAATCTTAAATTGCACAGTTTGGCAACCACAAAGGGATAAAGCAGATCATTGATCTTCTGATAAAGTTTGGTAAGAATTTTTTTTTCCTTCCTTATTTGCACATGTGCCTGTCTCTTTAAATTAGGTTTTTCTTAACAGCTAAGTACCTAGGTTGAGTATATATTTTAACCCTTAAGTACTCTTAGCCTCCTATTTTCAAGCCTTGCTCCCTTTTACAAAATGGACTGGGCATTGCGGAACTAAAGAGGACTAAACCTTTTCCCCTGGCTTTACAAGCATGCCAGGATTGACCTTCTGTTTAAGTTTGGTCCTTATGAATTTGAATGTTTTATTCCTATTTTAATTTTAATTTTAATTTTAATTTTTCTCTATGTTATAGTGAAGAAATTTTTGAATTACAAAAAGGGGTTGGAAGATAATAAATTTTATATCATTCATGACTCCCCCCTTGGGAAAATAATTGCAGCTTGGGACACTTACAAACTACCAATTCAGCCAGGCATGACAAAAGCAAGGCTTATCAAACTGTGTTTTATGTGGCATAAGAAATATTCTAGGTTACTGGGAAACAAATGGTTAGAGAATGGATCTTTTGATTACTTAACACTGAAAACTCCACAAATAATCCTTCATTTTGAGTCCCCCAAAGATGTAACTTATTGGAACCTCTGGAATGTGGCAAGTGAGGAATTGACTGAAAAGGGAGAAAAGGAGAATGGCTTTGGGCCTGAATGTGAATGTAAATCTGCCTCTCAGGCTGACACATCAACAAAGGAAACAAAAAAAAAGAGAAAAGTCATGTTTAGAGGAAACAGAAAGGATAAAAATCCTCCCCCTTCACGAGATCCCCTCCCATGGTAAGGATGATGTTGTAGTAAGTCTTAGAAGATACCATTCAGCCCCAAAGATTTAGGTATATGGAAACGAGCAATTCCTAAATTTGATGAGGACCCTACAGGGGTTATTGGCCATTTTAGGACAATCTTCAGAGGATATCAGCCCGCTTGGAAAGAGCAGACATAATAGCTGCAGCCAATGGCCTGGAAGCCACAGGAAAGGTTGACATTGGGTGCCCTATTGAAGACCCTGAATGGAACCCCAATAACCCTAGGCATTTTGATCTGTTAAAAGAGGCAAGAGACACATTGCTGAAGGCAATGGAATCGTGTGCTAGAAGGACTGATAATTGGGGATAATTTACAGATACAGTTCAGAGTCCTGATGAGAGACCTAATAGATTCTATGATAGGTTGTGTAAGCATGCTAAGCAACATGCTGGGCTAGACCCATTGAATCCTAGAGATTCCCATATTATCTGCTCTTATTTTGTATACCAGTCCTTACCAGAAATTAGAAAATACTTTAAAAGGTAGTGTCCAGATTGGAATAGGTTGAGTCTTGATAGACTTAAAAAAATAGCAACATATATTTATGAAAGAAATGAGAGGGAGGAAAAGAACAGACAAGGCATTTTAGCTCCAGTACAGGAAATAGCAAAGCAGCGAAGCTGGGCATTTGAGAATCACTACCAACACCAAATTCACTGCCAACCCCAGAACCATTACATATGCATATGCCTATACCAATACCTATACATACATTTACATATATATAGACATAGACATAGACACAAACATATATATATATATATATATATGTATATACACATGGAGTTAATATATTTATACAAATATATACACACACGCACATGCACATGAATATTTGCATACATGTATACACAAACACATAGGTGCATATATGTGTACATACATACACACAAACATATGGAAAGAGATAGAGACACTCAAATACATTCCAGTAATTGAAGATTAGTCACCTATAAGAAGGCTTAGAATTGTTCTACCTTTCCCTGGGAGAAAAACTTAGAACAATGTGTGGAAATTAGAAAAAGGACACATTTAGACTTACCTCAAGAAAAAAATAAAAAACAACTTGTTAATTGCAACTCTCTGGAAATGAAATTAGCTACCTTAGGTTGTGGGTGATGATAAGTTCCCCTTCATTACAGATTTTCAAACAAAAGATCTATGGCTACTTAACTTTTCTTTCCCCAATAAAGTTGGGACTAGTTTTCTTCTGAGGTACCTTCCAATTCAAGCTTTCTCTTTCCATTATTATATCTGTTTCTAGGGATGAAGACATTGAGGTCTGGAAAGAATAAGTGTTCATGATCACACAGCTAGTGATGTGTGGGTGATTCTTTCTTTTTAAATCTGTTACTGACTTGTTTTCTTGCCAATTTGTGACGCATTATGAATATTGTCTCCCTATAAATTCTTTAAAGAAAAATATGCTGAGTAAAAGCATGCTAATTGTACTAGGGAACAAATAATTATAAAATTGTATAAACTAATGGAATTGGCTACTGCCTTAAGGCATTGTTAAATCACTTATAGGCTCATTTAAAATAATGATCAAGATCATTTTCCTACAAAGATTTCTGACCACTGGGATCATTTGCTCCCATATGCATCTCCCTATTTGGTTTACTCCATTTCCTGAAGTTGAGACTAATTATGATTTTAAAAAAAGGAATTATTTCTTCTCGTTGTTTTTACTTTGGCATGGAATGGTCTCACTGAAGAAGGAGATATTTCTGGTCTCTCTCCTCTCAGTGACACTTCTTTTACAAATGTGAATTGATTCATCATCACTGATTTTCAATGTGAAGGGACTTTTCAAGGCACAGATTGACTACTGAAAAAAGGATGCAGAGCACTAAGTCAAACTTTTTTAAGCATCAAAAAACTAAAAATCTTTAAAAGATATTGGCTGATCCAAGAGAAATGTTCATCAATTATATATGAACAGTTGCCTACTTTTAAGAGAAAAAAGCATTAGAAGAAAAATAGAGATATTAAAACACCACTATTTTTTTAGGGGGGGGGTGGGAGAGAAAATGGCTGGAAAAGGATGAGCAACAAGAACTTGAATTTGGAATATTGAAACATTGCTGAGCTATTCCATTTATTTTTCTATTGTTCAGTGAAGTGTTTCTTACCTTCCTACTGAGCACATCATGTTCAATCCGTAATGCAAATAGATTCAGTTCCAATTCATTTCATCCCCATGTTTTCCTTATTTGTATCCCACTGAGCTATTTTTAATGCCAGCTATCTACTCACTTTCTATCATATTTTATTTTAGTTTTTTCACTTATTCTTGTCTTAGATATTATATCCATCAATACAGAGTATTAATGCAATACCATTAAAATTCTTATGGGCAGTAGTCATAAAGCTTGTAAGATGAATATATTCGAAGATTTATATGAGATAACTATGGGAGATGCTGATTAATTCTGACCTTTTAATGGGGCCAGCTATACCAAATCTAGTTTGTTAATTAAAAAGCAATCCCTTTTAAAACTCAGTAGGTTGCTTTCAGTCTGTAGGCAAATTCAGGACTGTTTATGAATACTTCAATATAGTTGACCGTAATTAACACAGAATTTAGCTAAATATTGTGCCCTTTTTCACAGAGGGATGCTATATTTTTTTAAGGATGAAATCAATTGAATTTCTTTTATACAACAATTAGAGGGATATAGATGTGTTATCTTATGAAATATACAATAGTGCCTATATACACTTTGGAAATAATACTTTTATTATTTATTTATTTAAATTTATTAAGTCTGTAGGTTTCTCTTACTTCTCACTTCTATGATACTATGTCCTAAATAAAAGACTGTCAGACATGCATCTATTGTCCCAGCTGGAATCTGTTAGAGAGGGAAAAGAAATCATTTAATAAAATTTGGTAAAATGACAATGAAACTCAAAACAAAAGAGGAAAGGACATAATGAGAAACTGTGGGAGTTTTAATGAAGATAGGATATTTTGTATTTCATATAAGGAGAAAGTAACTTTGTCTTGGATCAATAAAAACAATACAAATTCATTTTATATTTTGTTATCATTCTTTAGAAGTGATTATTGTTATTTTATGTAAAATGGTATTAGGCTACTAACTACAGTTATTTTCTGTACCCAGAGTCAATGCGTTATATGCTTTCCATCTCCTTTATGCTGTTTTCCAGGTCAAACTAATAGATTCATAAAATGTTACAGTTCAATTAGTATTGCATCTTCATTTAACAAATGAAGAAATTGTGGTCAAAGAGGTCAAGTAATTTGCCCAAATTTACAGAATGTATAAGTGGCAGAGTTAGAATTAAAGCACAGACATTCTAACTTTAAGTTAGAATTATATATTCCTAATGCTATATTGACTTTGAGTACTCAGAACTTCTACTTTTTGCCAATTTTATCTAAGATTTAGAACTGGAAGAGATCTTAAGAATCTAGTAAGTTAGATCACTTAATCCACCCACTTTTCTCCAGTGTAGATAATAAGAAATACCTTTTAATCTTGCTTATCTCTTACCCATTTCCTCCTTTACAACCATCAGAGAATATTTATCCCAATTCTAGAGACCTTTCTCATGGTCTTTCAACATTCCACAGTATTAGGGTATAACTTTGGAAATCCATTTGGTGGCTATGTTATTACATGGATGGTAACCTCATTATCCATCTACCAATGTCCTAGATTAGATTTTCAATGCATTTTTGGCATACAAGTTTTCATTTTTTGGTGATGACCTTCAACATAAATATTACAACCATACTTGTGAGGCACATAGAAGTGGTGTCCTGCTCAATATCACTCAATTAGTTACCAGAAGACTGAGGGAAGGATTCATTTTGAGTCTTTATGATTACAAGTCCACTGAACTATGGCCTACTAATATACTATAATGCCTAATGGAGAACAATAGAGTATATGAGTTATTCAAGGGAGTATTCAGAAAAATATATATTAAAATATAATAATAAAATTAATTATAATAAAATATATTTTAAAAGCTTTGATACAGTTTATTTTTTAATATAAAAATATTTTATTATTTTCCACATTCATGTAAAGATAGTTTTCAACATTTGTTTTTATAAGATTTAGACTTCCAAATTTTTTTCCCTCCTCCCCTTCCTTTCCCCCTCCCCAAGACAGAAAGCAATCTGATATAGGTTATATAAGTACAATAACATTAATCGTGTATCTGCATTAGTGATGTTGTAAAAGAAGAATCAGAACAAAAGGGAAAAACCTCAAAACACAAACCAAAAAAAAAAAAAGGAGAAACAGCACTATTAAGTCTTCATTTAAATTCCACAGTTCTTTTTTTCTTGATGTGGAGAGCATTTTCCATCATGAGACTTTTGGAATTATCTTGGATCATTGTATTACTGAGAAGAGCTAAGTCTATCACAGTTGATCATTGTACAATGTTGCTCTTGTTACTGTGTATAATGATCTCCTAGTTCTGATCACTTCACTCAGCATCAGTGCACTTTAGTTTTTCCATGGCTTTCTCAGATATGCCTGCCAATCATTTCTTATAGCATAATAGTATTCAATTACATTTATATACCATAGCTTGTTCAGCCATTCCCCAATTGATGAGCATTCCCTCAATTTCCAATTCTTTGCCACCACAAAGAGAGCTGCTACAAATATTTACATACATGTTCGTCCTTTTCCCTTTCTTATGATCACTATGGGATACAAACCTAGTAGTGGTATTACTGGGCCACAGGGTCCCATAATAGCCCCATAACCCTATGGGAATAGCCCCAAATTGCTCTCCAGAATGGTTGGATCAGTGCAAAACTCCACCAACAATGCATTAATGTTCCAATTTTTCTCCAACTTCTCTAACATTTGTTTTTTTTTGTCATATTCTCCAATCTGATAGGTGTGAGGTGGTACCCTAAAATCATTTTAATTTGCATTTATCTAATCAATAGTGATTTAGAGCATTTTTTCATATGGCAATAGATAGCTCTGATTTCTTCATATGAGAACAACCTGTTCATATCCTTTCCATTTCTCAATTGGGGAATAACGTATACACACAAACACAGTGTGTGTGTGTGTGGGCGTGTGTGTGCGTATGTGCATGTATATGTATGTATGCAAAACATATACTAATATGCATTATATATATATAGTCTTATGAAAATATGCCAAAAATAATTATTGTTTAGATAAATGCAAATTAAAACAACTTTGAGATCTCATCTTACACCTATCAGATTGGCTAAAATGATAGATGTCCTTTAGTTAGGGTATAGCAAAACCAGTTGTGGAATATGATTATGATGGAATACTACTGTGATGTGTGAAATGATGAGCTGGTTGACTTTAGAAAAAGCAGAAATGCTTGGATCAATGAAGGAAGATGCTATCTACTTCCAGAGAAAGAACTGAAAAATAAAAATATGTATAGTATATTATGGTATTACATATTTGTATATCATGCATATACATATTATATATAATCACAAATGTATGAATATATACATATGTGTATATAAACACATGCATGTGCACATATATGCATGTGCACATATATTTCTATTTAATTGTAGCCTTCTCTAGGGTAGGGAGGGTGAAAAAAAGTGAATATCAGAGAGTAAAAGAATACTGTGAAGGAAGCCCAGAAAATCTGGGTAGATTTGAAAACAATGTGTAGTATTTATTACATAGGTTTTTCAATAAAAAAGGAAGGAGTTTGAAATGGAAATTTATTATTTTGTGCTGAATCTTCTTTTTTTGTTCTGCTATGTACATGGAAATGACATTTTTTTCTAATTTTGTATTTATATTTAAAATGAATAAAATCTGTAAGCAATATGAAATATTTTGGAGTCTACCTGCCCAGACAAACCTAGGAGCTAAATGAACACAATTACAAAACACTTTTCATACAATCAGATTTAAACAATTGGAAAAATATCTATTGTTCATGGGTAGGATGAACTAATGTAATAAAAATGACAATTCTACGTAAATTAATTTACTTATTCAGTGTCATGTCAACTAAACACACACACCCCCAAATTATAAAGAGCTAGAAAAATAATAACAAATTTAATCTGGAAGAACAAAAGTTAAAGAATATCATGGGGATTAATGGAGAAAAATATATAGGAAGGTGACCTAGGCATAATAGATTAAAACTTTATTATAGAGTAGCAATTATTAAAACTATTTGGTACTGGCTAAGAAATGTAGTAATGGATCAGTAGAGTAGTTTATACACATAAGGCACAGTAGTAAATGACTATAGTAATGTACTGTTTGATAAATCCAAAGTCTACATCTTCCCAGATAATAATTCACTATTTGAGAAAAAAAAACTGCTGGGAAAACTGGAAAAATATTATGTCAGAAATTAGGTATAGATGAACATCTTACACCATATGTTGAAATAAGTTCCAAAAGGGTATATGATTTAGACAAAAAGGGTCATACCATATACAACTTAGAAGAAAAGGGAATAATTTACATGTCAGATCTATGAGAAGGGGAAGGATTTATGACCAAACAAGGGATGGAAAATATTTTGAAATACAAAATAAATAATTTTGATTACATTAAATTAAAAAGGGTAAGTACAAAATAAACTAATTCAACCAAGATTAGAAGGAAAACAGAAAGCTAGGAAACAATTTTTTTAGCCAATGTTTCTATTAGAGGCCTCATTTCTAAAATATATAGAGAACTGAATCAAATTTAGAAGAATACAAGTCATTTCCCAATTGAGAAATGGTCAAAGGATATGAACAGGCAATTTTAAAATGAAGATATTTAAGATATCTATAGTCATATTTTTAAAAAATGAAAAATGTCCTAAATCACTATTGATTAGAAAAATGCTGAGCTACTGTAAAGGGCTAAAATTCTAGCTAGTCTTTCTAAAATATCTAATGAGTGGTCGCCAATAAGTTGTAAGCTTTAGCAAGTGTTGGACTTTTAAGCATTTATTCAGGATAATAAGAATTTGGTAAAGAGAGAGAGAAAGGCCTAGATTCATTTATCTATTAAAGGGAGAGAGCATTTCTAGCTCCCTTCTCCACCTGAGTCCTGAGGAAAGAGAACGAGAGCACCAACCTTGGCCCCTCTTCCTCCCACAAGCAAACATCACTTCCTGATGCCAAAGAGCCACATCTCCTTCCCTCAGATGCCTTCTCCTTAAGGCAGAGCATCCTGCAGTAAGTTTCCAGCAGGTGGAGTAATTCCAATCATTACAGTACCACCTCAAAACTATCAGATTGGCTAACATGACAAAAAAGGAAAATAATAAATGTTGGAGAAGATGTAGAAAAATTAGAACACTAATGCATTGTTAATGGAGTTGTGAACTGATCCAGCCATTCTGGAGAGCAATTTAGAACTATGCTCAAAGGGCTATACTATTGTCCATACCAGCAATACCATTACTAGGTCTGTAGTCCAAAGACATCATAAAAAGGGAAAAGGACCCATGAACAATGTAGTTATAGTTGCTCTTTTTGTGGTACCAAAAAATTGGAAATTATGCGGATGCCCATCATTTGGGTAATGGTTGAACAATTTGTTTTTATGTGATGGTGATAAAATATAACCATGTTATAAGAAATGGCAAGCAGGATGACTTGAGAAAATCCTGGAAAGCCTTAAATGAACTGATACTGAGTGAAGTGAGCAGAACCAGCAGAATATTCCACATAGTAATATCAGTGTTGTGTGACCATCAGCTATCATAGACTTAGCTCTTCTCAGCAATACAATGATCTAAGACAATGCTAAAAGACTCATGATGTAAAATGCTATAAACATCCAGAAAAAGAACTGTGTAACCTGAATTCAGATTGAACGATACTATTTTCACTTTGTTGTTGTTATTCTTTTTTCTTGAGGTTTGCCCCCTTTTTCTCTGATTCTCCTTTCACAACTTTATTAATATGGAAATATGTTTAACATGATGCAACATATATAATCTATTTCAGATTAGTTTCTGTCTGTGTTATGGGGAAGGAAAGGGAGACAGAGAGAAAAATTTTGAACTCAATATCTTATAAAAATGAATGCTGAAAATTATCTTTACATGTATAGAAAAAAATGTAATATTCAGATTTAAAAAAAGAAAAAGTAAGTCTTCTTAATTTGGATGCTGTTAGATTATGAATTGAGTTGTTAAAACACTGTTGCCAAAAAGTTTGAAACTGTTAAAAACATAGTGTCATACAATTCTAAAGTATTAAAATTTGAGAAATGAGGACTACTCCCATCCAAAGTGAGTTATATCTGAGATTATCAGACTATCATCTATGAAAATTATGAAATGATATATGTTAATTAATAACATGTATTAACCAGCTTGGTAAGAAAAGAACTTAAATTATTCTTATTAATTATTATTATTTTGGCCTTAGAAGTTAATAGGAAATACTTATGTATTGTAGGAAACTTATAGTAGCCAACGTTTTTCTAGGAGTTTTGAGTGAACTGTCATGTAAATAATGTATTATTAAATTATTCTTAATTTATAAGTGAAGGACAAATAAAATATCCTTATTTCCTCATTGTCAACTGTCACATAAACTTGAGAAAAATAATAACAACCATAAGGTGTGATTAATGAAATTTGATATTTGAGGTACAATTTCTTGGGAATGTAGTTTGATGTTTTAAGTTTTAATTTCAGGTATGATTGACTAAATTGTCATGAAGCCAATAGTCCACTATTCAGAGGGAATGTCATGTGCTGTCTAAAGGAAGTGTGGTCTAAGAACTGTTATAGTATCTGTATCAGAGAAAAGTTGAGTTTGCCTATGACCTTGAATAGACAAAGATAAGATCCTCTTAACTCAGTTTTCCCTTATGCTCTTTCCTTTCTGAAGAGAAAATTTCCCCAACTGGCAAACTCTGAGTCTATCTTTGATACCTTGTGAATAATGTGGAACTTTGTTGTGTGATTGGCTTTTATCTATGACTTTTTCTATATTGAAGTATGTGTGTAATAATTTTAAGAGATAGGAAAGCTTATTTTTCCAAGTTAAGCTCTTGTTTTTCAGCAAATGGTTTCCATTATCCATATCATATACTGAGTTTGCATAAGGATAGAAAGAGCAAGTGGCATGTAAAAACTGAAATCCTATGAAGTTTCAGGTGAATATATTGTTCTTTGTACAGATGTTATTCAAAGGGTTATATCTATAAGGTTTGAGTTCATTCTCTGTTTGTTTTTGTTTTTTGGGGGTGGGGCAATGAGGGTTAAGTGACTTGTCCAGGATTATGCACCTAGCAAGTTTAAAGTTTCTGAGTCTGGATTTGAACTCAAGTCCTCCTGAATCCAGGACTGGTGCTTTATCTACTCCACCACCTAGCTGCCCCTTTGAATTCATTCTTGGCAACTGAATTAGTAACTGGAAAAACAAATTTAGGAGATTGTGCTAAGTTATTCTGAGTCTTGTTACTTACAGATTTTAGCAGGATTATCTCTGCAAGTATTTTGGAACTGGAAAAGTAGATCCACTAGGAGTAATCCCTGTCAGAGCTGCCTTGAAAATAAGAACTGTTCCAGAATTCCAAAGGAAGATGTTTCTGAAGACCAGATGACTGCACAAGATATCTTGGATTCAAGATGAAATGTTTTGATTAAATGAAAATATGGAAGAGGTTACAAGGAGACTTGGTCTTAATTAATATTGATAATCATTATTGTATTACTTCAAATTTTTGTTTGTTTAATGTTGTTTGTTTTTACTGAGTTTGTCTTAGTGACCTTGGTGAATACAAATCTAACTTCTCTAAATAGTACATAATAAGCCCTCTCAGTGACTAAGTTTATTCAAATTTTATGACTTCTTGACTAAGTTTATTCAAATTTTATGACATTTAAAGAATCATAAGACTATGATTTTTTTTAATACTCATGGTCACAGTATACTTGTTTCCTATTGTAAACATAAGTCCCCCTAGTTTATAGGCAATAATGCTTACTCAAATTGATTTGGCACAAGCAACAAATACTAGAATAATATAACTGAAAATAGAGAAACTATATAAATATGATTGTTGTCTTGAACCATGAGTGTAATTAGCCCCCAAATGGGGATATTGTGTAAAATGAGTCATTATTGCAGTTATTCTGAAGTGACTCCATGTTTTCACCTTGCTTGACTTTGGAGAGGGTAGTTTTGAAGGAGAGGGCAGTTCATAGCCCTATTTCCTTAGTGCCTATCCCATGCAGAAGTTCTCGCTTACCCCATTTTCTCATTTGGAATGTGGCCAATCAAAATTCTTAAGAAGGGGCTGACACATAAGAAATACCACATTCTCCTGATTGCAAGACCCAATTAAAATATTTTTGCCCTTATATGAAAGATACTTTCTGCTGTCTATAAAAACAGTGCTCAGTTTGAATTCTAAGCTGGCTCAGTAGTTTACTCACTGCCTTGTTCTGAATTGTATCAATAAGCTCCTTTTTAACTTTAAAAACAAACAAAATTTAAGTATCTCCTAAATTAGATCAAGGTCTTGGCAAAACCTATGAAGTTTGAATTTGTTATAAAGGTTTGAGGATCTTGTCATCATTCTTTGTGAGAAGGGTGATGAATAAGGGAGCTGTACAAATTTGCTAGTAGCATTCTGAGATCTGATTGATGGCTTCTTAGCCCTTAGCTGATTTTCACAATTTTGGTTCTCTCAAAAGTTACATCCTATACTCAGCTTTGACCATGAGATTCCAACCTATTTTGACTAAAGAATGAAATCCCCATTGAGCATAGCTCTTTTTTGTGATAATTTAGGCTGATTTATTTTCACATTCAATTTTCCACTAAATATTGTTTTGGCAATTTGCAGTTAAATTCTACAAATATCTCTTGAGGACCTACTGTATATTTCTTATGAAACAGAATCAGAAATTCCCAAGTGATAATAATAGCAAACCTAACTTCATGGACCTTTCCAATTGCTTCAGCCAGTTTCTTTAGTTTTTAATTAGTGACATCTAATCAAGACTTAAACCCTGACAGGCAAAGAATTCACACACTTGTCTGACACAATTATTCCTTAATATCTTAACTTGTAATTTTCTCCTAGTTGATTGTTAATATAGAAAGAAAATTGATTACTACGAAATGATCTATATTTTCCATCCGATTAACTTGGAATAAGTTACAATAGAAACCACTTTGTTTTTGTCCTATATTATTACATAAGAAGACTTTTTTTTTTCAGGGCAATGAGGGTTAAGTGACTTGCCCAGGGTCACACAGCTATTAAGTGTCAAGTGTCTGAGACCAGATTTGAACTCGTGTCCTCCTTAATCCAGGGCTGGTGCTTTATCCACTGTGCTACCTAGCTGCCCCCCGATGACATTTATTATTACATATTCCCCTACACACACACACGCACACACACACACACACACAAACACACATTACTAACTTTTAGTGTGATAGAAAACATTATTTTTTTGGATGCTGATGCTTGAGAAATTAACTGGCTTCTTTTGTCAAAATACCATAATTTTTCTAGATTCAGGTCATATAAAGCAATTTTCATTTGTATTTTGAAATGTTTATATAGATGGGCATTTATTTTTGTCTGGCTACTAAATACCAAATAGATGAAAAAAATGATAAATTTATTAACCTTTCCAGATGCTTATCTGAATAACACCATGACTTTTGTTTAAAAAAATACTCTGTGCTTTTAATGGAATGTTTCAGCTTTCCAATATTTTCTTAATAATATATACATAATTTCACCTTAGATTAAAGACTGGTGTAAGTATATATTTATTTTAAAACTCAGAACATCTGTTTTTTCATCAGTTTGGATGTCCCCTTAACCATAGAAAATCAATCTCACTTCATGCCTTAGTAAATGGTTTTTCTCCATGAGATATTGTGGCATAAAAATAATTATCTTTTCAGTAACATTAATTCATTCTGAGTTTCTTTAAACTTACTTTAGCCAGACCTTGACTAACAGACATTCAGTCTGTCACTGAGTCTGTGCCTTAGGTACATAAGGAATGTTAAAAGGCAGTTTTATCTTTCTGCCCTATTTATTGTTACCTTAAAAAAATATCAGTTTCCATATTATCCATTCCAGTAAAAAGTTTCTGGCTTGTAGAGATATGAGATATCTCTTGATCCATCTGAAGTTTTTATTGAATACTAGACTTGCATTTTTTTTTCAGTAACCATGGGTCATTGACAGTTTTGGTGCTATTCAAAAGACTATAGAGATAGTTTGAATCAATAAAACTCACTTTCTCTTTCTCTCTCTCAATTATATATATACACACACACACACACACATATATATATACATATATATACACACACACTATTTATATGTGTGTATACACACATATATATGTGTGTATATGTATATGTACATATATGTGTCTGTATATATATGAAATCTATTTATTTATTGAATACCACATATACAGAAACAAAACAAAAAAACAAGGAAAATAAAAAAAAAGATCTAAATTGTTCTTCATTGTGCACTCTGAGACCATCAGTTTTTTCTGTTCAGATGGATAGCATTTTATATTATGAATCCTTTGGAGTTGTGGTTGTGAATCACTGTATTGATCAGAGTTAACAAGTGCTTCGCAATTGATTGTCTTTACAAAATTCTTGTCATTGTGTAGATTTTACTTCTGATTATACTTACATTATTTTGCATCAGCTGATATCTTCCTTTTTTTTATTACTAACCATCCACTTCATTATTTCAGGTTAAAAAATTCCTATTACATTCATATAGAGTAACTTGTATGCCCATTCCCCATTTCATGAGCTTCCCACAAGTTTTGAACTCTTTGCAACCATTAAAAAACCTTTTCTAAATATATTTTGTATGTATGGTTCATTTTATCATTTTTCTTTGATTTATTTGAGCTATAGACCTGGCAAAGATATTGCAAACTTAAAGGATATGTACCATTTTATAATCTTTTGAGTATAGTTCCAAATTGTTTCCAGAATGGTTGGACCAGCTCATAAGTACAAATAGTGCATTGTTGTACTTATTTAACAACATCCCTCCAGAAATTGTAATTTTCACCTTTTCTTTCCTTCCTTTCCTTGCCCTTCTCTCCCTCTTTCCTTATAGGGAATAATACCCATACCTGTGGTTACTATGCCCAAAGGAATACTAATTTGTCTACAGAAATCTTCTGAAGTTTCTTGGAGTTTACCTGCAAGATGGAAATGTCCTTGAAAGAGGTTGAAAGAAGTGTGGGTTTGAGGGTAAGATAGTGGCTTCCTCTTAAAAAATGAGAATTTGGAGGGGCAGCTAGGTGGCACAGTGGATAGAGCACTAACCCTGGAGTCAGGAGCACCTTAGTTCAAATCTGGCCTCAGACACTTAACACATACTAGCTGTGTGACCCTGGGCAAGTCACTTAACCCCAATTGCCTCACTGGAAAAAAAAGAAAAAAAGAAATGAGAATTTGACACCCCAGTTTAAAATGCTCCATAGACAATTGGTGATGAAGACTAAAATGCATTCGAAAGATTAGAGCTACAACTCTTAGTCCCTTGCACAAAGATGATAATGAACCCTGTAGGTGTTAATGTTGTCATTATCCAAGAAAGTATACAGAGAGATGAGAAGAGGGCCTTGCTATAGTGTATAACCACAGTTAGGAAGAATAATATGGATTTTGAGCCAGAAAAGGAGATATATGTATTCATGTTCAGTTTTATTTATATTCATATTTCATTGTGTTGATTGCTAATTAAGCAAAATCATACATACTGAACATTGGAATTAAAATTCTGATATTTCCAATCTCTAATTTTGTACAAATCACGTGTCATAATTTCATGGTATCATAGATTTAGACAAAGAAGAAAAATTGAGGCCATTTTGGCCAACCCCTTCAGATAAGGATACTGAGGTTGAGAGGAGTTCAATAACTTGCTGATATTTACACAACTGTAAATGTTACAGGTGGGATTTGTACACATTTGTTCCTGTCACAAAACCCACCTCTCTCACTTCACGCTACATCTCTAACCCACTGGATCATTCTAAGGATTTTGAATTGTCTGATTAGATGTATGTTCAATTTGTTAAAATGTGTAGGTTGGGAAAATGCCTGTTTATTATATTTTTCTATCTATGTGACCCCAGATTGCATCTTTTATTTTAAGTTCTATTGTTTTTACAAACATCACACACATATACATGGCTACCTTCTATAGAGTTCCTCATTTGTCATTCATCAATACTGAAAGATTTTGCAAATTATTCTTTCCATTGTATGTTTTGCCTTTCCAGGCTTTGTTTCTTGACTATTATCACAGACTATTTGACATATATTTCATGATGGGAAGTTCTTTGAGCATTTCTGCCCTAAACTGTGTAACTTTCTTTATTTTAATTATATGGGTGTATTAGAAACAATTTGGTTGATTTGTGCTTTATGTATCCATGCACAATTTTATTTTCAATGTTATTTTTTCCACAACAATATGAAAGATTCTTTCCATAGGATCTGCAGATATGTATAATAATATATGTCCTTTTAAGTGCCCATTTATTTGAAAACTTAAGTAGTTACTACAGGCTGATTACTTGGAGTAGAGCTAGGCCATTATAAAAAAGAAAACAAAAAAAATCATCCTATTAGATTCAAAAATAGTTTCAGTTTTAATATCTGTGGAGCTGAAATGGCTTTATTTAACATGAAGGATGGAATGACAACAGAAGTGAGTATTGTGGAGAGCCAAGCTGGGTCTTGTTCCAGAGATCAGAGGATAGCATTTTGGTTCAGTGTGCCTAGAGGGAGTAAATACACTGAATCCATGAAAACAATAAGATTCACAGCAGGCCATGCCTCAAGTACTCTCAATATATTAGACTGACATAGTAAAGCAAAAAAGTAGAAACAAGAATTCAAGAATGCAAAGGACAGGATCATCCATCTCATAGACAGGGAACTGAATTTAAAATCTATAGCTTTCACAAAACCAAAGATACTACAGTGACTCCCTTGGAATATATTCTAAAAGATATTATGGGTTTGATTTTCTGATTTATCTTTCTTTTCACTGTGGTGAAACCAGACTCCCCTCTCTGACTAATAGGGCTCTCCTCCTGTGTAATATAAATGGAAAAGTAGATGCCAGCTGCACCTCACTGAACCTTTCCTTAACTAAACAACTGCCCAACACATTTAATGGTTGAATGATTTTGGGTGGAAGTTCAATTCACCTAATATATTTCTGTCTTTTTTTTTTCTGTGACATCAAGTAGACATTACTAAAAGCTGATATATGAGTATGGAACAGTTTACCATAGGAAAGAGAGAGGGATGGCCCTAGCATCAGGAGGCCCTGGGTCCAATTACTGCCTCTCACCTACACTAGCTGTGCCACTAGTAGCATCCGGGATAATTGTCTAAACCTTTAAGTTAAAATACATATACAGAGGAAGTTTCTGCAGTTCCCTACATTTATGAAATCAGATGGAATATGACAGATTGGATATTGTGTTAAACTTAAAGAAAGGAAGATCTGTATTCAAATCCTGTCCCAGGCACTACATTTGTGATCAAGGGCAAATAAATTAATCTGAGTCTTAGTTTCTCATCAATGATTCTAAGGAAGAAATCAGATCTACCTCTCCGCACCTCAAAAAAATGAGTCCATAAACTCAATATTTTTAGTGATTTAGGGGGCTTTTAGTATCTTGAAATCCAATCCTAATCACATTCACCACAGCAACCAAAAACTACGTATGTGCTCATTGTTGAACAAAACAAAACAAGTCCATAGTGTATCAATTCCTTAAGTATCATTATCCCTGATGCTCTTAATGTCCATGTTTGGGGCATCCAAGACTTTGGTTATTACTATTATAAGTTCAGAATACAAAGAATAAAATATTGGGATCTGGCTATTAGCTATTTATTCTATCAAAGACTGAGTAACTTAGTTGAAATGCTCAAAAAATCTGTATTATAATAAATTTACATATGATAATAAGGTTCTAACCTTATTATTCTCTAGAATGAGTTAACTGGCAAGGAAAAGGAATTTCTTAGAAGCTCTGTAAGTAAAGACAAATGTTTTCCCAAAATTTGGTTAGTTAATAGTCATTTTTCTGAGTGACCAAGGAAACATTTTAAGAGAATTGAGCTTAATTATTCTGTTCAGAATATATTTGATGGTGAAAACATCCTATGGATAATTTTGGGGGAGATTTTAACTGTCATCCTGAAGGAGTGATTGGTAGGACTAGTACATATAATAGGACTGAATTTTTCCTGTGTCTTAGAGGAGTCAATAACTGCCAAGAAATTATTTTGACTATAACCTTTCTTCAGAGCTAATATTTTATTGAAATATTAGTTGATATCTTAGTCTTATTTGGTACAACTAATATGTTACACAGACAGTGATATTGTTTACTTTTAAAAACCTATGAAATTAAGTTTTGAGTTTGAATGAGAGAAATCTTATGTCTAAAAAGTTTCTTTAATTTTTATGAGCTAATGTGGGTATGTGCTTATAAATGAATTAATGAGATATTCAGGAGTTTAACAATTTGTGAGGAAATATCAGAATATATCTCTTGTTTTTGAAAACTAAATAAGAAAAAAATAAAAAGATACCAGTTCAAGTAGTAGGTTGATAAATGGAATTTTGATGGGTTTTGTGCCTGAGAACAAAAAAAAAAAGCTTCTTTTTTTGTTATTGTTGCTTTGTTTAGAATTTTATTTTTTTTCCAAATTATATGTAAAAACAATTTTAATGTCCTTTTTTAAAATTTTGTGTCCCAGAAACTATCTCCACATGTAACTGGAAAATAATGAAATAATTTTATGGAAAATAAAAAAAAACAACCTTTGTGTTCCAAATTATCTTCCTTCCTCCCTCCCCACCTCCCCTTAAGAACTTAAGCAATTCAATATAAGTTATACATGTATAGTCATGCAAAACATTTCTACATTAGTCAGGTTGTGAAAGAAAACAGACAACAAAATCCTTAAGAAAAAGGAACTAAAACAAAATTATTCTTCAGTCTTTTCAGAAAACATCAGTCCTTTCTCTGGAGATGGATTACATTTTTCACAAACCTTTTAGAGTTGTCTTGGATTATTGCATTGCTGAAAACAGTCAAGTCATTCACAGCTGATCATATTACAATATTGTTGTTATTTGTATATAGCACATTTCACTTTGTATCGGCTCTTGTAAGTCTTTCCAGGTTTTTCTGATAGTATCCTGCTCATTGTTTCCCAGAGCACAATTGTGTTCCATCATAATCTCATCTCACAGTTTGTTCAGCCCTTACCCAATTGATGAGCATCACCTCGTATTTAAAAATTTTTAAAACCACTTTTTGGATACCAACCCAGTAGTGATATTACTAGCTCAAAGAGTATACATGGTTTTATAGTCCTTTGGCCATAGTTCCAGTTTGCTCTACAGAATGTTTGAATCAGCTTACAACTTCACCAAGAATGCATTAATTAAGCTTCTTTTCTTACCTTGAAAAATGCATGTGACTTCAACAAAGATTTTGCCATCTGCAAAAATCTTGTCTCTTCTAGAAAACATAATCCCAAATATTCTTCAAGGGAAATTTTCACTATTTAAGATGAAAAAAGAAAGCAAAAATTATCCTAGAATTTGAGACTTCAAAGGGATCTCACAGGCCATCAGAGGTCACTAAAGTCTATGGCTGACAGTGAAAAGAAGATTTTGGTGTCCTCTCTCCCTCTACTGGGAACCAGAGACCTGTGACTGCTCCAGCAAGAGAAAATCCACTCTTTTCTGTCCTAAAATGGATAGAGAGCAGAAATCTTAGAAAGAATGAGAAATGAGTTAGGAGGTGAAATTTTAGATGAGAGTAACTTGGTTATTCAACTTTGGAAGAAAGTGGGAAAGAATGGGGCAGATTCATAGGTTGCCAGGGAGTTGGAGTTAATCATCCCATGCAGGCATGCTACTGCCACTGCTGAATCTATTGCCTTCACTTGTCTCTACCCACCATGCCTCAATTTGGATATTAAATAACACTTCACCTTAACCAAACCTTGATCTTACTAGGGTAAAACTCACCTGTAGTTGTCCTTAGGAATAAATGGACACATTGATGTTTCAGCTAGCCCACTAATCAAAGACCCATGCATTCCTCTTTCTCACAAGCTCCTTCTCCCTTCTCTCTTAGAAGTTTGTCCTAAGTCCTTGTTCATCTATATCAGTATTTTAAAAGTAATTTAGCCCACCAAAACTCACATATCCCTCTGCATAGATAGCAGTAGTGTCTCAGAGCTCTCCTTCAGGGATTTGCACACCCTGGGTTGGAGTGGAATTACATATAACCCAAATTATTTTATCACTGGAATCCTTTCAACTTTGATGCTTGGATGTGATCATATACAGTCTTCTTAAAGAGCATAGGAATGATTGTATAGATAAAGTTGTTAAGAGATGTATACTGTAATTACTAAAACTTTATTTCCAAAATGTCCAACTCTTGTTCTTAGTACTTTGCTCTAGGGCTAAAAATATGAAATTAATTGGTCTTTCACATTATGCTTTTTCAAATGAGATTCCATCTCATCTTAATCTTCACTTTTCTAGACTTTAGACTGAGCACAATGTGCTATACATGAGAATTTTCTCTCAATCATGATCACTTTATTCAAGAAGGGCTCCAGATAGTCAATAGTCTTCCAAAAGTACCTCATACTAGGAATAAAACAAAACAGACTATTATGGATTAATCAGGAGAAGAATACAGTTGGACTTTTTTTTCAGGGCAATGAGGGTTAAGTGACTTGCCCAGGGTCACACAGCTAGTCAGTGTCAAGTGTCTGAGGCTGAATTTGAACTCAGGTACTCTTGAAACCAGGGCCAATGCTTTATGCACTGTGCCACCCAGCTGCCCCATACAGTTGGACTTTTATCTCCCAGGTTTTAGGCATTATGGATGCATGAATGAAGTCTGAGATCACATTAGAAAGAGTTGAAACTTATCTGGTAGCACCCAATACTCCTAAACAGGCAAAATTATATCAAATATCAGATAATCTCCAAGATATCAATGACTAGAGAGATGCACTATGCCAAGGCATTTTTTCATAAATATAGCAATTTGTATGAAAAAAAAACTTAAAAAAGTAAAGTTGATAGAAGCAGCATCTCCAGTTCAGTCTTCCCAAGAGAGGTTTCCAAATAGATAGTCATGCTGAACTATTAAATATGAAGATGACTTTTTTCTTTTAGAGAAAGGATTGGATGTAATACTGGGAAAAATGGTTGAAAAAAGCAAATTATCTTATTAATTCAAGAAATGATACAAAGTTCATTTATGATTTGTCAAGTTTGATGAAGCCAAGATTAATGGGAAAATATTTTATTATGACTTCCTCTTTCAGCTCTGGGCCTAATGCATTAGCTTGGACAACATAAATTTAATGGATGATTAGTATTCAATGTCTTTGTGTGAATTGCCTACAAAATTCAAAGCATTTCTTGCTTATTTGAAAATGAATCAAGGAACCCAAAACAAATTGAACTGGATGAAATCTGAATAGGTGGACCAGATAATTGAAGAATTTTTTAATAAAAATATTTTATTATTATCCAGTTACATATAGAGATAGTTTTCAACATTTTTTGTTATAAGATTTCCAATTTCAAATTTTTTCTCCCTCCCTCCCCTCCCTCCCCCCTCCCCAAGACATCAGATAACCTGATATAGGTTATATATATTATATAGGTTATATATGTACAATAATATTAAATATATTTCTGCATTAGTAATGCTATAAAAGAAGAATCAGAACAAAAAGGAAAATCCTAAAAAAGATAAACAACAGCACCCAAAATAAAAGAAATAGTATGGTTCAATCAGCATCCATATTCCATAGTTCTTTTTTATTTTGGATTTGGAGAGCGTTTTCCATCATGAGTACTTTGGAACTTTCTTGTACTATTGTATTGAGAAGAATCTAGTCTATCACAGTTGATCAACACATAATATTGATGATACTGTGTATAACGTTCTTCTGGTTCTGCTCATCTCACTCATTATCAGTTCATGCAAGTCCTTCCAGGTTTCTCTGAACTCCTCCTGCTCATCTTTTCTTACAGTGCAATAGAATTCCATTACATTCATATAGCACAACTTGTTCAGGAATTCCCAAATTGATGGGCATCCCCTCAATTACTAATTCCTTGCCACCACAAAAAGAGCAGCTATAAATATTTTTGTACATATGGGTCCTTTTCCCTTTTTTATAATCTCTTTGGGAAAAAGACACAAAAGTGGTATTGCTGGGTCAAAGGGTATGCACAGCTCTATAGCCCTTTGGGCATAATTCCAAATTGCTCTTCAGAATGGTTGGATCAGTTCACAGCTCTACCAACAACGCATTAGTGTTCCAATTTCCCCACAGCTTCTCCAACATTCATTATTTTCCCTTTCTGTCATATTAACCAACCTGATAGGTGTCAGGTGGTACCTCAGAGTTGTTTTAATTTATTTGCATCTCTCTAATCAACAGTGATTTAGAGCATTTTTTTCATATGGGAGTAAATAGCTTTGATTTCTTGATCACAAAACTGCCTGTTCATATCCTTTGACCATTTCTCAATTGGGAAATGACTTGGATTCTTATAAATTTTATTTATTTCCCTATATATTTTAGAAATGAGGCCTTTATGAGAAGTACCAGCCATAAAAATTATTTCCCAGCTTTGTGCCTCTCTTCTAATTTTGTCTCCATTGATTCTATTTGTACAAAACCTTTTTAATTTAATGTAATCAAAATCATCCATGTTGCTTTTCATAATATTCTCTATCTCTTGTTTGATCATAGACTGTTCTCCTTTCCAAAACTCTGAAAGGTAGACTATTCCTTCCTCTCCTAATTTGCCTATGGTATCACCTTTTATGTCCAAATCATGTACCCATTTTGACCTTATTTTAGTATAAGGTGTAATAGGTTGGTCTGTGCCTAATTTCTGCCATACTATCTTCCAGTTTTTCCAGCAGTTTTTGTCAAATACTGAATTCCTATCCCAGAATCTGTAGTCTTTGGGTTTATCAAACACTGCATTACTAATGTCATTTGCTACTGTGTCTCCTGGGCCTGGCCTATTCCATTGATCCTCCACTCTATTTCTTAGCCAGTACCAGATAGTTTTGATGAATGCTGCTTTATAGTAGAGCTCCAAATTTGGTACAGCTAACCCACCTTCCTGTGCATTTTTTTCATTATATGTCTTCATATTCTTGACCTTTTGTTTTTCCAGATGAATTTTGTTATTATTTTTTCTAGCTCTATAAAATAAATTTTAGGTAGTCTGATTGGTATGGCACTGAATAAGGAAATTAATTTAGGTAGAATTGTCATTTTTACTATATTGGGTCAGCCTATCCATGAGCAAATGATATTTTTCCAATTGTTTAGATCTGATTTGTTTTGTGTGACAAGTGTTTTGTAATTGTGTTCATAGAGTTCTTGGGTTTGTCTTGGCAAGTAGACTCCCAAGTATTTTATATTGTCTACTATTAAATTAAATGGAATTTCTCTTTCTATCTCTCACTGCTGGACTTTGTTGGTCATGTATATATTGAAGAATTTTTAAAGGAGCCAAGGATGCTCTATTAATTGAAATCCCATATGCAAAACTTATGAAGTCAGGCTTCAATGTTCCATTGCATGTACTATGACTTGGTCATATCATCTCCTGAGCTCTGTCTAGAATGGAACAAAAGCAAAAGAATATTTAAATCAGTACAATTAGCTGTAATAATCTCATAGACATTGAATTCATTTATCAGGAGTGGCTAGGTGGCACAGTGAATAAAGCACTGTCCTTGGATTCAGGAGTACCCGAGTTCAAATCTGGCCTCAGACAATTGACACTTACTAGTTGTGTGACGCTGGCCAAGTCACTTGACCCCCATTAACCCCCCCCCCCAAATGAAGTAATTTATCTTGGTTATGCAATATCCAGGTCTAGCAGAAAACCACAACTATTTCCTTCTTTCTCCATTCCCAATGCTTATGCCCCCACTCATGTCTTTATTATTTCTTCACTGGGCTATACAAATAGCCTCTTCATTTATTCTTTCTAACTCATCCTGTACAAAATTGTAAGGGGCTAAAGTTCTAGCTAGTCTGTCTAAAATATCTAATGAGTGGTCACCAATAAATTATAAGCTTTAGCAAGAGTTAGACTTTTAAGCATTTATTAAGGAGAATAAGAATTTGGTGAAGAGAGAGAAAGAGGCCTAGATTCAGCTATCTATCTTGGGAAGCTATAGTACTCCTGCTCTGCTCTCCACAAGAATCCTGCCAAAAGAGAGTGAGAGAGCCAGCCTCGCCCCCTCTTTCTTCCACAAGCAAACGTCACTTTCTGACGCCAAAGAAAAGCTGCATGGCTTGCCCTGAAAGGCCTTCTCCTCATGGTGGAGCTTTCCTACAGTAAGTCTCCAGCACGTGGCATCATTCCAATCATTACAAAATTCAAGGTTACTTTTCTAATGGTAAAGCTCAAATCATGCTTACTCTCCCTCTACCATATGGCTGATCTTTCTTCTTACCATTTCCACAAAAATCACCCTAATTTAGATAGCTATCTCTTCTTATCTAAAACAGAGCTTCTTAAATTTTTTCCACTTTTGACCCCTTTTTGCCAGAGAAATTTTTATGCAACCCTGGGTATGTAGGTATAAAAATAGGTATACATAACCTTTTACTGTTGCCAATTTTTTCATGCCCCCCCCCCCATCCAATTGCTTGATCCCATATGGGGTGGTAACCCACAGTTTAGGGAGCTTTGATTCAAATCATTATGCTAGCGTTCTGACTAAGCTTCCTGAATGAAGTTTCTCTTTGCTAATATATCCCTCAGACTAATATTCAACCTCCTCAATGGAACATTTTGATTGCTTCTTGACTTGAAAATATTACATTGGTGCAAGTTTAATGCCTCTTTAACCAAATCATGTCTCTAATTTTAGAAAACAGATTGTAGAAACCCTTGGGCTAGGATGAACAACATCACAGTTATATGTAAAATCATCATGAAGGGTAAGTTAAAATATGATTTATCTGCATGTTAGTCCTAACTTAGATAACTTCCTGATCCTCTGGAGACCCTATGACATTTTTATTTCATCACTTCCACCTATATCCTTAATATATCTAAGTAAGTCCTAGACATGGATCTATAATATTTTTTTCTCCTTCCATAACATAAACATAAATTCTTCCTAAGGGACATAGTAGACACTCTTTAAAGAATCCATTGGAGGAACTATGAAAGGAGCATGTCTTGCTACTGAGAAACTGGGTTTCTATTATAAATAAAAGGTAAATATATTTCCTTCTTAAAAATTTCCATGTTTGAAAAATTTACTTTTGTGAGATTTGTAGGTTGAGAATATAGCTGCATCAGCATTGTATACCTTACAAATGCAGCCAGATTCTAATAATATTGACCATAAATTCATGTGCATTCACTTGGAAATTGGTGAGCAGCAGAAATATAATCTATTAGACACATAAAAATTACCTAGATAGAGATAAAAATTACATCGATAGGTATGTATACATATATATATCTATATCTATATTTATATACCATATACATATATATATATTCATACACATAAATGCAATGTTATTGTCACATATACATAGTACAGTTATACTTCAGCATTGCCAAATTAATTTAAACTACATACACCCATCTATATACATGTGCATGTAGTTGTAGGTATAGGTTTAGGTATAGGTATAGTATAAGTATATATGTGTGTAGTTTAACTTAATTTGGTAATGAACTTAAAATTATATGTATATAATTATACATATATGTATACAATTATACATAAATGTGTACACACATACATATATATCTATATATACATAGACACAGACACACACACGCATATATATATATAAACTTGGCTTTAGGAGTTGAGTGCCTCTGTGCATGTTTCCCTGTGAAATTATATGTTAATATAATTATACTAGATCCACACAAATTAGGAATGCTCAGGTTAAAACTAGTCATCAAGAGTTTAATAAAGAAAAATATGGGGGCAGCTAGGTGGCACAGTGGATAGAGCACCGGGCCTGGAGTCAGACGTACCTGAGTTCAAATCCGGCCTCAGACACTTAACATTTACTAGCTGTGTGACCCTGGGCAAGTCACTTAACCCCAATTGCCTCACTAAAAAAAACCAAAAAAACAAACAAAAAAAATATGATGATCATTGATTAGTAATTAAAATTGAGCAGATATCTATTAAGAAACCACTTTATGAAGAGCTTTTTGTCAGATGAGATGAGGAGCATAACACATTATCTTGGTCCTCTGAGACTATTGCCTTTCAAGTCCTAGGTGGAGTGCTGTTTACGAATTGCTAATAGCCCAGAATATGGGTTGCAAGTCTACATTCAAGTTATGATGAAACACGGATTAAAATGTTGTAGTAATTTGTCTTTTTCTTCTTTGATGTCCATGAACTTTACACTAATGAATGACTCATTAGATACTGGATGGTGTGTAATTTAAGATTCTAAATGTGGTTTCTAATCTGTTCCCCCAGTTTTGGGGGAAACTGACTAAAATCACTGATAAAACAAGTTTAAATTTTTATGGGTTTATTGAAAGATAGAAAGAGAAAGATTGAGAACAGAATTCCAACAGCCTGGCATTCCTATCTTTCCTCAAATTTCCTGTGACGTCCTCTGCTGTCACCACCACCACAAGTCAGGAACCAAAAAAAAGAGGAAGCTCTCTGTGCAGGCCCTCTTTCCCCCTTTCTGTCTCCTCCCAGAAAATAGGAGGCTCCTCAAGTTGATTGGCTGGTAGCCTTGATAGACAGCACCCATGAGCAAACGTCACTTCCTGACGCCAAGGAAAAGTCACATGGCCTTTCCCTCTGAGGCATTTTCCTCTTGGTGGAGCTTTCCTATAGTAAGTCTCCAGTAGGTGGCATCATTCCAATCATTACAGTGGTATACTTCTATTTTGTTTCTTCTGTTGTGGTTCATTCATATTTTGTCTATCTACATTGTTTCTGTTGAACTCTATCCCCTTTCCCCCAAGATCCATTTCTGTCTGGTCCCTATTCTATTCTAATTCACTCTCATTGGATCTCTAGATTAATTATAAATCACACCACATAATGACAACCTGAAGTCCACTAATCCTTTACCTTTTTCCACTGAGGAGTTAATAGACTAGTTATAAATGTGCATATGCAAATTGAAAGTTAAGAAAGATTAAAAATAATAAATACTATGGGAACTTAGGATATGGATAGAATATAGTAGTTTGGAATAGTTATAGAAAAGTTCATCAACTGAACCTTGAATGGATAAATGGGGTAAAATATGTATATGTATACACATATGTATATTCACAATACACAATACAAATTACATATAATATATATACTATGCACACATAAAAATTTACATACACAGGTTGTTAAAAAAGCACCACTTAACATGTATATATGCATATAAGTATGTATATATATGTTTACACATACTCACATACATAAATATTTGATGGCTTAAAATGCATTGACTAGTGGTTTTCTACATGCACATGTGTATATATACACATATCTGCATGCACATCTATCTATGTATATTTTTTTTGTAAGTATACATGCAAACCGATACAAAAAAATCGGGAGGATTTCAAATGAGGGCAAGAGTGTAAGGTAAATTACTCTAACAAATGAATTTCTTGTACAGTAGGCAATATTTTATGCATATACTCTTTACCATAACTTTCATCAAACAATTTCTCCACTCAAACCAATCATTTTCTCACTACTTAATGCATTCATTTACTGCATTTGCTTATTCAATTGACTTGAAGCTTATTATTTTCTATATGCTCTTATGTCATTGTTGAGGTAAGACCTGTTCCTGAGAAATAGTAGTTTCCTGTATTGGCCTTCTTGGGAAAAAAAAAATACATGGTGACTGTGAAATGTGATTTCAAATAAAATACATTGTACTCATATACCTATTATATGCAAAGGCCTCTTTTTTGTAACTAATATGCAATTTACACAACTGCCCCAGCATTTCCATCAGCAATTTTAAAATGCTTTTTATTTATTTTTATGAATCAGAGGCATTCAATATTATATAGAAGGGAGGCAGTAAAATGGTGCCTTTCCTTGTTATAATCTCCAAGTCGTCCAAAAACCAATTCTGATTATACATCTTTCAAACAGAGTTCTCTGAATTTATTTTCAAACAGGGCTGCTTAATCTCTTGAGTGGCTTTCAATCCCTTTAGGAGTCTAGTGGTCTTTGGGCTACTTCTCAGAGTAATGTTTGTAATTGAATAAAAATAGGACTGCAAAGGAAGCAAAGTATTTTAAAATATAGTAAATGTATGTGTATGTGCATATGCATATGTATTATTCAATTAAAACATTACAATATATATATGCACATACACACACATACCCATGTATACCCATGTATACCCATGCATAGCCATGCATACACATGCATGCATGGGTACATGTGTGCATGCATTAAACTTCAGGATCTCAGGTCAAGAACCTCTATTTTGTTTTTTTGGTTTTTGGTGAGGCACTTGGGGTTAAGTGACTTACCTAGGGTCACACAGCTAGTAAGTGTCAAGTGTCTGAGACCGGATTTGAACTCAGGTCTTCCTGAATCCAGGGCCTGTGCTCTATCTACTGAGCCACCTAGCTGCCCCAAGACCCTCTACTTTAAAACATCTTCAGTAGTTCATTTTTACTAGAATAATAATTATAGTTATTGTTTATTAAAGTAATTTAATCCTCCAAATATACTGTGAGTTACATTTTATTATCTATTCCCATTTTTCAGATAAGGCAAATGAAGTATGTGCCTTGATTTAGAGTAGAGAGGAAAGGGGAAGAAAAAGAAGAAAGAGTAGAGAAAGAGGGATGGAAAGAAGGGGAAGAATTGGTGGTATTGCTGAAACATGGAATTTCCTTCACTCTACTCCATTTTGACTCATGTAAAAATACCCACTTCTACATCTGGAAAAGGAGTCACATTAAGAAGCTTCTTTTCAGGTCTCTAACCCAAATCCAAATCACAGGACCTAAAAAAACCCAGACTTTCTTTTTCTTATAAAGACTGCCCTTACAGAAGTGGTTGACAAGTCAAATCACAGTTATTTTTATTTTAAGTCATTGGGTGTCTAAATGACCTCATCTACAAATTAAGGTAAGGTACTTTGAAAAGTGTGGTATGAAAAGACCGAACAAACTTTATTGAACCTTGGTTGGACCAAAGTGTTTTCATTTTCTGGTGAGGAGGTGTAGTGAGGGTGAGAAAGCTATCAGCAGGCTGCAGTGACCTGGAAAGCAACAAGAATTGTGGGTGCTACTTATTCCTTTCTGAATAATTGATAAATATAATCAGCTGCCCCCAAATAGCTGTTAAAACCCAAACTTTCTTTCAGTCGAAGGGAATTTGCCAATTTCATTTCAAACTATCCTTTAGGTACCTAAAGGTAACAAATATACAGTAAGGTCTAGTCTGATAATAACAGTACAGTTTCCTTAATTATTATCACCTGGCCTGCCAATGTACTTTGTAAAATGTTAGTTGTAAATAGAAGAATCTTACTGTTCACTGACATGGACATAATAGTCTATATAATAAAAGTGATTATTTTATTCCACTGTTTTTGGTTTAAAGCCAGTCCCATTTTTGTTTGGGGCTTCCCATATTTTACTTATCTACTGAGATCACATATGACATTCCCCAAATTAAATAAAATTTAAGACCCTTGGGGGCAGCTAGATGGTGCAGTGGATAGAGCACTGGCCCTGGAGTCAGGAGTACCTGAGTTCAAATCCGGCCTCGGACACTTAACACTAGCTGTGTGACCCTGGACAAGTCACTTGACCCCAATTGCCTCACTAAAAAAAATTTAAAAATTTTTTAAAATAAACATAAAAAAAATTAAGACCCTTCATTATAGTAGAAAATGGTATTTTCAAAAAAGTTCTCCTGAAAGTTCCCTTAGAAAATCTGAACATAGGATATTCACACTTACACAACACAATTACATTACAGTTTGTACTGACTAATCCCTAAGGCTCCCTACAAATGAATTTTTTGTCTCTACTGCCATAAGTTAAAAAAAAAAAAAGGGAGGGCATTATCCCTATTAAAAGACTTGTGAATTCCACTTTTGTTTCAACTGTTGCTAAAGGATTTAATGTGAAATTTTCTGCTTAGCATTTATAGTTATCCACTGTTGAAAATTGAATATAGTTTTTGTACTTATCCTCCTACAAGATAAACAGAAGCAAAACTCCCATAGATAGATCAGAGAAGGCTATGTCTACCTCTCCTACCAGAAGTAGGTACCTCCCAGAAAATCAGATCAGAGAATGGGTAGGAAAACTGAGCACAGATTTATTTCATCCCCAAAACAAGCAAACATGATATATGGAGAACTTTACAGTGGGAAAGTTCTCAAAGATTTTCATTTTTCTGAGGGTATATAAGGTTTTTTTGTTTGCTTTTATTTTGTTTTGTTTTTGTCTATTGGTTACAGTGTTAAAAGTTTCAATAGTATGATACCAAAGCAAAGGCAGTTTAGCAATTTCAGTTATAATAAGTATGGAGGAAATACAGAAGCATCATGATAAAATTACAAGATTCCAAAAAAGAGTTTGGGTAGGATCAGATGCCCAGATGTCACCATAAGATGGAGACTTACTTATTAGTCACTAGGTAGGGACTAGGTAGGGACTAATCTGCTATCCATGTGGGTTCAGTTTGGAGTTCAATTGAAGAGCATTTTGTTCCTATTAATCAAGGGTTTCATAAAACTCCCTTGGATAATAAGGCAGTTCCATCAAATCCAGGTGATTCAAATATTTGTAACCATTTCACTTGAATCTAGATTATTAAATTTGGCATAACACTGCAATATAGCTGCCATTTAGCTTCCCGGTCATTTATTATCACTCACGTTTACTCCCTCTCCATGCTGGTGAGAAAAGATGGTGATTCAGGGTTAAAATATTGACCTTTAGGAGCAGCTAGGCAATGCAATATAAATAGAACACTGGCCCTGAAGTTGGGAGGATCTGAGTTCAAATTTTACTTCAGACACTTAGTGGCTGTGTGACCCCAGACAAGTCACTTAAGCCCAATTGGGTTATACATCCAGGGCCATTTCCACTTGTCCTGATATATATCTTGCCACTGGACCCAGATGCCTTTGCACAGCCCTCCCTCACTTAAATCCAGTTCATTGCAAGTCATGATATCACTCTGATGTCATGGTCCTTTTCAAGAATGAAGGAAACACAATAACAACAACAGCAACAACAACAACATTGAACTGTAAGTCAAGTAACTTGGATTCTAGTCCCAGTTCAGGCCCTAGCTGACAGTGTGATTTGGGTCAATCGCTTAATCACTTTGGAACTCAGTTTCTTTATCTGAAATTATCAACATTTCATTTCCAAGTTTGGATTAAATGTGTTTCCCCCCCCAGACTACTAGACACCAAAAGGTGACTCCATTCATCCTTTAGTCCTCCCCAAAGGAAGTCATGAAAAAGTCAAAACTATCTTCTTTCTCCTAAAGCAAATTAATGTTGGATTATATTTATTGACAATGTTTCCCTCGACCCCTCACCTCTGAAGTTCAGTCAGTTTTTGAAGGATGTAGCTAACTAATCATCTTCCATCCCCTTAGGCATGTACTTGGGCCTGGAACCTTCCTTTTGTTTACCCTATCAAAAAGTCATCCTCAGGCACACTTCCCTTTGTCCTTGCTAATCTCTTTATCATGATTTGGAGTGACCTGGTCTAGAAAAGGGAGACCATGCCAGTAAAAAAACTCCTTGCATTGGCTTGTTTTTCTGGCCCACTTTGTTAGAAGCAAGCTGGGTTTCTTAAACCAGCTCAAATTCTATTCCTTAAGTGCCAGACAGGCATGAGTTGGTCACATTTGAAATCCATTTTTGCTATTTGTAGACTGATCTCCTGAAGTCCTTCCCCTCCCAACAATGAATTTAGGGGGAAGAGCAGAGGACTCTTGGCTTACCTCCTCATTAAAATATTACCAATCAGGATTGCTAGAAGAGGTCCCAATTATGTACTGTCAGGCCAATTGGAAGATAGACATATGTATAAGACAAAGGTAAAAGACATAGGAAAACTAAGCATAAAAGGAGTGGGGCAGCCTGGGTAGTTTGGCGCAAAATGGAGGCAAGCCAATAAAACCCCTCTGTTACAAGGTTGCAGGCTCTTGATAATAAAGGATATCTCTGCTTGTCCCACACTCTTGACAGCCCTCATTCTGAGGCCTTCTACTTATATGAACTAAGTCCTCTATTAGAATTCATAATCTTGTTTCAACTTGGCTAGTGTTCTTGGTATCCATTCCTGCCTGCTAATATAGATGAGACTCAGTGTTTAACACAGGGCCTTACACATCATAGACATTCAATAAGTATTTGTTAAATGAACTCATTCATAATTATATGATCTCATTGTTCTTTTTCTTTTCAGCTATCTAAAGACATGTCTACAAAAGCCTCTTTTATTGCATTGTCATGATTCAAATAATGACTGCAATGTAATGGTAATAATGAATTTTAAAACTTAAATACTACGTTAAAGTTTACAACATAATTTACATTTATTATGTCAATAGGCATATCCTGGAATGTACTCTAATATGATGATACCTAGTTTAGAGTATTAAATATTTTTTTGGACTGGATGGGGTTACATGCTGTCTTAAAGTACATTCCAGATATGGGGATAGAGACATATTAGGCACTCAGATAATTAATAACATATAAGATTACATTCTGCTTTTGCCACTTAATTACTTATGTGACTTTGAATGCCATTCAACTGCCCTGAATCTCCATTTTCTCATTTTTAAAATGAGAAATTTTGGTTACATAACCTGTCTCTAAAGTCCTTCATAACTTGTACACATTGGCCCAAGATGTTTGATTTAATTCCCAAAAAATCAGAAATCTTAGAACCAGAAGTGGACTCAAAAGATCAACTGGCTTGTTGTCTATGTTCTAGCATGTAGTATCTCCCCCATTTTATGGGAAAAACAATTGAGATAGTGAGAGGTTAAATTATTTTCCTGAAATCATAAGGCAACTGTGTGGATGAGTTAATATTCTGTTGCTTAGACCAGGAACTCAGGATTCTAAGACACTAGATTATATAATATAAATATGAGTCACCAGAAGACTGAGGTTCTAATGCCATTCCTAGAAGTTTTCAGTTATTTAGAAAATTATGTGAGTATCAGGAATCTAATTTATTCATTCTGAGAACCTGTGTGTTATTTCTGACAAATCATACTTATATATATGTGTGTGTGTGTGTGTGTATGTGTATGTATGTATGTATGTATGTATGTATATGTATATATTCCTCCCCACTGTCAAAGCATCTACATGCTACTAAAACCAAGATTGTGCTGGCTCAGTCATATGCACCTCATGCAAGACAGGTGCATTACTAAAGATCTATTCTATGGTGAGTTAGCCTCAGGCCAAAGACCTGCTGGATACCCCCAGCTTTGTTACAGAGATGTATGCAAGCAAGACTCGAGGGCTCTGGGAATAGACATCAGCAGCTGGGAGGAGATGGCCAAGGACCACGCCCGATTGAGTTCAGTACTCAGGAGCAGCTTGTGTGCAGCTGAGATGGGCCTTCAAGCTCTGGAAGAAGAAAAACGAGTGAGATGCAGGAAGCGACTGACAACAGAGAGCTCAGTTTTCCGATGTACTCGTGGCAGAGCTGTGGCTCCCGTATCAGAGTGCACAGCCACACTGTGGCCTGTGGCTCTTCAAGGCATTGATCCATGGTTGTCCACAACTGGTGGAAGCCTACTATATGTATATATGTATATATGTGTATGTATGTTTGTGTGTGTGTGATGTTTAAAATCTAAATGTGTGGTTGCATTAAATTAGAAGCTTTAGCACCAGTTTGGGGGCATTAAGCATTTATCAAAGCATAACAGTCATTCACGTGGAGTTCAGAAAGTTAAGAAAAGGCCTATCTAGCCTAGAGTTCCAGCCTGGTCAGGTTCTTCCTCAAGTCCTACACCACGAGCCTGCTTCAATCACGAACTGCCTTCAAACTGAGTGTGCAAGCTTTTTATAGGTCTGGAGCAGAGGTGGTTCTTACACACTGCTTCAAGGTAGATTGTTTAGTGTCATCCAAATCCATTGCTTCACTGCACTTGAATGTGCTCTAGAGTTAGGTTCAAAGTCTTTAAAACTTCTGAGAACAAGACCTCTTTAAGGGCCAGCCAGGTATGGTTACAATCTAGTTAACTTGAAGTAGGCTAATCAGCAGTCAATCACTTTCACTTAATCCAATCAGTTTAGATTAATCTCCAGATGAGCCTTTGAGTATCTGCCAAATGCCATTATTTTCTCTCATTTATCTATATGTGGAGCAAATCACAGGGCTTAGCCTTGGTGTAAGACCTGGTTCATTAACTCATTTTGCTGTGTGGACAAGCCATTAAAGTTCTCTGTGTATCAGCTTTGCCATTTACACAATTAAAATAATACTTCTATGGTTCACAATACTTCCTAGGGGCCTTTATTGTAATGCATAAAGTTTTAGAAAAGTATATATACATATATACATACATACATACATACATACATACATACATACATACATACATATATATATATAATGTGCACATACACACTTTTTGTCCATTCTTTACCAAATTCTAACACCTTCGATCCATAGATACACATACACTCATGCATACACACATCCACTTATTAACACACATCATGAATAATTTTTGTCATCTGTTTTTGAGAGCTTATTACTAGACTGAAGCTCATGGAATCGAGACTCATGAATCTCCAAATTCCATAGCTTATTTTTCCTAGGAGCATTTCTAGTTCTGATGGTTTAAATCTCTGTAGGGCTTAGCTCATTATAATTCATTTACTTTCATCAATGGCTAGCCTCTATGTGAAAGCTTTGACTCACTTCATTATTGTCATGACTTCTGTAGTCCCACACTTGGTGTTTACCACAAAGTCCCAGGGAACTGCTCCCTCCCTCCCTTCAGCTGAATGAGTGATGAACTGGCCAGCAGTCCTCTGAAGCAGGCTTACCACAATGCTGACATGATAAAGTGGAAAATTGCCCATAAAGTGGATATATATTAATGCAGCAGTTTTTCACAGCTGTCGGCAAGCGATCTTCATAAATTACCACGCCCGTCCAAAACACACAACAGAAGAAAAAGCTAAACCTTGTAAAACATTGACTATTCATTACCGAAAGCTTTTGTGGAATAATGTTGGTGTGGATTTGAAAATATTTTTTAAGCATAAAGGGAAAGTGCCTTCATTGTGAAACAACACAGAGTTATTAATGGAGGCCTGAGAATGGAGAAAACAGCTGCTGAATGAAGGCACCACAAATGCTTTAAGCTAATTTTATCTACAGCCTTAAGCCCAAGTCCCATGAGAATAAAATGCTGCCACTGCAATTTGTTAAATGCCCCTCTTCCTCAACCAGATGTACCAACTTGAGTACTTTTTACAAAAGGAAGAAATCAAAATAAATCTTGTTATTAAAGCCAAATGGAGAACGATCAATTTATAATTAAATTACTACCACTATTTCTATGATATGAGGGATTAACAGGAGAGTTATTTTAGGAATAGAAAATGTAAACTGAGGAAGAAATATTATGTTTCTGGATAAGTAGCATAGAAGCAAACATCTTTGTGGTTTTGTGTCATTCTGTCAAATCCGACTCTCTATGACCCCATTTGGGATTTTCTTGGTTTGACATTTCCTTCTCTAGCTCATTTTACACATGAGGAACTGAGACAATCAGGGTTAAATGACTTGGTCAGGGTCACATAGCAAGTGTCTGAGGCCACATTTGAACTCAAAAATATAAGTCTTAGTAATTATTTCCCCTATGACATCTAGCTGCTCTGAGAATCAAACATGAAGTTTAAAAAAATGAAATGATGAACCTCAAAAACAAAGAAACATTAAAATAATGACATTAACTCATACTTTTCTAAAACTTTATGGATTAGGGGCAGCTAGGTGGCTCAGTGGATAGAGCACCAGCCCTGGAATCAGGAATACCTGAGTTCAAATCCGGCCTCAGACACTTAACACTTATTGGCTGTGTGACCCTGGGCAAGTCACTTAACCCCAATTGCCTCACTAAAACAACAACAACAACAACAACAACAACAACAAACTTCATGGATTACAATAAAGATAAGACCCCAGGGAATTATTGTGAACAATAGAAGTACCATTTTAATTGTGTAAATGACAAACCTGATACACAGAGAACTTAAATGGCTTGTCCAGAAATTACACAACAAAGGAGTGAATGAACCAGGTCTTATACAAAGGCTAAGTCCTGTGATTTATCCCACTATCCTTGAAATGATATAAATAATATGACATTTATAAAATATTCTCTGTCATTTCTAATGTTTTCCAAATAATACAGTAAGGTAGGTAGTGTGAGTGCCTGGTTTTATTTGTTGCTTGTTTATTTGTTTTTATTTGTTTGTTTAAAGAGGACCAATGACCTCACAGGGTAGTTTCTTAACCTAAGCATGAATCAAATTTAAGTGAGACAAAGTTGCACAAAGTCATCTGCCTCATTATCTCTTTCTGATTCATAAAAGTTCAGTGGCAGAAAAAAAAATCTAAGATGACTAGTGATGGCCCAAGAGGCAATGGATGAACTTGGCGATTTATGACCAAGCTCTAAGCACTTCACAGCACTTACTTCAGCCACTTTTATAACCAATAAAACAAACTGTTTTCATCCACCCATTCATCCAGGGAAAGTCTTCACATGCTTGGGGTAGACAGCCCCAACTCCCTGACAGATTTGAGGGCTGTCACTTCCCCTCAACCTGGTTTCAGCCATCTGCCAATATGGTTTACTGGGGTACGGCCACTGCACATGTCACAGTTTCTTGGAGACACAGGTTAGAGTTGAGTGCCAGATGGACAACAAAGGTGAATTAGCAATCCTGAAAAGGTCTTTGCATGCCATCACACCAGAAGTGCTAGTCCTCCTGAACACCCCAAATATACTGTAAACTATGCATGCATACACACATGCACACACACACACACACACACACACACACACACACACACACATATATATATATATGCACGTACAAATATGTATGGGTATGTTTGTGTGTGTGTGTATGTAGGTATGTATGTATGTGTACACACATATAGAATTTGTTGATCTGAAAAGATTCAGAGATGGTGGAATGTAACTTCAGTCCCTGCCTTACGATGTTGTTCCTGTCCTCTGACTTTAGGAACTTTAATCATATCAACACTAGCATTGCAGCTAGAAAGTATTGATTGATTGCCTTATTGTTTCATTTACTATTCCTATAACATCCCAGAGGAAAGCACCCTTCACCACTCCTCTGTGTGTATTGTTTCTCCCTATTATATACAAGCTCCTTTAGAGCAGGAATTGTGTCCATTTTGTATTTTTATACCCAGAACTTAGTCCTGTCCCCAAAACATGGTATTTAATATATTATTTTTCACTTATTTATTTACAATTATTGTTCTATTTTTCCCCAGTTATTGTGTTCACTGATCTTAGGAAAACATGGAAAAACTTGCATAAAATAATGATGAGTGAAATGAGCATAACCAAGAAAACATTCTATACAGTAATACCAATATTGTTTTAATAAGAAATTTAAGTGACAATTATTTTGTTTATTAGAAATAACTAAATTAGCTATAAAGACCATGTGGAGGAAGACACTATCTGCATCCACAGAAAGAACTGATAAATAGAATAAGTATATACATGTGTGTATGTATATATGCTTGTAGGTGTGTGTGTGTGTGTGTGTGTGTGTGTGTGTGTTGTTTGAAATATTGGGAACTAACCTTTTACTCTTCTAAATTATTGGAGAACTAGGTTGGGATTTTATAAAATATTGCTACTTATAAATTAATGAATATTGTACCAATTTAGGTAGTAAGAATTTATTAGATCAGATTTAAATGATAAGACAACATTGACCACATTTAACAGAGGCAGAAAAAAAATAGCACCCACCATATTGTCTCTGAGAGAGAGAGAGAGAGAGAGAGAGAGAGAGAGAGAGAGAGCACATGGCTCCAAGCAGAGTTCAGAAGTCCTACATTACCTAGATGGAGAGCTACCAGAAAATCTTCCTCACCAACCATGTCAGCCAGAATAGCATTTGCCTCGTGGTCTCAGTCCTTTTCCTCTTCTGATAGAGGTGGCTCTTACTGCTCAAATGTAATTGGCTAGAACCAAAACATTCCATTGGTTGACATGACCTGAGGGTAGCCCATATTAAAATTAGATTTTTTGCCTATGACTTAATGGGGAAGTGTGCTAAAAGACCATCTCTGAAGGGCAAAGAAGATGAAATCTAGGTGTAGCTAATCTCATCTAGTCAATCTCCATTTCTCCTTTTTTTTTGGGGGGGGGCAGGGCAATGGGGGTTAAGTGACTTGCCCAGAGTCACACAGCTAATAAGTATCAAGTGTTTGATGTTGGATTTGAACTTCTGTCCTCCTGAATCCAGGGCCAGTGCTTCATCTACTGTGCAACCTAGCTGCCCCTAATCTCCATTTCTATTAATCCAGCCATGAGCTGGTGAGATGGTCCTAAAAGTGATTAGCTAAAGTTTCTAAGAACTATGCTTTTCAAAGTGGGGTCCCTGGGTCCCCCCAATACCCATTATTAATGATTATTTTCTCACATGTGTATGTATATATGTATGTATGTAAGTATGTATGCATGCATGTGTGTATATATATACACACACATACACACACACACACACAATCTTTATCCATTCATGTCCAATGGTAGCCATTTTCTAGGGTGGAGAGAAAGATGAAAAAAAGAAAAAAATACATGATTTTAAAAAATTAATTTTCAGTTTCATGTATAATAATCTTTTTATTGTACTATGTTATAGAAATTTTAATTTTATTTCATAAATTTCAAAGATAAGTGTCTTTGCTCCAGTGTAAGATTTTACTTCATTTTCCTCATTATTTAAAATGTGGCTGATTTGAAAATATTCTCATTTCTTTCAGCTCATAATAATACCAATAAAGATGCCTAGGATGTAGGGTTTCTGATATATCATATGTTAATAACATTCAAATCTTAGAGTGTCAGGTTTAGTTTAGTGGTTAGTTAGAGACAGCTTCATTATGTCTTCTCAGTGATCTTTCCTTACATCAATCAGAATTCTTAAGGTGATGAAGAATTTCATTACTCTGTTGTATTTCCCTAGTCATAATGATGTGATGAAATAATGGGATTTAGCAGATACTCAAAGACCCACCTGGAGATTAATCAAGACTGATTGAATCAAGTGAGAGTAATTGACTGCTGATTAAGCCTACTTCAAGTTAATTGGATTGTAATCACACCTGGCTATCCCTTAAGAAGGTATTGTTCTCAGAAACTAGACTGTGAACTCAACTTGAGAACACCTTCAAAGACAATGGATTTGGATGACACCAACCAATCACCCTGAAGCAGTGTGTAAGGACCCCCTCTGTTCCAGATGTATAAAAAAGCTTCCACAAAGAGCTTGCAAGGAATGCTGATTAAAACAGGCTGGTGAAAGAGTTCCTGATTAAGACAGGCTCGTTGAGGAGTTCCTGATTAAAGCAGGCTTGTGGGGGAGGACTTCAGGAAGAACCCAACCAAGCTGGAACTCTAGGCTAGGTAGGACTTCTTTTTCATAACCTTCTGAACTCTTTGTAAATATCTGTATGTTCTAATAAATGTTTAATGCCCAAAGACTGGTACTGAAGCCTTTTAATTCTTTTGGCTACCACAGTTAAGATTTTAAACATCACAATGAGGTGCTTGGGTTTTTTTTACTTTAGATATTGTAGGCAGCATTTTTGATTGTAAATGATTCAAAGTGTCACCTCCTTTCACTACTTTGAAGTTAAGGCATTTTCAAGAAAATATAATATATTCAAATGAGATTATATTGGCTCTCATTGATTACTGTTTCCCTTTCTATATATTCAGAAACCATCCCTTTAACAATATAATTTAGAATGTTGTTATCAAAGAAAAAACTCACTATTCTGTATACAGAAGGACCAGCTCTCTCTCTTCCCCAGAACCCAATCAGTTCCGTATTAGCCTTTCATTTTTGGTATTGTGGCTATTCGCCATGCCTTTTTCTTTTTTTTTTTTTAATTAATAAAGTGTTTGTTATTCATGTAAGCATTTAGAGCTATAAATTTTCCCCTAAGCACTGCTTTGGCTGCATCCCATAGATTTTGGTATGTTGTCTCATTATTGTCATTCTCTTGGATATAGTTATTGAGTGTTTCTATGATTTGTTGTTTGGCCCATTCATTCTTTAGAATGATATTATTTAGTTTCTAGATGATTTTCATTCTACTTTTCCCTGGCTCTTTCTTACATGTAATTTTTATTGTATCATGATCTGAGAAGGATGCATTTACTATTTCTGCCCTTCTACATTTGACTATGATGTTTTTGTGCCTTAATACACGGTCAATTTTAGAAAATGTGCCATGTACTGCTGAGAAAAAGGTATATTTCTTTCTATCCCCATTAAATTTTCTCCAGACATTTATCATGTCTAACTTTTCTAGTAATCTATTCACCTCTTTCCCTTCTTTTTTATTTATTTTTGGCTAGATTTATCTAATTCTGAGAAGGGGAGATTCAGGTCCTCCACTAGAATAGTATTATTGTCTAATTCCTCTTGTAACTCATTTAACTTCTCCTCTATGAACTTGGATGCTATACCACTTGGGGCATACATATTTAATATTGATATTACTTCATTATCTATAGTACCTTTAAGCAAGATGTAATTTCCTTCCTTATTGCTTTTAAAGAGATCTATTTTTGTCTGCGCTTTGTCTGAGATAAGGATTGCTACCCCTGCTTTTTTTTACTTTAGCTGAAGCATAATATATTCTGCTCCAGCCTTTTACCTTTACTCTGTGTGTATCTCTCTGCTTCAAATATGTTTCTTGTAAACAGCATATTGTAGGATTCTGGTTTTTAATCCACTGTGCAATTCACTTCCGTTTTATAGCAGAGTTCATCCCATTCACATTCACAGTTATTATTACTGATGGTCTATTCCCCTCCATTCCATTTACCACCTTTGTACTTTTTCCCCCTTCTTACGCCCTATTCCTCCTCACCAACCTTTTACTTCTTACCCCTGCCTCCCCCAATCTGCCCTCCAGTTTTATCACCCACTTTTTTTCTTTATCATTTTCTCCCTTGCTTTTGTCCTCCCTTCTATCAGTCCCCCCTTTCCCTTCCCCCTTTGCTTCCCTAAAGAATGAGCTAAGTTTCTTTATCCCAATGAATGTATATGTTATTCCCTCTTTGAATCAAATCTAATGAGAATAAGGTTGAAACAATGTTCACCCCTCCTTTCTTTCCCTCTATTGTAATAGGTTTTTTTTTCACCTCTTCATATGATATAATTCATCCCATTCCACCTCCCCTTTCTTCTCCTCCCCATAGACTCCCTTTTTAACCCCTTAATTTTTTTTGTATCATCACATCAAAGGAAATTTATATTTATACCCTCTGTGTAAACTCCTTCTCTCTGCCCAAATACATTTACCATTTTTAAGAGTTATGAGTATTATCTTCCCATGTAGGGATATAAACAGTTTAAACTAATTGGGTGACCTTTTTTTTTTCCCCTCAGTTTACCTTTTAAAATTTCTCTTGAGTCTTGTATGTTAAGATCAAATTTTCTATTCAGTTCTGGTCTTTTCACCAGGAAAGATTGAAAGTCTCCAATGTCATTAAATGTCCATCTTTTCCCCTGAAAGAGAATGCAAATTTTTGCTGTGTAATAGGTTCTTGGCTTCAATTCAAGCTCCTTTGCCTTCCAGAATATCACATTCCAAGCCTTATGATCCTTTATTATTGAAGCTGCCAGGTCCTGAGCAATCCTGACTGTGGCTCCATGATATTTAAATTGCTTCTTTCAGGCTGCTTGGAGTATTTTCTCCTTCACCTGATAATTCTGGAATTTAGCTGCAATATTCCTTGGAGTTTTCCTTTTAGGGTCTCTTTCTGGAGGTGATCTGTGGATTCTTTCAATGATGATTTTATCCTCTGATTCTATGATATCAGGGCAGTTCTCCTTAATAATTTCCTGGAATATGGTGTCTAGATTCTTTTTCTGGTCATGGCTTTCAGGCAGTCCAATGATTCTCAAGTTGTCTCTCATGGATCTGTTTTCCAGATCAGTTGTCTTTCCAGTGAGGTATTTCACATTTTCTTCTATTTTTTCATTCTTTTGATTCTGCTTGACTGATTCCTGGTGTCTCATGGATTCCTTATCTTCCAACTGTCCCATTTTAATTTTTAAGGCATTGTTTTCTTCAGTGAGATTATGCACCTTTTTTTCCATTTGGCCAAGTGAATTTTTTAAGGAATTGTTTTCTTCAGTGAAATTATGTGCTTCCTTTTCCAAGCTGCTGATTCTTTTTTCATAGTTTTCTTGTTTTGCTTTCATTTCTCTCCCCATTTTTTCTTCTACCTCTCTCAATTGATTTTTTAAATCCTTTTTGAGCTCTTCCAGGAAGGCTTTTTGTTCTTGAGACCAATTCACCTTCCTTCATGAGGCTTCACATGTAGGCAATTTGAGGCTATTGTCCTCATCTGAGTTTGTGTTGGCTTCTTCCCTATTGATACAGTAGCTCTCAATGGAGAGCACTCTTTTTTGCTTCTTGCTCATTATTGCAGCTTATTTATTTATTTTTTAAGTTGAGGTCTGGTCTGCGGGCACCAGCGTCCCTGTTTTGGGCTTTTTGTGCAGGGGTATAAGTGCTGTGTGACCGGCTTTTTACTCTGAGGCTTTTATAGTGTGTGCAGTTTTTCCCCCTGCACTTCCTGTCTGAATGTGCTCAGCCAGGTGCCCCATCCCGCCTGTCCCGTGCAGGTAGGTTTTTCCACTGTCCTTCTTGACCACTAGATTTTTGAGCCAGGTTCCAGGGGCCTAAGTTGTTTGGCTGTGGCCCGCAGCTCCTGCTGACTTGCCCTGACCCCCTTGGTGCTGGGCTGCTGCCCGGTGCTGGGCCTCCCTTTTGCCCGAGTCCAACCGACCTTTTCCTGAAGTCTTCTAAATTATCTCTGGTTGGAAGACTGTGTCTCTCTGTCTCTTTGCAGGTTCTGTATTTTCAGAATCCATCTAGAGGCTTGATTTAATGTTCTTTTTGAGGGAACATTAGGAGAGCTCAGGCAGCTTGCTGCTTCCTTTCTGCCATCTTGGCTCTGCTCCCCCTCCATGCCTTTTTCAAAAATGATTCACATACTCAAAGAGAATTTATTAAGAACCTATTCTATGTTCAGCAGAAGGTACAAAACATCTTCTAAAAAACTTCCCTGTATAAGGTTCAGGTGATTTAAAAATTTAAATATAAATAATTTATTAAATACCTACTCTGTGTTACATACAGAGGACAAGAAGATAAAACCAAAACATGGAAAATAAGAATTGTACTACCTACTACATAGAGGTATTTTTGAGGAAAGAATTTTGAAGGAACAAAGTACTTTAAAATTAAGGGAATATTCCATTTGACTATGAGGTCGTTAAGGACAGTGACTATTTTTTTCTGTTTCTTTGTATACCCCAGAGTTAATAAAATACCTAGTACATAGTAGGGGCATAAATATATGTTTATTGATTGACTGGCTGACTGAAGAGAAATAGTAGTAGAAGTTTTTTGGTTATAACTATTTCTACTTGGAATTCACTTCCAAAGTCTTTAGGAACTCAGTGACAAAATTCCTCAAACATGGGATTTGTTTTAATTATCTATTTGTAGTGGATATTAATTTTATGATAGAGTGATAAAGTGTGGATTCAAATCCCACTTCCAATGCACATGCCAATTATGTGACCTTTTTGAGATTCATTGTCCTTCATATTTAAAATGAGAGTTATGTTAATTGTAGTATCCAGCAATAAGGCTATTTTGAAGCTCAAGTAGATAATCTATTTAAAGTGAATAGTAAGTCTAAACTTTTTCATAAATGTCAAATATTCTTAATATGATCCTTTGAAAGTTGGACAAAGATAAATGAGAATTTCTGAGATCAGCTTTGGTTTAACCATTAAGCATTTGTAGGCATTTAGTCTAAGATACTATTCTTAGGATCATAGATTTAGTGTTGAACGTATATTATGAGGTTATCTAGTCCAGTCACTCTTTTGAAAGAGAAACAATCCTTCCATCAATCAACAAGAATATTAATAATTTTTATGTCCTAGACACTATTCTAGGTAGTTAAAAGAAACACTTCTTTCTGTGAAAGAAACTGAAGCCCAGAAAAGGAAAATGACTTTTCAGGATTACATAGTAATGAGGAGTATAGCTGGTTCATCTGGAATGTTTTTGGTTTTGTTTTGATTTACCTGAAACATTTTTTTTTTCAGAAGTGTGCAACATTCTAACTATAGCTATCACTAGCTTCTCTTATGGTTGATCTTTGGGTCCAGAAATCACTGCTTCTTATTATAGTAGAGTGCCTAGAGCTAGAAATCTATGTCTAGGTTCCATGGTCACAGCATCCAATTATATTATGTACTTAATATGGATATTATAGTTTGTGTGAACATATATGATGCCAGACCAGAAGAAGGGGTTGGATGCTTTGACACAAGAGAGAGTTGCAGATGGTATCAACAGTTTGAGCTGCTACTACATTTTGGAGGAGAACAATGCAAACCAACAAAATCTATTCAGAAGAAAACTTGGGAAGGTAAGGGCAATGCAGTTTAGAATTTGATTTTAGTGCTGATATTATACTGGACTCAATATACCAAAGAAACAGATACAAATTTATCATATGGCAGTCTCAGTTGTTCAACTGTATTTGTGTGTTCTATACTGTCAAATATTAAAATATAGCATTTGTATCTGCCTGCCTCCTACAAACATATCAGAGAAATAATGTTTAATTTCTCCTACAAATTAAGAAACAGATCAGAGAAATTATAATATCTTATAATATCTCCTACTAACTAAAAAGAGAATATTATATATCTGCCTGTCTCCTACAACCAGATCAGAGAAAAAGTATTTAATTTCTCCTACAAATCAGAGACAGAAAAAAACATACTTGTCCTCCTATGAAACAGATCAGAGAAGACAGAAAAATAACCATATCATCAATTGTATATTTATTGTCTCAAGAAGAAAGAAATAACACATTTCTGAGGGTACATATAGTTTTAGTCCACTGATTACAGGGTGTTGTCATTTTCAATAGTATTGTACAGAAAGCAATCTAGAAGCAAAAAGCAGTTTAAAAATTTCAATTATAATAAGTATGGAGGAAATACAGAAACATCCTGATAAGACTACAGGATGGGTTTGGCAAGGGTGAGGACTCCCACATGTTACCATATGAGAGGGACTTACTATCCTGAGGGAAAAGAAGTCACTAGGGAAGGTCTTTTATCTGCTAGCTATCTGGGTTCAGTTTGGAGTTCTGTTGAAGTACATTTTGCTCCTATTAATCCTACCTCTCACTTAAATCCAGTTCAGTGCAAGTCATGACATCACCCTAATGTCATGGTTATCTTGGGGAGTGAAGGATAAACAACAATCCATTTATATGTCTTCTCAATTTTTTTTCTGAAACTTTCCTGCTGTTCATTTCTTATGGCACAATGACATCTGCTATAAGGGATTGCTACTGAAGACTTCAGTGTCTTATTACATTTTCATGACTAACACCAAACACAATAAAAGTAGATGGATCCACCCACATAGAAAACATTGGCATTTAATAGATTATGTAATTGTAAGGAGAAGAGACATATAGGATGTGAGAATTATGAAGGCAATTGCAGTGCATAGTACTGGACTGATCATAGAGTTATCTTCTCCAAGCTAAAGATTCACATTCAACAAAATCAGTGAGCCCAAGGCAAGACAACTACCAGAAAGCTTAATGTTAACAACCTACAGCACTTCTCTGGGCCTGAACAGTTCCTTGCTAACTTGGAGGAAGACTGAGCCAACATATAGTTGGTAATAATGGAGCAGAAAAGTATTGGGCAGCTTTCAGAAATTTGGTGTATAGCACCCCATTTACTCATCTTGTCAGAACACACACAAATATCAAGATTGGTTTGATTAAAATGATGAGGAAATTCATAACATGCTATATGTAAAATGAGAACTCCATAGGGTTTACCAAAAGGGTAGTTCATACATCTCCAAGAACGTAGCATTTGATTCCATTAAAACTAAAGTTCACAGGAAGCTTAGAGAAATAGAGGATTCTTGGCTCAGAAAGAAGGCAGATTAACTTCAGTTTTATTCTGATAGTAATAATCAAGAGTACTTTTATGATGCCCTTAAGGCTATTTATTGTCCAAAGACCTATGGTTCATCTGAACTACTCAGTGCTGATGGAACCACATATATTAGTGACAATGACATGATTCTAGAGAGTTGGACTGAGCTCTTTTATAGTTCTCAAGACATTGTCACCCTTTAATTATGAAACCACTAATTTTATAATTTGAAGTAAATTCCTCTCTAAATGAATTTCCAACTAAAGAAAAGATTTTTAATTCCATCAAACTCTTCTCATATGGCAAAATGTCTGGTGCTGATTCTGTTCCAGCTGAGATTCATAAGACTGGGGGTCCACTGCTCATGCAAAAGCTGACTGAAATGTTGCAGGTTATGTGGAAAAAGGTTATCCCCCAGGAGTTCAAGGATGGCTCCATTATGTATCTCTATAAAGGTAAAGGAAATAGGTTGTTATGTGACAATCACAAGGTGGGGGGTTTCACTCTTTGAGTCACTGTAAGTAAGATTCTTGCCAGAATCATCCTTAAATGGCTGATCCTTCACCTGAAAGGTGGTAATTTTTCTGAGAGCTAGTGTGGCTTCAGAAAGGGTTAAGGCATGGTTGATATGTTGTATGCTGCCCAACAACCCTAGAAGAAATATCAGGAGCAGGACACAGGTCTGCATACAACATTTGTCAATATGACCAAGGTCTTTGATATTATTAGTGTTAACCTGGAAATTAATAAAACAATCAATATAGAAGAAATAAGGTCTTTAATCAGGGCAGAGGAACTATACATGGTATCACAAAATATTCTAGGAATGGGAACCAAGGACAGGGTTTATATGGGGTAACAGAACAAAGGGAATGAAAAGATTGCTCTTGAGTTAAGAGTAGAACCTACTTAAATCTCGGTATAAACTACTTGATGTAAATGGATCCTTTTACATAATAACATAAAGTCCAGGGAGTAAGGTGGGCAATGATTGGGAGGTGATAGTTTGCTTCAGTGTGGGTCCATAAGTCAATCAAGATTCTGGAATAGAAAAAGATTGGTTAGCTCCAGGCAATTCATTGACCTGGAAATGGAGAGTAGGTGGAGATCACTCAGTTCTCAGTAAAGTTGTGGTTATCATTAGTCATGAGGGTTTGTGGACTATCATGCAAAATTTGGTTGTCCAAAGACGTTCATCATTATTATATTCCAGTTCAGTGACATCATGCTTACATGGGTTCTGGATAATGGAAAATGCTCTCATCCTTTCTGAGTCACCAATTGAGAGAAGCAAGGTTGTGAGCTTGCTCCCATGCTTTTTAGTAGGTTGTTTTCAGCAATGTATTCAGACATGTTCAAGGAGTATGAAAATGGCATTAAGGTCAGTTACAATATTATCACTAAATTACCTAACTTGAAAAGTCTACAAGTCAAGAATAAAGCAGAGGGAGAGTTGGTGCATGATGTGTTTGTTTGTTTGTTTTCAGATGAATAGGCACTCAGTGTGGTCACAGAAGCTGAAACACTGCCTGTGCAAGTTATGGTTTAATATTTAACACCAAGAAAACACAAGCCAGCACCACATCATCTGTATATGGAACTATCAGTTCTATGGAGAAATTTGAATGTGGTTGATAAGGTCATTTACCTTGAAAGTATAATTTCCTGGGATGTACAAATAATGATGCATGCATTACGAGAACTAGCTCGGTGTTTGGGAGGTTCCAAAACAAAGTATAGGAGAGAAATATTAGGCTACATACTGAACTAAAGGTCTATAGAACCATTGTACTGACCTCTGTTGTTATGCATTGTTTGAGAACTAGACAGTATACCAGAAATATGTGAGGGAAAAATGCTTCCATTTGAATAGGAAGATTCTGTAGATCACCTGGCAAGATAGGGTACTAGACACTGAGGTCCTTTCTCAAGCTAAAGTGGTCAGCATTCAAACTACTACAGAGAGCACAAATCCAATGGGCTGGCCACATTGTTCTAATACCAAATTGTTCTAATTGCCTAACAGACTATTTTACAGAGAATTCACACAAGTCAGGCACTCAGAAGAAGCAATACAAGGACACTCTCAAGGTCTCTCTGAAGAACTTTGGAATCAATTATGTGACATGGGAGACCCTACTATAGTATCACCCAATATGGTGTAACCACATCAAAGAAGATGCTGTGTTATATAAGCAAAGCAGAGTTGAAGTAGCTCAAAAAAAATAAGGCACAGAAATTTAAACATCACCACTCCAGATGTTCATATGTACCATTGTGTGCCCAGTTTGTGGTATAGCCTTCCTAGCTTATATAGCCTGATCAGCCACAGTTGCACACGCTGTACCTTGACTCCAACATTGTAATGTCATTTTAGTTCTCTTCAAGAATGAAGGACCACAACCATAGCACAACAGTATTCCATCACAATCATATAATGCAACTGGTCCACCCATTCTCCACTTGATAGAATCCCTTTAATTTCCTAGTCCTTGTCACTCTCACACACACAGAGAGATTCTATAAATATTTTTGTGCATATGTGCCTTTTTCATTTTTATTGATTTCTTGGTGATATGGATTTAGTAGTCATGGTATTGTTTGTCCTTCATTCTTGAAGAGGACCATGACATTGGGGAGGTGATATCATGACTTGCAGTGAACTGGATTTAAGTGTACTAGGGCCACACAAAATCACCAGCCTTACTCTCTTCTGCAGTCATCTGGGTCAGGTGGCAAGATATACATCAGGATGATTCCCCAGTAGTAGTATTGCTGAAACAAAGAATATGCACAGTTTTATAGAGCTTTGTAAGCAATTTCAAATTGTTTTCCAGAATGTTTGAATGAGTTGACAACTCTACCGATAGAGCACTATTATCCCAATTATTTCAAATCCCCTCAAAATTGCCATTTTCCCTTTCTGTTATGCTAGACAATGTGACAAGTATGAAGTACTACCCAAGAGTTGTTTTAATTAGCATTTCTCTAATCAATAGTTTTTATACCATTTTCATAATACCATAGATAACTTTGATTTCTTCTTCTGAAAACTACCTATTCATATCCTTTGACCATTTTTAAAGTTTGGAATGACTTGTATTCTTTTAAATTTAAATCTATATATTAGAAATGAAGTTTTTATAAGAGAAACATGTACATTTTCTCCATTTTCTTGCTTTACTTCAACTATTGGCTGTATTGGTTTTGTTGGTGAAACAACATTTTATATTTAATGCAATAAAAATTATTCATTTTATACATTATAATCCTCTATCTCTTGTTTGGTCATGAATTCTTCCCTTCTCCATAGATTTGACAGGTAAACTATTCTATGACCCAGTATTTGCTTATGATATAATACTTTTTCTAAATTATATACATATTTTTTACCTTATCATGATATAAAGTGTGAGATATTTGTCTATATCTAGTTTCTGCCAAATGGTTTTCCAGTTTTCCCAGCATCCTTTTTTGTCAAATAGTGAATTATTTTCCTCAATATTAGATGTTTGGTTTTATCAATCACCATATTACTATGATCATTTACTAATATTTATTGTATAGCTAATCTACTACACAGATACACCATTCTATTATTCAGCCAGTACCAGATAGTATGGGTAATTACCATTTACAAGACTGTATGAGGTCTGGTACTGTTATGCTATTTTCCTTCACATTTTGTAAATTGTTTCCCATGATATCTTTGACCTTTTGTTTGCCAGATGAATTTTCTTATTATATTTTTTATTTCAGTAAGATGATTGTTGGTAGTTTGTTTAGTATGGCACTGAATAAGTAAACTAAGTAGGGTAGAAGTGTCATTTGAATTATATTGACTCAGCCTACACATAAGCAATTACTATTTTTACAATCGTTTGGGTCTGACTTTATTTCTCTGAAAAGTGTTTTGTAATTGTTTTCACCTAGTTTCTGGGTTTGTCCTGTCAGTTGGACTTCCAATTATTTTATATTGTATGTGTGTGTATGTATATATAATGGAATTTCTGTTTTGATTGCTTCCTGATGGACTTTGTTGGTAATGTATAGAAATTCTGATGAGTTATGTGGGTTAATTTTATATTCTGCAATTTTGATGAAATTTGGACTCTTTTCCTTGATGCTGATATTGCTGCACAGGAAGGGTCAGTGAGGTGGTGCAGTGGATGGAGCACTGGCCCTGGAGTCAAGAGGACCTTAGTTCAAACCTCACCTCAGACAGTTACTATCTATGTGACTGTGGGCAAGTCACTTTACCCCAAATGCCTTAAATATCTGGGGCTATCTCCAGTCATGCTGATATATATCTTGCCACTGGACCCAGATGACTCTGTAGGAGAGAGGAAGGTTAGTGACCTTGCACAACCCTCCCTCGCTTTAGTCCAATTCAGTGAGAATGGAGGACAAACAAGAACAACAGCTGTTGGAAGCAACAAAAACCAAGAACTGTTCCCTGTGTCAGGACAGAAAGCACTAACAGAACCTGACAGCCTTGGCCTAGCCCATGTACTCACACTTTCCATGCTTCCACAATCATAGTTCACTCTAAATTTCAACCCACCTCAAGTAGATCTGCACCTGGACAAATTACTCTTTAAACTCAGTTTCTCCCAGCTTCCCCATAAAAATATTGTTACTCTATATTCAAATGTTCCCTGCTATATAAGCTTTGTATTATATTCACACTTTTATCTAATATTCTATTCTTACTCTCTAATAACATTTTTTTTTTGGTGAGGAAATTGGGGTTAAGTGACTTGTCCAGGGTCACACAGCTAGTAAGTGTCTGAGGTCAGATTTGAACTCAGGTCCTCCTGAATCCATGGCCAGTGCTCTATCCACTGTGCCACCTAGCTGCCCCTCTCATAACATTTTAACCATCTATTTTGTCATCACAAAGGGGCTACATTGCAAAATTCCCCACCAAATATTGGTTGCCATTGTTCAAAAACTGCCTTCTTTTAAAGGCCAAAGAGTAATTACTAATTATAGCCAGCTATCATATACTTTTGTCTTTATCATACAACTGTCTGCTTTTTAAGGTGGGAGGATGCCTAGTCTAATAGGCTGCTTTTCTTACAGCAGATGTATATTTTACCAACAGACCCAAACTAAAGCTTTTCCAAAATAATAGCATCCAATGGGGCTTATATTTCAATTGCATAGCCTTTGGGACCCCAGGGGTTTTAAGTAGGGCTTTAGTGAAGAATCGCCCAAATAATTTTGAACATTTTAATTCTTCATCTTTTGTGTTTATACACACACACACACGTGTGTATTTTGTGTTTTTGTTTCTCTTCATCTGGATGATATTTTAGCTCCTCCAATGCAAAATTTAGCTCTTCTCTGTGTTTTCCATTTCTATCTCTGAATGCTAGGCATAGGATTATATCTTACAGAGGCACAAGAAAGAGGAATCAAAAAGACATAAATGAATGCAATTAGTTTCAGATAATGATGTATCAGTGTGTGTGTATATGCATATGTATATCTGTATGTTTATGTATATCTATATAAACACATATGTACCATGCTCTACATTTGAATTTTAATGGAAACATATGCACATATGTGTATTACATATCTATACAATATTAATGCATGTATATATGTAAATGCTTGCCTATACACTTATATATACATACGTGCATATATTAATAAATTCACAATGTATGCACATATATGTTTTTGCAATATGGGTATGCATTTATTTGCACACACATACATACATGAATACACAGTATGCAATTAGATATGTGTATAATACACATGTATAAGTACCTTTTGCCTATAAATATATACATATATGTGAATGATATGTATATTTATATTGACATGTACATGCATATGTGAATAATCTACAGTTGCTTGGGGAAAATAGAATCTTCATGGAATCATTTTTATGTGTTGATGTATTGAAAATAAACTATTCAAATGTTTCCCTTTATTAGGTGTTCAGGATGCTTGATTTTAAGCTCCATTGAGATGTACAAGTGTGCTTTGAAAGAAACTAGCCATGTAAATGAGAATGTGTCTACATGCACATGTCTATATTCTCAAAGAAACATGTTAACTAAAATGAATATGTGAGCTAACTACAGTACAATATTCCTTTAGGCTACTGTGTGTCTTGTGTTGCTTCTCTGAGACTGGTGAGGCCAGAAGAGATAATAGCACTTTTGCTCATTAGTAAAAAGTGTTGTATGGATAGTTTTTCCTATAATGGTTCCTTAAGCCTGTGTTTGTAGTTGTTGATGCTTTGGGGACAAATAAGGCTTCCAGAAAAAAAATATTTTTTTTTTGTGCTGACAATGAATTATTTTTTTAATGTTTTTTTCTTATTAAAAAAAGAAATAAAATAACCAAATACATAAGAACTCTGGAAAATTCTCATGTCAATTTAACTAACATGTCAAACAGAAAAAAATAAAGCATATTTTCAGGAAAATAGCATTGAGTATACCCATGGTAGCCTTTTTCCTAGTTGTTGGTGTCTGCCATTCTAACTATTCTGGAATGCATTGATGTAGGCAAGTTAATGATTGAACAGTGGTTAAAAAATAAGTCACTACTGATAAAAAATATTGAAGGTTCTACTAATTAGTTTTCCATTTGAACCCAATCTTTCCATGGATGCTCATAGCAATGACAGTTTGGATCCATTGAATGTGGAAATGAAAATTTTAGGAATCAAGTACTTTCTATTAGTGGATTCAAGTTTTCTTAAATACATTAGTGATACAATGTTAATATGTTCTCAATATTGTCAAACATTTTGTAACTTCCCAGGTATTATAATTAATTAAAGAAGCAAACATTCATTGAGCAAACATTATTTATCTATTATTATTGGAGCTAGAGAGATAAAAATCATATATGCCTGTCTTTAAGAAGCTCAAGTCTTATGAGGTAGGGTAAGGAAAACAACTATATGTATATAATTTTATACAAAATATATACATTTTAATACTTTTAGGTGGTCATATTTTAATGCTAATATGATTATATGAATAGTTTTCAGCAAAACATTCAGGTAGTTGATCTTTATTATATAGGGCCTAAAGTTATATACACTTATCTTAGTCATTGGTCATTCCACTAATTTTTCCTGATTCTTGGAATGAATGTATCACATGGGGGAAGAGTTGGACTTCCTGCAATGTAAATTTCTTCTGATTCAAGAACTATCCCTAAAGCCTACATTGTTGATATAAACATGAAGTAAAGACTTCAGCTCACTAAGGAAGTTAAAAGATATAAACTTGGGGCAGCGAGGTGATGCAGTGGATAAAGCACCAGCCCTGGATTCAGGAAGACCCGACCTCAGACACTTGACACTTACTAGCTGTGTGACTATGGGCAAGTCACTTTACCCCAATTGCCTCACCAAAAAAAAAAAAAAAGATATAAACTCAACCTATATTTAAGTTCAGATAACTGGGAAAAAAGAGGTCTGTTGGTAAATGTTTTACAGCTGGCTCTATTGGAGGGAAAACTCTTTAGCACAACATACATCAAATTTAATCTGCATTATTTTCTGATCAATCTTTAAAATCCAAACAATCCACAAAGAAATTAACCAAGCTTTGTAATTTTTTATTTATAGTTTGATGGTTTCCAAGGTGAAAATGTTCACACTGAAAATTTAATAATTCACTCTCATGAGCCAGATTACACTGGATTTAGCACATCCCTTTAGGTAACCTAAAATAAGGCTAAATTTCAAAGCTCTAACATTAGAGAAACACATCGACATATTTTTCTTGTTGTTCAGTTAGTTTAGGTATATCTGATTCTTTGTGACCCTGATTGGGGTTTTCTTGGCAAAGATACTGGAGTAGATTTGCCATTTCCTTCTCTACCTCATTTTATAGATGATGAAATTCAGGTTTAACAATGTTAAATGACTTGCCCAGGGTCACAGAACTTGTCAATGACTGAGGGCAGAATTGAAATAGAAAGATGATTTTCTCCAGGCCCAGCACTCGATTCACTGAACAACTTAGTTGCCACTACATATTCTAGTAATAACTACAGTAGAGGTATATTAGAAAAATGTGCATAGAATAATTCATAACTGAGAACACACTCTTTCACACCCCAGTAAGGGGAAAATCATGGTCTCATTGCTTTCCTAATCTTTAAAACAAAATTTCCAGATGTTTTATACTTTCAAAGTTAATTAGTTAGCATATATATTTATGTGTGTATTAAAAATTTACCAGAGGGGGCAGCTAGGTGGCACAGTGGATAAAGCAACAGCCCTGTATTCAGGAGTAACTGAGTTCAAATCCAGCCTCAGACACTTGACATTTACTAGGTGTGTGACCCTGGGCAAGTAACTTAACCCCAATTGCCCCACCAAAAAAAATTGCCAGAGCAATATAATTGTCAAAAACAATAGGAAATGGGGCAGCTAGGTGGTGCAGTAGATAAAGCACTGGCCCTAGATTCAGGAGTACCTGAGTTCAAATCCAGCCTCAGACACTTGACACATACTAGCTGTGTGACCCTGGGCAAGTCACTTAACCCCCATTGCCCTGCAAATAAAGCAAACAAAAAAACCCAATAGAAATGAGTGGGCAGTTGTACGGCACAGTGGATAGAGAGACAAAGGGAGTGACAGAGAAACAGAGAAAAAAGGTCATGGAACGGGAAGGGAGTGGGAAAGAGGGGAAAGAAGGGAAGTACATAAGGGAGGCATAAGGGAAGGAGGAAAGGTGTCTAAGCATTGAATAGTCTGACAACAATGTAGTTTGTGTGAGGGAAAATGATGTGAGATCATTCTGTAAGGACAGGATGGAATAAGATTAATGTAAAGGATATTAATAACAAGCAGAAGGGTTTGTGTATTATCCTTGAGGCAACAGAGAGCCACTGAAGTATCTTTGCCAGAAGAGTGATGTGGCAAAACTAGTACTCTATGAATATGAACTCAGAGGCTGTTTGGAAGGTAGAATGGAGACACAGGGACTGGAGGCAAGGATGGCATTGATGATGATGTGGAGGAAATGGAGGAGGAGGAAGAAGAAGAAAAAGAAGAGAAGGGTGGATAATAGGGTCATGGCTGAATCTGCACCTTAATAGCTGGGAAGAATTTTTTAGAGTTTGTCTAATCCTACCTCCTTATTTAAAAGATGATGAAAGGAATTAAAGAAAGAGAAGAAATAAATGGCAGATCTGAGCCCTGTAACTCCAAATTCAGTGATCTTTCTCTTGCATAAGATGTTAAGGCTTCATTCAATAGGCAATAGTGAAATGCTGAATATTTTTCAGTTGCAGAGTGATATGATCAACTATGATAATCTTTATTGTTCTTGCAGTCAATTATATATTCAATTTAAGGTTTGCAAAGCATATTATTCACATTACCTCACTTGAGATTGACAATCATCCTAAAAGGTAGTTACAGATCAGGTAGAAGAAGCTCACCTAAGCAAAGTGAGAGCTAAGCAAAGCAGAAGGAGAGTTCTGGACCTGGAGTCAGGAAGACTTGAGTTTCAAATCTGTCATCATCCATAAGCTAGAAATGTGACCTTGGCACAAGCCACATAACCACTGTTTGCCTTAGTTTCTCATCTTAAATGGGGGTAATAGCACTACCCTCTCAGGGATTATTGTGAGGATGAAATGAAATTAATCATTCATAAATCACTTATGACAGATATGGAATAGAGTAGATGTAATACGAATGCTTCTCCTCCTCCTCCTATGTTGGGAGGATTGGAACCTAAATCTTTCTGATTGCAAAGCCAGCATTCTTTCTATTACACCTCCTTTATAATAAAACTACCATTCTCAAGTCCATCTGATATGAATTACTAGGAACATAAATATTAGTGTTGGATTTTAAAACATGATAAAAAAAATAGTATTGCTTGAAGTCTCCTCAAAAATTCCCAACCTGAATAAGAATGGTGCTCTTGACTTGTTCCAGGTATTCATCATGAGTCCTGAAATGGTGACTACCCTATTGCTGAGAAAATAATTTTTTCCCATTGTGAAAAACAGCTGGATGCTATCAGATATGATTGGGGGAGTGTTTTAGCTCTCTATTTAAAACAGTTGCATAGATTTTTTGAGTCATCTGTGACATCTGTTGTAGCAAGTAGTGGCATCTGGTTGGAAGAGCAGAGGTCTGGTATAATTAAGGAAAAATTGTTAATTCCTTTCTAGTGTATGCTATATTTAGTATTGGTGAGTTGTGATGAATATTTTTTTTACCATAACCCCCCTTTCATCTCATCATATATTTAAAAAATAAAAGTAATCGCTCTCTGGATATTGCCTTAAGATTATGAATACATGTTCATTTTTATCCATAGGTTTATCTTCCATTTAAACTAACATATGAACCAGAACATGGTAAAAGGAAAGTTGAGATTACCTAAAGTGCATTCATAAAATTATCCTTTTCTGGGAAGTATATTGCTTTGCTAGCTGTTCTTCCATCTTCCCACCCAAACCCTTTATCAACATTGCTCAAAATTCTGTGTTTGAGCCTCTTCTCTTCTTTCCATATAGTTTCCTCCTTGGCTGTGTGGTAAGACTATTAGAATTTGGCAGACTGATTGGGATAGGCCACACCTGGCCTGCCCTGAGTGACATATACTGCTGATGTCAACTGGAGAAACCATTCTCCACAGGCAGTTTGAAGGACCTCCCCTTTTGGGGGAGGGAGAGTATACACTCAATGAGAGGAGTTCAGTTTCTTTCTGGAGTCACTTGTGTCCAGTGGTGCGAGCTGCAGGAGCAGATGAGAAAGAGGTTCTTTCTTAGCAGTTTTATCCTGTGGGCCCTGGCTGCAAAGCTGTTTTTCCTTGAAGCTATGGACCCTAGGTGGTGAGTTAACATGTGAACCCTGCTCTTATGAATTAGCTGAACTGGAAGCAAGTTTGGGGATTGTATAGACTTAGGTTAGAGTTAGGGGATTATCCATATTTTCCCTTTCCCTATTCCCTTGTCTTTGATATTATTAATCTCACCTTTTGCTGTTTATTGTATTACCATTAATAAAACTTGATTTGTTTGTGGAAAAGAGGTTGTTAGGCTGCTTTTCTTATTGGCCTGGGAGAAATATCTAAAAACGCACTTCAGGAGGGGAGAGAGCTTTGAACCTAGAGGTCCCTCATTATTTCTGGGACCACCAATATTAAGCGCGAGCCACTTAATTAACTCTCCTTATATTAAATTTGGCCCCCACAGCTGACATTATTCATTTCCACCAATTTTCAACTATCATTTCTTTATTGATTAGTTTTATATACATTACATACATATATATGTGTATATTTATATATCTGTAACTTTGTATACATACACACATGTAACATGCATATATACACACAGATATATATGTATACACATAGATATACATATCTGTGTGTATCTATCTATCCAACTCCAACTCCACTTTTGTAACTCTAATTGAGAACCTTCAATTTTAAAGAAAAGTGCCCAGGCCAGCCATGTCTCCTGTCCTCTCTAGGTTCCACTTTTGACTCTTTTCCCTAACTATATCCATATGTAGATACTTTCTCTTTAACTCCCCAATGAATTACCCTTTTTGTGTGTTGTTTTCCTCCTTTAGAATATAAGCCTCCTAAAGTACACAGACTGCATTTTTATTTTTATTTTTATTCCCAATATTTATCATAGTGCCAGTCACAGAGTAAGTACTTAATAAATGTTTATTGCCTTGCCTTGGTTAACTAATCCCACATTTACACTGCTGATAGGCATTTTCATTTGTATAGCATCTTCCACTTGCGTGGGCCTCTTGAACGTGTTTTCCCAAACTGAATTCAACATCTTCCTGTTAAGTTCTTCCTCCTAATTTCTATTTCTGTTCACTGCATTACCAATTATTCCTAGTCCCTCCTTTCCTTCTCATACACCAACCAGTCATTTACCAGGTTCTGTTGTTTCTTTCTCCTACTGAATCTTATAACTGCCCTACTTTTTCCATTCCTATTGTTAACATCTTTGTTATCCACTACTTCCTAACACACCTTCTTCTATAGCCTACCTTTTCCTTCCAGCTCATCTTAAACAGTTGGTTATTGTTGTTTTCAGTCATTTTTCTATCATGTCTGATTCTCCATCACCATATTTGGGGTTTTATTGGTAAAGATACTAAAGCAGTTTGCCATTTTCTTTCTTGAGTCTGCCCTTTTACAGATGAGGAATCTGAGGCAAACAGGGTGTCAAGTGATTTGCCTAGAGTCTCACAGTAAGTGTCTGATGCTGGATTAGAATTCATGTCTTCTGACTCCAGGTTTGGCGTTCTATTCACTGTGTCACCTAGCTGCTTATATAATGCTCTCAGATGAATCTTTCTAATGCTAACACCCTAATCACTTAACTTCAACTGGTCCAAGAATGCCAAAGACTCCTTGTTGCCTATTGAATAAAGTCTCCAGAAATATTAGTGTGAAATTCAAAACCCACCATAATCTAGTTCCAATTTGCCTTTCAAAAAATATTTTATTATTTTTTAAGCATATCCTATGCTCAAATCAAACAGAATTCTTTAATAGTTTCCTGTTTCCGTACCTTTGAGTGAGAAATAATTATTAATAATTGGTACCTTGGGGAGGATGTAGTATTCTCCCCTTCTTTTTTAGAACTTTCTACCACCACCTCACTCCAAAGTTCAGTTCTCCTTGTTATGTAAGATTACATTGAATATCTTCATCTGGATCAACCCCAGCCCAATATTGCAAAGAATCTTGGGTGAAGACTGACACATTTGTCTTGGTAATTGAAGAACTTTACTAAGTTGCACCTAGGTGGAAAGTACTGTTGATCTGATAATCTTCAGTGTGTGTGTGTGTGTTTGGGGTGGTGGGGGGTCTACATTCTTTGTATGATGTCATTCTTATCAAGATTTGAGTGGTATAAGTCTAGTATCCCCAGACTAATTTTAATCTAACATGCTTCCAATCATGTTAACCAATTTGATTTGATTGCTGTTAACCAATAAAATTTGAATAGTATAGATAAACTTCCTACAGTTAGAAGGGTTTTTAAATTGTAACCCTATCACCATTATAGGTCTTTGGTCTGAGAGAGATCGACAATGAAACCTTTTATTAACAACCTCCTAGACCATTAATAAAATTATTAAATAACTCATAATTTATGTCTCTCATTTTTTAACTATCACTTTTATTAATGCTATTCTTGTTTGTTTAAATCATACTCATCTTCCTAATCCCTAGATCAACTATATGAACTTTAGTAAAATCTTCTCTAATATTGCTGAGAAGTGATTTTTCCCTGCTATGAATTCCCCAAATTTTTTGACTTGTACCTCTTTCTAGGTTTACTTTCCCTTACTTGTCTTTCATTATTCTGCTTAGTGTTAAGGTTATTTGTAAATATCTGTGTTAGTACATAGTAAATTCCAAATAGCCCTGAGGATTATGTTTTATTTTTTTCATATCTTCTGAAAACAAAGTTCTTAATATATGTTTGTTCAACAAACATTTAAGTGGCTACTGTCTGCAGAGTGTTATGGAAATGGAAATGTAAGGGCTAGCATATTACAGTTTCTAAAGTTATTTACATAATATGACCTCTTCTTGTTGTTTCTATACCACTCTAATATGAGATGTGAATTTTTTTCTATGCTTTTTTTCATAGACGAGCAAGTTGCTGATCAGAGACATTTGTCATCTGCCCAAGGTCCTCACATCTAGTAAATGGCTAAAATGAAGTTAAAACCCAGGTCTTCTTACTCAATTGGTACCAATCATTGACTCTTAAAAGATTCTAAGAACTAATGCAAGAGTAACATTTTGATTTATTTTTCTATCATTATATTGAGTTGAATCATTATTAAGGTAGCTATATTGATACTTATGTGTTATTGTATTTTAGATTGATTACAAAGAGATTCACTTTAACATTCATATGTTGTTACTTTTTCCCTTTTTCCTAAGTCCAGCCAAATTGCCATTTTCCCATTTTCTAAGTTACTCATCCTGATGCATCAAATATCAAAATATACTTAATAAGGTTTGGCATTTCATTCACTTGGAATATTCTAATGAATACAACATTCATAAACACTTCATATTAATGAGTGATGATTAATGAAATATATTTTATCTTACTAAAATTCTGTAATTTTAAATCATGTGACATCTTGTAATAAAAGATAAACATAAGAGTTTTCATGCATTCCAATTTACAAGGGTGCTAATGACAGGTTGCTATACCACCAATTAAGTGTTTTTAAAAATCATCTATAGATGTCCCTACAACATGGATAAATGGAACAGCAGATGGGACAGCTGTGATTCACAGGTGTTTAATTCTGGACTTGTAAATTAGCCAGGAAATGTCTGAGATAGCTATAGATATGGAATAAATAAAAAGCAATGAGGAAACGAAGAGTGGGTGAAAATTCAGGAGAGATCAAACAATTTTACATGTCTTTCTTTAATAATGATCTCCCAAAAGCAGAGAACCTATTAAAAAAAAAAACAGAACCAACGATTCTTACATCAACCTGTCTGAAATGTTTTATTCCTCTGGTTCCTATCAACAATTGAGTAACCAATAGTCACACTACTTAGATATCCATAGGTTCTCTTTCACACACACATATGTGATTATACATATATATATCACATATATGTACGTGTGTATGTTTACTTCTATATGACAGAGACTCTAACAATATGATTCTAAAATTACTGAGGAAACACTCTAAACACTTCATAAAGTTGACTAAATTTTACTGACCTGATTGATCAATTCAGTTCAATTATTAAATTGGTTAATGGAGTTTTATGATGCACCTGTATAATCAAACAAAAATTACTTATCTTCATATAGGTCATTAAAATTTCCATAGTATTTTGTATAATCTTCACATAGACAGATAGACTGAACAAATAATTCTTTCTAATAAGAAAACTTTTTTCATTAAAAAATAAGTGGAATATTAAACTGAGAATAATAAATTTTATCACAAAAATTAATTTGATTATATTTTAAAAACAGAAAGCAATTGGATATTTATGTGAAAGTCATTGCAAAGTTACCAGTGTACAATCAGACCAAGTGAACAATCATTTATTAAATAGCTAATAATGTGCCCATGACCATGGTAAGTAATAGATGAAAACAAGTTACTTGTTGGAATAAAGACAGAAATCTATATGAATACAGTAGAAAGAACAAATGTGATAAAATGTAGAGTTGAGACACACTGCAACCTGACTTATTTAAACAAGCTTTTGATTCTAATAATGGGAAACAGATAAAATAATAGACATAGACCTGTCACTAATGATACAAGGAAGTTTAGCTGATTCCTACCACATAACAATATGATAACAAAGCTTTAAAAATCCACCTTAGTAAACATTGACCGTCCTTGACAATCAGAGATTTGTGGAATTGAGGGGGAGAAAACTCCCAGTTTAGAATATCCGTTTATTCTTTCCACAGTTCCAAGATTCCTGGCAATGGCATAGTTTGACTGTGGGTATGCCTTTCTTTGTTTTTAGGTAATATAACACAATCATGTAATATAAATTCATAAGTTAGTCACCTAGTGAAATAAAAATCAGAACAAAAGGGAAAAAAAAAACATGAGAAAGGAAAAAAAAAGTTAAATCGTTTACCTCCATTCTGCATTCAGACTCCATACTCTCCTGGATGTGGATAGCACTTTCTATGATCTTTTTGGGATATAGACCTAGTAGTAGTATTGCTAGGTCAAAGTGTATGCACAATTTTATAACCCTTTGGATGTAGTTCCAAATTGCTCTCCAGAATTGTTGAATCAGTTCATAACTCCACCACCAATGCATTAATGTTCCAATTTCCCCACATCTTTTACAATATTTATCATTTTCCTTTTTTGTCATATTTAACAATCTGTAAAACACAACACATTACCTCAGAGTTGTTTTAATTTGAATTTCCCTAATCACTAGTGATTTAGAACATTTTTATATGACTGTAGATAGCTTTGATTTGAAAACTGCCTGTTCATATCCTTTTACTATTTTGGATATGTTTTATCTTGTATGAATGGGGATAAGGGTAATAGGAAAGCATTAACCAGTCCTACTCAGGATCATTCAACTAGAGAAGTGTTCCTCAAAGGACAGTAAATTTATGGTATGATTTCCTATCAGAACCATGAGGTAACATACTCAGTCCAATAATGTGGACACTGAATAAAGATGTGGGGATGAGTCCCTTCCAATTTGACTTCTGCTGAATTTGGAGCAAACTGGTATTAAAGTCTCTACCAATTGCTAATGTAAAAAAAAAAAAAAGGTTTTATTTTTATCTCTAATGAAGTGGAAATGAGAGAAGATATAGGTGAATGTGGGGCCTAGATTGTCTTCTGGAGTGTGGACCCTTGATTGTCACTGCCATTGCTCTTCTTCTCTACAATTATTGGTGTGATGGAAGCAAATGATTGATGGTACTATTCCTATATTTGCTCTTTTGCCTTGCCTGTTTAAGAAGAGAGGATCCCAAATCCTCTATTGATGCTTCTATTCTCTAACTTGCCAACAATCCATATGTTTATTATGCTAGGTTAAACTTTTTGTAAAACTTGTATTGTTAAAATTGACTACATTAAATATATGTTCCCTCTAGAGCAACATTGGGTACTTGATTTGTAAGCTGCTGATAAGCTAAGACCAAAGTGAATTTTTTCCCCAGTAGTCTCAACATCTCAAAGCATTTGGAAGGTACAGAAGACAACAACGAGTAGAAATTGAGAGTTTTCCTTATCCAAAAGACTCATTACCAATTTAAATTTATCTGTCAATTTTATAGAGGAGGATGATAGAACATTATGAATGGTATCACATAATAGTAAATATGGTATGAGTTTACAGACAACAAAATTAGAAAACCCATACCAAAGAAATTTAAGGATCTAGAAAGAGAACAACAAATAGATAAAAAATACAAAAAGGTAAATATTTTCATAACAAACTCAGTTCAATGCCATTTACAGTGTTAGACTCAAACATCACTGACACAGGTGTCCTATATGAGGAAGTAAAATGGTACTGAAGAAGAGACCTAGGGAAAAAGCTATTGCATAAATCAAATACACATGGAGTTAGTCCATGATGAGCATAAATGATGCAATTTTGAGGTCATTGAAACATTCATTTTGTTATCTGAAAAAAGGACAAAATCTAGGAAAGGTCTCAAATATTATTACCAAAAACAAGGAAAGAGTATTCATATGACTACTGATGTCTACTTTCAAATACCTAAACATTCTTATGAGAAGAATCTACTTATTTATCAAAGCCATGAGATGTCAACAGTGAAACTTTCATAAATCACATTCTCTCTTAAGCCTATATATTTATAGTTACAAATTTGGCTTATAGGTAGTAAGTATAATTTATCCTATATCCTTGTTTGTCTATATCCTAGGCATATTATCTCATCTATTAGACTGTAAGGTCCTTGAGGTAGGAATTGTTTTTGTCTTTGTATCCTGAGCACTTAGCACATTATTTGATAAGTGTTTAATAAATATTTGTGTAATTAGATTGAATCAAAATGTCTGATGTGAGATTTTATCTAATACTGTTCTTCTCACTATGGGTCCAATTTTATAAACACTACACTACTATGTCTTTCAGTAAGATTATAGGAGGACATAGAATGGACCTCCTATTTCCTTGCAATTTTTGGGATCTCCCCTGGTAAAGGAAGTTTCCAATTGTCAATGTGTTGGGTTTGCAATTTCTCTATAACTGTGTTATAGAGATTTTGCCTAGAGTGCTGAGAATCCGGCTCAGTCAACACAGACATGTGATATCAGAGCTAAGATCTTAAACCTAGGACACTTCCCAGCTCCGAGACCAACTTCTATCATGGGGCCTTCTTTTTAAGTATTACAGGCGGTGAAAATAAGGAGAGATCATTTCTGACTAGAGAACTGGGAAAGTAGAATACCTGGTGAATTTCCTTTAAAGGTTAATTTTAACTTTAATGTATTAGTGTGAATGGTTGGAAACTATTTTTCTCACTATTCAAAAAAACTCAGCAGTTCGTTTTTTCTTTTCCTATTTCTATCTAAAGGTTCAATTTATCTAATTACCTAATCCACAGTCTATTAATTAATCAAGTATCTTAGCTTGGTGAAATTCTAGGTGTAAAAATTTTTGCTTTTGCATTGAAATCCATGTTTGATAATAATAGACAGTTTGACAGGAATTGAAAATCCATAGGGAGCAGTGAAATCAACCTCTTGGCTTTTTTTCTTGATATAATAGAGTATATTTTGGGGAAAACATGCTTAATTTATTTTTTACAGATTTCTACACAATTTCTCTTTGTTTATTTTAATTAGCTTTTCATAGGATCAGAGCTGAACCTCACAGGAATCTCTGATCCCAACTGTTGCAAAGAAGAATTAAAATAAAAGGACAACTATGACATTGTGATAACAAAGGCTTCAATATTTCAACAAATGTGCATGCCATCAATATATGCAGTAACAATTGGCCTTCTGGCTATGTAGTGAACTAATTATATTAAAAAGTTACTTTGATTGGTGACCACTTTGTACACTAAATTATTTGGCACTGACAATTTTCATAAGCTGAGAGATTGTCACTTTTAATTAGCAAGGAACCGTAAGATAAACCAAACTGCTATTCTTTGGAAACACATATGATAATTCAAATAACAAATATAATAATTGACTTATAACATTACACGTTGTTTTTTATTAGGATAGCCCCCTCAATCTTTTGGTCATTGAAAGCTGCATATTGGTTAAGGCACATTGATTAGAATCTGCTAAAAAAAAAACCCCACACATAGTTAGTGAGTCCTCCCCCCCCAATTATATTTTTCTCTTTTTACTAGACAACATTTGAGATTAATTGGTAGAAAAAGAAAGCATTTAATAATATTCATTTATGAATTTCTTGAAACAATATTTTATATGGTTTCATTTTGCAACAGAAATGGTAATGTTTATGTGATTTGAATAAGAAGCTGCCTCTATTTGAGTTTAGTTGAAACTATATTAAGCTAGTATCACAACATTTAGTTAACTATCATTTGAATGTTAATTTTTGTACTGTTAGATTTCATGTTACATTTATTTTTGTGTGTACATGTTCTAAATTTTCTTGTTTTAAGAATTGATACTAATTCAAGGAAATGTGCCAAAGTTACAGCTCTTAAAGAGCACACTTCAATGACTATTAGATATACTGCAGTGGTGATTCATGTGAAGACTTAAATATTTTTTAAGATCATTCAGCCCCTAATTAGTTAGTCATTCAACAAAAATTTATGATAGAATATCATTAGACATTTACTCCATTGCATTACTTACCTCTCATTTCTTACCATCCCAATCTCTCTAACAAATACTGGACAATGCTAATTCTGCCTTTGCTTGATCAACTACAAAAAGGAGGAACTCAGTGCCTTCCCAGGCAATTCATTCCACTTTTATACAATTCTAATTGGTAAATGGATATTTTCTTCATATAATATGAAATAAATTTACTGTTTAACAAATTGAAATTTTTGATATTTGTTCTGACAAGAAAAAAAATCCCCTTTTCACATGATCATTTTTAAAACACTTAAATATGTGGATTGTGTCCTTCATTAGGGGGTGTGCTGTTAAACAATCAGCTGTCAGGGGAAAATATACCCATGGCATTTTTAAGTTTGATTTTTATTATTTACATTTTCTCCATCACTTTCTTAAGTCTAGGTAATCAAGAAAGCAGGGTATCTAGCCTCGATTTGTGCCTTTTGCTTATTTTTGAGGTGCAAATGCTCACATGGAAAATTTACTATTGTTCTCAAGAGTCAGTTGGAGCAGATTCCAATATACTCTTGTCATCCCCCTGCCCCAAGCAAGTCTTTACTTGAAAAGAAATATCTCCAAGTTAATAAAACTAGTAATTATTTTGAAATGATCTTGAACCCCTTCACTTGGTAGTAGGGAAAGGGCATACACACACATGTACACACACACACACATAAATAGCAGCAGCAACAAAATCCTTTTATGGTCAGTTGACTTGGCTTCAAATCCTAGTAAAGTCACTTAATAGCTTTGTGACACTATGCAAGTTGCTTATTTTCTATGGGCCTCACTTTCCCTTTCTGTGAAATCAGATGGAACTGGGTAATTTCTATGAATTAGATCCTATGATATGATTACCATATTAAGCCTCCTCTGGCTGTTTTCTAGTTAATGACCTTCCTAAATGGTGGCACCCAGGATTGAATGTGACACTCCAGATATATACTGACCAGGGCAGACTATATTAGGCTTATTTCTTCCCTACTATTGGAAAATATGCTTATCTTAATATGCCCTACATTTTCATTAGCTTTTCTGGATGCCAAAATACAATGTTGATTCCTGTGCTTCGTCATATTTTACTAATATGTAACAACATGGCCAATGATATGTTCCATCTGTGTTTCCTCTAGAGAAAGTTCATATATAGTTTTTTTGGACTTAAGTCTCTTACAAGAACATTCTCTTAAGAGAATTAGGACAGTTATGTTTCACCATTAAATTGGAAATTCTTAGTTGATTAATGAATCCTGTAATAACCCATAAAACTCTTCATTCAGAATAACCTATTATTTCTTCCTATGTGAATATAAAGAGATTGTTCAAGATGACTGATTAAAAAGCACCTGGGGCTAAATATTTATTTGATGGATAGTGGCTTGAGATTTGCTTTTCAAATATATAAAGTTTTATTTAAATTATTTCATTTTAAGCAAATTGACATTGCTGTTGGGTCAGTAGATCATTATATTAAGCTAGTCTTCCCAAAGGAAAAAAAAAAACAATAGAATAGAGAAACCACATGACATATTTGAAAGAACATTAGAGCCGACTCAGCAGTCCTATAATCTAGAACTTGTGATTTCCTTATCATAGGCCGAGTACTCCAACCACTATGTCACCTTGTTTTTTTGATTCTGAGTTCAAACAAAAATGTACTGCTTTGTTTTCTTTACTAGATTAAATTCAACCTCTTGCTTCCATGCCTCACAAAAGTTAAAATGCCTGCCCAGAAAGCTATCTTTATTTACTTCCCCCTCTTAGAACCCCTAGTCTCTTCAGGGATAAAAGTAAGTACTACCTCCTGAAAGAAATTATTCTCAATTCCTCCTGAAAAAGGTTATACTCAATTCTCAATTTGGTTTGTAAGATCTTTCACCCCCAATTACTTTGCTTTGATTTTGAATAAATTTTTTATCTACTAATTTTGTGTATTTTGTATATACTGTATTTGTATTGCCCCCCCTTGACAAAATAGAAAATAAAGTCCTTATGTGCAGGGAGAGTTTCATTCATGTATTTACATTATGTCCAACCCAGTGACTAGTACGTGTTTAATAAATTATTTGTTCATTCAAATTGGATTATCATCATTGCTATCTTCTCTTTTAGAACAGTGCTTTTCTTACAAAAAAAAAAAAACTGTGGATATTATCATCTCCATTTCACAGATAAGGAAACATAGTTAGAGAGTTGCTGAATCTACTGATAAGAAAATTTGTAGCTTTAGAACAACTGTAGTAAAAAAAAAATAATGAGGCTCAGAGGCATCACTCATATTGTCTCTCCCTAGCAGTTCAACTAGCTCAGGATCTTGATTCGATTAATTTTCTCACATGCAGAAACAGACACATTAACCCTGGATGAATGCCAGAAGATATGGGTAGAAAAAAGATGAATGATTCCAGAGATTAAGAGTCTGTTATGACATAATACAGTTGGAAAAGGTTCAATATCAACTCCCTCTATTTACAGATGAAGAAGTTGTGGCCCTGACAACTGAAATATTTAGCCCTGCATCAGCAAAGTTAAACTAATAGAGCCAGTGGTGAACTCGTCAGGTAACTTGAAGTTGAGTGATTTTTTTTATGTATTGCCTCATAATACACATTTTGGTTGTAATAAATAACTAGAGCACATCAATTGTGGAATATTTGAACAAATCGTGTCATGTGAGGATAGGGAATTTAATAATTTTTCCCTGTAAGAAATATGGTGCAGACACTTGGCACTTACTAGCTGTGTGACCCTGTGAAAGTTACTTAAGCCCAATTACCTCACCAAAAATAATGGTGAATTCAAATAATTCAGCAAAGAGTGCAGAACCTGGAAAAATGACCATAATGACTAAAATAATAAAATATAGTATAAAATGATATTGGATGTGATATAATAAACAAGATGATATTATAAGAATAATGCAATATGGTATGATATAATGTGACACCATATTACACTATGTATAATATGTTATATAAGTGATACATAGTAATTAGCATGATATTAATGCAATATAATTTAATACAATTGTATATGTGTATATGAAGACAACAGATATCAGATTAAACATTTTTAGAAGTGATAGATATGTGGATTTCTATCCATAAGGACCTATTGTAGGGTCTCCCAAAGCTATTACTCAAATGAGATAATACATATAAAATGTTTTATGATATACATTATTTTATATAAAGCAAGATATCATGTTATTAATAACAATAATGGCAATAGTAAAAACAATTCCTTAATTTCCTAATTATTTTTATGGAGTTTAACTACAGATGGTCTAAGGCTAAATTTTGATCTTGCATTATTTTTTATATAACTAACATTTCACAAACTATTGTGAAAATGAATTAATTTTTATTATGTTTAGTTTTATTAATTTAATAAGAGTATTGTGATGGAAGCTCACTGTTTGCAGATTACCCAAAACTATTCACAATTCTCATAGCAAGAAATGAAGATAGGAATGATATATATCATATACTTTGGAGATTATGACTCTTCCATTTGATAACATTCAATTAAAATTTCCTTCTTAAATTCATATCAGTCAATGCTTCATGTAGGTAATTATGGCTGACATTTGCCTTTAATGCGATCCCATTTCCAGAAATTTTTCTTCTTTGAATCTCAAGGATATTTTGGAGAATGTATTCATAGCAGGGAAATTTACCATCTGTCAGTTGCTATTAATGATGATGATAAAATGATGGTGATGACAACAAGGATGATGGTGGTGGTATTGATGATAATACTGATTATGAGGATGGTGGTGATGTTTGTGAGTAAAATTCATGGCACAATAAGGGGAAGCACATATTTGGGGGTTGTGTTTTATGTAGAAATGAAAAAGAGATATATCTTCTTTGCTGGATCTCATGTATAAATACTGCCAATTTTTTCCTACTTGATAGTTGGAGTCATAGTACCACCTAATAAGTGTGTTTTCATATGATGAGCAGGAGCCAAACCTTCTGAGGTCTTCAGCACTGCCAATAGTCTTCCCAGTGATTTGGCTGGTCATTGAGATGATTAAGCTTCAGGCTTTTTATTTTCAAGTCGTCTGTTAGCCTTTTCAATTGTTCAAAACTCTCAGTGCGACTGATTGAATCTACATACTTAGCCAAAATATATTTCCTCAGTTTTTAAAATTTCTAAATATTTAGAAAAATTAAATTAAAAAACGAAAGTGTAAAAGTGTGCTCAGATGAGGAACTTTCGTTATGTAGAAAACATCACACATCAAAAACGGTTCATTTCTGAATATCTAGAGAAGGGAGTTTCCTAACCACTGACAAAGACATTAATCTTTTGAGCCAAGAAGCAATGAAATGCCATGCTTTGTAATCCATTCTTTGTCGATGTTGCTAAGTAGCCTATACATTTATGCTTTCGTTAGAGGAAAAATAACCAAAATGGTATTTGAAAAGTTGGAAATTATTTAGCACATGTTAATTTTTCAACCAAGAATAAAAATAATATAGCACCCAATGTCTCAATTAGTCCAGGAATTATTATTCAGTCTTATTTAGAAACTACATATGAGTTCAATCTTACTTGGTGTCACTCATCAAATTAACAACAGAAGATTGTGAAACCTCAATCATCTTTGGGTAAATGAGTTATGATTTTTTTCTTGTACACTATTAACGTTATAAATGTTCTCTCTCAAAACAGTTTACATGTATACACTGTATATGTGTGTATATATGTATGTGATCAATCAATTAGGAGTAGCTAGGTGGTGCAATGGATATAATTTTGGGCCTAGAGTCAGGACGATTCATTTTCCTGAGTTCAAATATTGCTTCATGATATTTACTAGCTGTGTGACCCTAATAAAGCCACTAAACCTGTTTGGCTCAGTTTCTTCATCTGTAAAATGAGCTACATAAGGAAATGGCAAACCACCCAGTGTCTTTGCAAAGAAACTCCCAAACAGTGACATGAAGAATCAGACAAGATTGAAATGGCTGAACCATTTAATTGGCTACCATTGATAACAATGTGATCAATGTTTATTTTAATTTTTACTTCTCTATGTGGAAATTTTTTATTATGTTCAGAGTAATGTAAGGTTATAGTAAAGTGTACAGCCAGGGAAAGTAAGCATGTTGTGATAACTTAGCTAGTGTTTTGAGCCAGAAACCGTAGTCATAGAATTATAGAAATCATCTAGTCTCCTGATCTGATGCATATATTCATTCTATATTCCCCCAGTAAGTGGTCATCCAGCCTCTCCATGAACAATTCTGGTGATGAGAAACTCACTATCTCATTAAGTAGATGATTTGAATGTCAGATTTCTTCTTGAATGTATTAAGTTCAAAGGTTAGAGCTTGAAAGCATTCTTAAAATGGGGTATGTGAATTTCCAGGGGATTTATAGATAGACTTCAAGAGGGCCATGAACCTAAGTGGAAAAAAATACATTTTCATTTTCAGTTTAATTGTTTTCCTTTGTAATCCTATGAATTTTAGTCTATGCCTTTAAAATATTATTTGGGGAAGGGGTTCATATGCTTCACCAGACTGATGAAGGCCTCCATAAGACAGAGAGAGAGAGAGAGAGAGAGAGAGAGAGAGAGAGAGAGAGAGAGAGAGAGAGATTAAGAACTGGCTTAGAAGGAAATTAGTTTGCAAGATGGGCCTGTAACTCTCCTTTTCCCAATCAGCAGCTGAAAGGGAGTAGGAGAATTTGAAGTATTTCACTCGGCTGGAAGGTAGGGAATGAACCTATTTATAAAACCTTAGTTGTTTCAGTTGCTGGGATGAAGGCTGCAGGGAAAGTAGACATTGTGCTTGGAAAATTGCCTCCAAGGGTAGAATCAAGATGGATGGAAGTGGGAAGAGAATTGGTTTATACTTAGAATTTTACTCTGAGCAGCAAAAATGAGATGAAATGAAGAAATTGTTTAGCCTAGCAACTCAACTATAATAAACATATTGCATTATGATGTATTCTAAACCTCAATTCTTGTTAATAAGATTTATAATTGACAAGATGATTACATGTACGTGTCTGTGATGTCACCTTTAGGGATAAAAGTAGTTTTGGTAGCCAGTAGATAAATAGGAAGATCCCAGCGTCAAGAACAGGTATCTGTTGAACTCAGCTACCACAGACTAATTTTCCCCGTATGGTCCTGTTGAGTGATCTCCTTTCTAAAGTTCCTCCAGAAATTTCAATCAAGATATCTGTCATTGTGTACTTTGGAAAGAAGCAGCTATCAGGATTTCCATTTCCTGGAATTAATCAAGACAGGACCATCTGTGTTCAAATTTATTTCACCTGTGATGCCCTACACCTCAAAAGTGCAATATGCCAGAAGCAGCACAGTGTCTTTGTCTGCCTATACACCTACTGGCAATAGCAATATTACTTATTAACAATATTAATAACATTGCTATTTTAGTAGATACTTTTTATGACTAAAAGCTCCATGGGAATAATTACAATATCTTAATAAAATGTGTATATCCCCTTGCCTTGTGCAGTACTAATCAAATGACAGGGACTTAAACATTTGTTAGATTTAATAATACTTGCCTTTGGTAACATTAGTGAAAATACTTTCTATATCATTGGTCTATAAACTTTGCACAAAGCTCAAAGTTCCTTTGATGATGAATTTCATGCTATCTGAACCTCGTTTTTATTAGAAGACTACAGAGTTATGTATTTGGGAGAGAACTTATGGGTACCCAATTCAATTCCCAACACAGTGGATGACTACCTTATACAATATTCCAACTAAGGCATTGTTCATTCTCCACTTCAACACGTTGAATGGCAGGAAATTGACTTTTTTTGCCAGTACTTAACATTTGTAGGTAGCTATAAGTATTCCTTATATTAATAAATAATTTATCTCTTAGAAAATTATATGCTTGGTTTTTGTTTTGTTCCCTATAAGCTAGCAGAGTTGTTTTTAATAACTCCACAAGCAAATGTTCTCAAAATATAAATAAAGGTCTCACAATTCTCAATCCTTCCAAGTTACCAGCATAAATACCCCAAGCTATTATTCTCATTTCTCTCCAAGTGGAACTTTGTACTCTGCCCCTGAAAATCGAGGCCTTAGATCTTTCCCATCATATTATCCTGAACCAGGTCTCCTTATCATTTCTGCCTTTTGCACATGAAAACACCTGCACTTTAGTCATTAGCCTCTGATAGATGGGTTTTACCTTATCTTGCCAGGAATGAAATCTCTATTGCCTTTCTTTCTTTTAAATATTTTTTTCTATTGCTTGATTCAGTTATTTCCACATCATGGGTCCCAGTGCATACTTATCCTTCAGTTTTTCAGGTTTTCTTTCTATGTTCTTTTCTTCTCATTAATGTAAAGCTGAGGGCAGATATTGTCTTACTCAATTGTATTTGTACCTTTAGCCCTTATCACAATTCCTGACAACATATAACAAACTCTTAATAAAATCACACTCATTAACTCACACATTCATTCATTCAAAAGATGTATTTATGCATGCATGCATGTATGTAATATATGTATGTTTATGTATATCTCTAGTATATCATCTATTTATTTTATAAGCAATTTAATACAAGCATTTATTAAACATCACATATTAAAAGCTAGATTATGCTTTTAAAAGATTATAAGTCTCTTCATCACCCAAGAACCTCCTCTTATGTCATTCCAGTTTACTATTTTAATTCTTTAAAATAGCATCCAGAATTGAGCACAGTATTCTAAATGTAGTTTGAAATACTCAGCACATAGTATCATCTCACTGATTATCATATTAGCCTTATATGTTTTGCTTTCAGAATAAGAATTTGGGACAAAGTTGAAAATCACTGATGTGGAAAAAACTAAAGAATTTTCATATGTATACAAAAAGACCATGATTAACTATATTTCACCCTTAAAGAAGAGGTGTTGGTAAATGCATATAAGCTTGGTTCAAAAGGGTATGTTTTGGGTAGAATACAAGTATAAAATTTTAAAAGGCTCAATTTAAATTTATTATTTCATCTGTATGAGCTTTTGGATTTTCCATTTCAATTGAATAAAAAAGGTTTATATACTTATTGTGAATGCAATAAGGAAACAGAGATAAAACAAAATATCAGTCATGCCCTCATGGAGTTCAGAATCTAGTAGTATAGGGACATATATCATATTCATGTAAATTGTTAAGCTTATAGGAAAATATTTATAGTAGCAGTATATGTGGTAGTAAAGAACTGGAATCAAAATGGATGTCTATCATTGTGGAATGTTTAAAGAAGAGTTGATTCATGATTTTAATGGAATATTACAGTACTCTAAGAAATAATGAACATAATGAATATGGATCAGTATCAGGAAAAAAACTTACATAAATTGAAGCAAAATGAAATAAGCAAAGCAAGAGAAATGATTGAATGATTGCTACAATGTAAATGGAATTAATAACAACCATAAAACAATCAAAAATTTATGTGAAGTTATAAAGAACAACCTAGTTCCTAAAGAACAGAAGTGAAAAACATTTCCCACTGCTCTTTTACAGAGGTAGGGGTTCTTGGGTTTGAAATATTTCATAGAACATCATTTTTTTATATGTGGATCCATTTTTAAGGTGTGTTTTTTTCTCTTCATTCTCTCTCTTCTTAAAAGTTATTTGTGATAAAGGAGCACTGTCTAGGAGAAGAGAAGGGAAATGAATCAGGTAAAATCTTATGTAAAAAAAGATAAATGATATAATAAAAATTATTAGGAGGGGTCAAATTAAAATCTATTCAATTCCACAAGAATTTATTAAGCACCTATCATATGCAAGGGATTTTGTTACATTTATGACATAAAGATAGTTGGGGATGTGAGATTGCAGGTCAGGATATTTAGATTTGAGATTCCTCAGCATAGACATGGCAATTAAATCTCTGTGACCTTATGAGATCATCAGGTGACTTAGTATAGAGGGAGACAAGAAGAGGGCCCTGACAGATACCTATGATTAGATGCTGTTATGTAAATGAGGATACAACAAAGAAGGCTGAAAAGGAGCCAATAGAAATGTAGGAGAAGAACCAAAAGTTAATGGTGTACTGAAAATCTAGAGAGAAGAGATTTAAGGAAGAGAGAATTATCAATGGATTAAACAATTGCATAGATGTCAAGAAGAACGAGGATTCAGAAAAGGCCATTTTATTGTGGAAATATCTGGTATGACTTCAAATATATAATTAGTATCATAATTCTTAGTTTCTTAATGGGTGGGGAAGGGAGTGGAGGGAGGAAGTGGATTCATAAATGAAAAGAAAATTAAGATTAAAAAAAGAAAAATAGAAAACACTATTTGAGGGGGGAAAAGGTGACGGTTTATGAACAAAGATGATTGGGAGGAAATAGAGAAGGTTTCAGAAGAGGCCTCAGAAATCCAACTCTCTTGTTTAATTCTTAAAACCTTCTCATATCTGGTCAGTTCTATCATTCACAGAACACCAAAATACCAAGGCTCCATAGTGATTTGCATCTTCCCAGCCAAGACAGAAAATTTGATAGTGGACCTAACATCAGTTCCTTAATAAGTTCTAAGAACTAGGTATTTTCCTAAGGATAGGCTTTTTCAAGGAAAGAATGAAGTTCAATAGTTTTTGCTAACCACATCTGACAAGCAGAGGATTTTAGGTATAGGAGCAAAAAAGGAAGCCACCGGTAAAATAACCTTGACAAAAGCAACTGCCTTTCTAAACTTGGAGGATAGCTAAAGGTTGTTTATAAAAGTAGATTCTCCAGGCCTTTGAACTAGTATTCCCTTATACTGTGAATATGAAGATAAATTGGCTATAAGGACAGCCAAGTTGGACCTTGTTGTGTTGTAGTTTGCAATGCAGCTTGGATTTAATTTGGGTCTTATTTCTTTGTATGCCTCCATTTTTTCCCAGTGCTCTGTGTCTCTCTCTGGGTGATGTCCAAAACATCATGCTGAGCTATAAACTGCCTGAGGTTTGAGACCCAGAATGAATCAAAAGTTGCAGTAATGGCTCTATGCGATACAAGCAAATTTAACTCTTTCCTTAACACCCTCTATTCTCTCAAGAAGAGACATTTCAGATATTAATAGGCCCTGGTCCTGACTTATTATTTATTGAAATTATTTGAAATGATTTTATTTTTCTACCAGTAAACTTTACAGGGAAATGGAAGACAAAAGGCTGACTATTTAAAGGAATGAATGGGAATAAATATATTCTTGTAAAAATAATTCAAATACAAAACAAATGCTAAGTAGTACCAGCTCCATTAATAATTATACATATGGAATGCATAGAAGTTCTAAAATGGATGTTGAACTACTTTAAAAATTATTGCTTAAATTAAGAAATGGCAACATTGGGCAGGGCCAAGATGGCAGAGAGTAACCAGCAAATTGTGTGAGCTCTCCTTCTATTCCCTCAAAAAAACCCAAAAAACATTAAATCAAGCCTCTACATGGATTCTGAAACTACAGAATCAGCAAAGAGATAGAGAGACACAGTCTTCAAACCAGAGATAATTTAGAAGACTTCAGGAAAGGTCAGTCTTACTCAGACGAAAGGGAGGCTCAGCTCACTGCAGTACAGCATGCAGGAGAGGGTGGGGCAAGTCAGCAGGAAGCTGTGGGACACAGCTGAGCAACTGGGGACCTTGGATCCTGGCACAACAAGCCGGTGGCACAGCAGAACAGTTGGGAAACCCACCTGCACCAGCCGAGAGGGCAGGTTGACAGCTGGAGGGATATCCACAGTACAGGTGCCAGAAGGCTTACTGAACCCAGCGTGCTAAGACAGGAAGCCCAGGGTCATGTCCACCAATCCCAGTGCCTTTTAACAGGAAGTCCAGGGCAGTGACAGAGCCCCTATATCCCAGCACAAGAAGCTTGAAACAGGGACCCTGCTGCCCCCAGAGGAGATGTCAACTTTAAAATAAATAAATAAACAAATAAACAAATAAATAAATAAAATAAACTGCATTATGAGTAAAAAACAAAAAAGAACTCTCATCATTGAGAGTTTCTGTGTTGACAGGGAAGAGTCAAACACAAATTCAGATGAAGACAATACTCCCAAATTGCATACATGTGAAGCCTCAAGAGGGAAGATGAATTGGTCTCAAGAATAAAAATCCTTCTGGGAGGAGCTCAAAAAGCATTTTAAAAATCAATTGAGAGAAATGAAAGCAATGCAAGAAAATTATGAAAAAAGAATCAGCAGCTTGGAAAAGGAAGCACAAAGATTGACTGAAGAAAACAATTCCTTAAAAAACTCATCTGGCCAAATGGGGAAAAAAAAGGTGCATAATCTAACTGAAGAAAAGAATACCTTAAAAAATTCATTTGGAGGGACAGCTAGGTGGCACAGTGGATAGAGCATGGGCCCTGGAGTCAGGAGTACCTGAGTTCAAATCCAGCCTCAGACACTTAATACTTACTAGCTGTGTGATCCTGGGCAAGTGACTTAAACCCAATTGCCTCACTTAAAAAAAAATTCATTTGGCCATAATCTCATTGAAGAAAACAATGCCTTAAAAATTAAAATTGGAAAGCTGGAAGAAAAGGAATCCATGAAACACCAGGAATCAGTCAAGCAGAATCAAAAGAAAGAAAATATAGAAGAAAATGTGAAATAACTCATTGGAAAGACAACTGATCTGAAAAACAGATCCAGGAAAGACAATTTGAGAATCATTGGGCTGCCTGAAAGCCGTGATCAGAAAAAGTCTAGACACCATATTCCAGGACATTATTGAGGAGAACTGCCCTGATATTATAGAATCAGATGGATAAAATTATGCATTGAACGATTCCACCAAAAACACATCCTGAAAGAGACCTGAAAAGGAAAACTCCAAGGAATATTGTAGCCAAATTCCAGAAGTATCAGCTGAAAAAGAAAATACTCCAAGCAGCCAGAAAGAATCAATTTAAATATCATGGAGCCACGGTTAGGATTGCTCAGGACCTAGCAACTTCAACATTAAAGGATCGCAAGGCTTGGAATATGATATTCTGGAAGGCAAAGGAGCTTGGATTGCAGCCAAGAATCTATTACTCAGCAAAACTGAGCATTTTCTTTCAGGGGAAAAGATTCAATGACACTGAGGACTTTCAAGGTTTACTGAGGAAAAGACCCGAACTGAATAGAAAATTTGATCTTAACATACAAGACTCAAGAGAAGGTTAAAAAAGTAAACAGGGGGAAAAAAAGTTACTCAATTAGGATAAACAGTTTACATCCCTACACAGGAAGATAGTAATTATAACTGTATTTGGGCAGAGAGAAGGATTATACACAGAGGGTATAAATATAAATTATCTTTAATGTGATGACATAAAGGAAATTAATGGGTTAAAAAGGGAGCCTATAGGCAGAAGAGGAAAGGGGAGTTTGAATGGGGTGAATTTCATCATATGAAGAGGTAAAAAAAAAACTATTACAATAGGGAGAAAGAAGGGAGGGGTGAACATTTTTTCAACTCTACTCTCCTTGGATTTGATTCAAAGAGGGAATAACATATACATTCATTTGGATAAAGAAACTTAGCTTATTCTTTAGGGAAATAAAAGGGGAAAGGGAAGGGGGGGACTGATAGAACAGAGGGCAAAAGCAAGGGAGAAAAGGGTAAAGAAAAGGGAGAGGATGATAAAAAGGGAGGGCAAATTGGGGGAGGCAGGGGTAAGAAGCAAAGCATTGGTGAGGAGGAATAGGGTGAAAGAAGGGGGGGGAAGTACAAAGGGGGTAAATAAAATGGAGGGAAATAGACAGTTAGTAATAAAAACTGTAAATGTGAATGGGAAGAACTCTGCTATAAAATGGAAGCAAATTGCAGAGTGGATTAAAAGCCAGAATCCTACAATATGATGTTTACAAGAAAAGTAAAAGGCTAGAGCAGAATATATTATGCTTCAGCTAAAGTAAAAAAAGCAGAGGTAGCAATCCTTATTTCAGACAAAGTGCAGGCAAAAATAGATCTCATTAAAAGAGATAAAGAAGGAAATTACATCTTGGTTAAAGGTACTATAGATAATGAAGCAATATCAATATGAAATATGCATGTGCCAAGTGGCATAGCATACAAATTCTTAGAGAAGTTAAATGAGTTACAAGAGGAGTTAGAAAGTAATACTATACTATTGGGGGATCTGAATCTTCCCCTCTCAGAATTAGATAAATCTAGCCAAAAAATGAATAAGAGAGAAGTGGAAGAGGTGAACAGAATACTAGAAAAGTTAGACATGATAGATGTCTGGAGAAAACTGAATGGGGATAGAAAGGAATATACCTTTTTCTCAGCAGTACATGGCACATTTTCAAAAATTGACCATGTATTAGGGCACAAAAACATCATAGTCAAATGTAGAAAGGCAGAAATAGTAAATGCATCCTTCTCAGATCATGATGCAACAAAAATTACATGTAAGAATGAACCATGGAATAGTAGACTGAAAATCAATTGGAAACTAAATAATTTCATTCTAAAGAATGAATGGGTCAAAAATCAAATCAGAAACAATCAATAACTTTATCTAAGATAATGACAATAATGAGACAACATACCAAAATATATGGGATGCAGCCAAAGCAGTGCTTAGGGGAAAATTTACAGCTTACGTGAACAAAAAAGATAAAGAGGAGATCAATGAATTGGGCATGCAAATTACAAAGCTAGAAAGAGAACAAATTAGAAATCCCCAATTAGATACTAAACATTAATAAAATTGAAAGCAAGAAAACTATAGAATTAATAAACCTAAGTGCTGCTTTTATGAAAAATATAATAAAATAGGTAAAATATTTGTATCAAAAATGAAAGGGGTGATTTCACCACAAATGAAGTGGAAATTAAATCAATAATTAGGAATCATTTTGCTCAACTAACTGTATGCCAATAAATTTGACAATCTAAATGAAAAGGTTACATATTTACAAAAATACAAACTGCCAAGGTTAACTGACGAGGAAATAAAATACTTAAATAAGCCCAAATTAGAAAAAAAAATTGAACAAGCCATTCATGAACTCCCTAAGAAAAAATCCCTAGGGCCAGATGGGTTTACAGGTGAATTCTACCAAACATTTAAAGAATAATTAATTCCAATATTATACAAATTATTTGGAAAAATAGGTGAAGAAAGAGTTCTACCAAATTCATTTTATGCCACAAATATGGTGGTGATACCCAAACCAGGCAGAGCAAAAGCAGAGAAAGAAAATAATAGACCAATTTCCCTAATGCATATTAATGCTAAAATCTGGGTTTTTTTGTTTTTGTTTTTTGGTGAGGCAATTGGGGTTAAGTGACTAGCCCAGGGTCACACAGCTAATAAGTGTCAAGTGTCTGAGGTCTGATTTGAACTCAGGTTCTCCTGAATCCAGGGCCAGTGCTCTATCCACTTCGCCACCTAGCTGCCCCAATGTTAACATCTTAAATAAGAGATTAGCGGGGCAGCTAGATGGCACAGTGGCTGGAATGCTGGCCGTGAATTCAGGGGAACCTGAGTTCGGATCTGGCCTCAGACACTTAGCACTTGCTGGCAGTGTGGTCCTGGGCAAGACACTTAGCCCCAATTGCCTCACGAAAAAAAAAAAAAAGGAATTAAAAAAAGAAAAAGAAAAAAACAAGATATTAGCAAGGAGATTACAGCAAGTGATCACCAGGATAATATACTGTGACCAGGTGGGATTTATACCAGGAATGCAGGGCTGATTCAACTTTAGGAAAACTATCAAGATAATCAACCACATCAATAAGAAAACTAACCAAAATCATATGATTATCTCAACAGATGCAGAGAAAGCTTTTGACAAAATACAGCACCCATTCCTAATAAAAACACTGGAGAGTTTAGGAATAGGCGGGGCTTTTCTTAAAATAGTAAACATTATCTATTTAAAACCATCTACAAGCATTATATGTAATGGAGATAAGTTAGAGGTCTTCCCAATAAGATCAAGGGTGAAACAGGGATGTCCATTATCACCTCTATTATTCAACATTGTACTAGAAGTGTTATCATTAGCAATCAGAGAAGATAAAGGAATGAAAGGAATCAGAATAGGCAAGGAGGAAACAAAACTATCACTCTTGGCAGATGATATGATGGTATACTTAGAGAATCCTTGAGAATCAACTCAAAAATTACTTGAAACAATTAACAACTTTAGCAAAGTAGCAGGATATAAAATAAATCCACATAAATCATCAGCATTTCTATACATGACCAACAAAGTCCAGCAGCAAGAGATAGAAAGAGAAATTCCATTTAAAGTAATGGTAGATAACGTAAAATACTTGGGTGTCTACTTGCCAAGACTAACCCAGGAACTCTATGAACACAATTACCAAACACTTTTCACACAAATCAAATCACATCTAAATAATTTGAAAGATATCAATTGCTCATGTATATGCCAAGCTAATATAGTAAAAATGACAATTCTACCTAAATTAAGTTACCTATTCAGGGCCGTACCAATCAGACTTACTAAAAATTATTTTATAGACCTAGAAAAAACAATAAAAATATACATCTGAAAAAACAAAAAGTCAAGAATATCAAGGCAAATCATTTTTTTTAAATGCACAGGAAGGTGGGTTAGCTCTACCAAATCTGGAGTTTTACTATAAAGCAGCAGCCATCAAAACTATCTGGTACTGGCTAAGAAATAGAGTGGAGGATCAATGGAATAGGCTAGGCACAGGAGACACAGTAGCAAATGACATTAGTAATGCAGTGTTTGATAAACCCAAAGACTGCAGATTCTGGGAAAGGAATTCTGTATTTGACAAAAACTGCTGGGAAAACTGGAAGATAGTATGGCAGAAATTAGGCATAGACTGACATCTGACACCTTATACTAAAATAAGGTCAAAATGGATACACGATTTAGACATAAGAGGTGATACCATAGGTAAATTAGGAAAGAAAGGAATAGTCTACCTTTCAGATCTTTGGAAAGGAAAACAGTTTATGACCAAACAAGAGATAGGGAATATCATGAAATGAAAAATGGATGATTTTTATTACACTAAATGAAAAGGTTTTGTACAAACAGAAGCAATGCATCCAAAATTTGAAGGGAGGCAGAAAGCTGGGAAACAATTTTTATGGCCAGTACTTCTGATAAAGGTCTCATTTCTAAAATATATAGGGAACTAAATCAAATTTATATGAATCCAAGTCATTTCCAAATGAGAAATGGTCAAAGGATATGAACAGGCATTTTTCTGATGAAGAAATCAAAGCTATCTACTCCCATATGAAAAAATGCTCTAAATCACTATTGATTAGAAAGATGCAAATTAAAACAACTCTGAGGTACCACGTGACAGCTATCAAATTGCCTAATATGCCAAAAAAGGAAAATAATGAATGTTGGAGAAGCTGTGGAAAAATTGGAATACTAATGCATTGTTGGTGGTGCTGTGAACTGATCCAGCCATTCTAGAGAGCAATCTGGAATTATGCCCAAAGGACTATAATGCTGTGCATGCCCTTTGACCTAGGGGTACCACTTTTGGGTCTTTTCCCAAAGAAATTACAAAAAAGGGAAAAGGACCCACATGTACAAAAATATTTATAGCCACTCTTTTTGTGGCGGCAAGGAATTGGAAATTGAGGGGTTGCCCATCAATTGGGAAATGGCTGGACAAGTTGTGGTACACAAATGTAATGGAATTCAATTGTGCTGTAAGAAACAATGAGCAGGAGAAGTTCAGAGAAACCTGGAAGGACTTGCATGAACTGATGATGAGTGAGATGAACAGAACCAGAAGAACATTGTACACAGTATCAACATTGTGTGTGGATCTACTGTGATGGACTAGATTCTTCTCAACAATTCAATGGTTCAGAAGAGTTCCAGAGGACCCATGATGGAAGGGGATCTCCAAATAAAGAAAGAAATAGATAAATAAACAAATAATTAAATAAATGAGCAAATAAATACATACATAAATAAACAAACAAACAAACAAACAAATAAATAAATAACTGTGACACAGAAATAATGATTGAACCATACTATTTCTTTTGCTTTTGGTTCTGTTGTTTTTCTATTTTGAGGTTTTTCCTCATTGCTCTGATTCTTCTCTTATAATATGAGTAATGCAGAAATATGTTTAATGTTTTATATATATATATATATATATGTGTGTGTATATATATGTATGTGTATATATGTATATATAACCTATATCAGATTACCTGCTTTCCAGTGGAGGGGGGAGGGAGGCAAGGGAGGGAAAAAAATCTGAAATTGGAAATCTTGCATAAACAAATGTTGAGTACTATTTTTACATGTAACTGGAAAAAAATAAAATGCTTTTATCAGAAAAAAAAGAAATGGCAACATTGTATGAACTGTGCAAAACACTAAATTATAAAGCTAGAACTAATTTAAAGAACACACCCATGTGATATATTGGCATGTTGAATATAGAAATAAAATGTCTAGGTTCAAAATTCAGTTCCATTATTAACTAACCATAAAGCCTCCACCTGTCTTGGTATAGATACTTTAAAAAAGAAAATTGGAATATAAAGTCTATACTACATACCTTCTACAGCTTTTGTAAAAGAAGAATGGTTTTATATGTGTTAATGTACTTTCTAAATTACAAGAAGGAATACAAATGCAAATCTTTAATATTATTTATCAAATTGTGAATGAGGAACCAGATACCCTAGGGTGTTGGAAGCTCTGCAACATATTGGTATAAAATGGTCTTTATTTAATCACTGAATAGGATAAAGGCATAAGTGACATGCCTTCAAACATATGGATCTTATAAAAGTGGAAAGAGAGCTAAGACACTGAATGATACAGAAGAGAATCTATATTAAGAATGTGGAATTCAATAATGATAAAAGAAAAGTCATATATATCTTCAGAAAAGCAACTTTACATGATTAGAATGGGAGAAATTATCGCATGTAAATGGGGCACCCATACTTGGTCTACTTTCACCCTTGTTTTAGTGAATATCTCTTATTCCACATTCCACTGTTTTTGAGATCACCCCAATATAATTGTGTTACACTTGTACTCTCTGCTTTTGTAGACTACTAAATGCCATGATAAAATTTTTAGGAGTTATGTGTGTCATCTTCCCATATAGGAATGTAAACAGTTCACATCTTCTGAATCAGTTATGATTTCTCTTTCATATTTGACTTTGTATGCTCCTCTTGTTTCTTATATTTGAAAATCAAATTTTCTACTCATCTATCAATCAATTATCTCTTTTCATGAGAAATAGTCAAAAGTCCTATAGTTCATTAGATGTTTATTCTCCTCCTCGCAAAAGGGATTATACTCAGTTTTGACTGTCAGATGATTATATACTGAACGCCCCCATCTTTTAAAGTGGCTGGTGTTAAATTTTGTGTGATCTTGACTGTGTCTTCTTTATTTTTTAATGGTTCCTTTCTGACTGCCTGTTGTATTTTCTCTTTGACATAAGAGCTCTGAAGTTTTACTATCATACTTCTGGAAGTTGTCATTTTGGTATCTCTTTTGGGAGGTGATTCAGAAATTCTTTCCACTTCTCTTTTACTCTCTAAGTTATAGGAACAGTTTTCCTTTATAATTTTTTAATATGATATTTAGGCACTTTGATCATAAGTTTCAGCAAGTCAAAAATAATAACTTATGTCTTAATCTATTTTGCTGGTCAATTATTTCTCTTTTTTGAGGACATAGATTACCTTTTATTCATTTTTCATTCTTTTAATTTTATGTCTCATGGAGTCATTAGGTTCCAGTTGCCCACTTCTGCTTTTTCAGGAGTTATTTCCTTCAATGACCTTTTGCAAGTAATTTTTTTTTATAAAGTATTTTATTTTTTTCCTGTTACATGTAAAGATAGTTTTCAACATTTGTTTATAAAAGCTTTCCAATTTCAGATTTTTCTCGCCCCTCCCCTCCCTCCACCCTCCTCTAGACAGCAGGTAATCTGATATACGTTTTATCTATCTATCTATCTATCTATCTATCTATCTATCTATCTATCTATCTATCTATCAATCTAAAATAACATTAAACATTTCTGCATTAGTCATGTTATAAGAGAAAAATCAGAGCAATGAAGAAAAACCACAAAATCGAAAAACAACAGCACCAAAAACAAAAGAAATAGTATGGTTCATTCAGCATTTTTATTCCACAGTTCTTTTTTTCCCCCTGGATTTGGAGATCCTCTTCTATCATGATTTCCCTGGAACTCTTCTGTATCATTGCACTAGTGAGAAGAATATAGTCCATCAAAGTAGTTCAACACACAATGTTGATGATACTGTGTACAATGTTCTTCTGGTTCTGCTCATCTCACTCATCATCAGCCCACACAAGACCCTCCAGGTTTCTCTGAACTTCTCCTGCTCATTGTTTCTTACAGCACAATAGTATTCCATTATATTCATATACCACAACTTGTCCAGCCATTCCCCAATTGATGGACATCCCTTCAACTTCCAATTCCTTGCCACCATGTAAAGAAAGATATAAATATTTTTGTACATGTGGGTTCCTCTCCTCTTTCCATGATCTCTTTGGGAAAAAGACCCAAAAGTGGTATTGCTGGGTCAAAGGGTATGCACAGCTTTATAGCCCTTTGGGCATAATTCCAAATTCTTCTCCAGAATGGTTGGATCAGTTCACAGCTCCACCAACAATGCATTAGTGTTCCAATTTCCCCACAGCTTCTCCAACATTTATTATTTTCCTTTTTTGTAATTTTAGACAATCTGATAAGTGTCAGGTGGTACCTAAGAGTTGTTTTAATTTGCATCTCTCTAATCATTAAGATTTAGAGCATTTTTTCATATGGAAATAGATAGCTTTGGTTTCTTCATCAGAAAATTGCCTGTTCATATCCTTTGACCATTTCTCAATTGGAGAATGACTTGGATTCTTATAAATTTGATTTAGTTCCCTATATATTTTAGAAATGAGACCTTTATCAGAAGTACTGGCCATAAAAATTATTTCCCAGCTTTCTGCCTCCCTTCTAATTTTGGATGCATTGCTTCTGTTTGTACAAATTTTTTTTTTAAATTTAATGTCAAAATCATCCATTTTGCTTTTTATAATATTCTCTATCTCTTGTTTGGTCATAAACGGTTTTCCTTTCCAATTATCTGAAAGGTAGACTATTCCTTTCTTTCCTAATTTACCTATGGTATCACCTCTTATGTCTAAATCATGTATCCATTTTGAACTTATTTTAATATAAGGTGTCAGATGTCGGTCTATGCCTAATTTCTACCATACTATCTTCCAGTTTTCCCAGCAGTTTTTGTGAAATACTGAGTTCCTATCCCAGAAGCTGGAGTCTTTGGGTTTATCAAACACTTCATTACTAGTGTCATTTACTACTGTGTTTCCTGTGCCTAGCCTATTCCATTAATCTTCCACTCTATTTCTTAGCCAGTATCAGACAGTTTTGATGACTGCCACTTTACAGTAAAGCTCCAGGTTTGGTACCACTAACCCACCTTCCTGTGAATTTTTTTATTCATTATTTCCCCGGATATTATTGATTTTTTGTTTTTCCAGATAAATTTTGTTATTATATTTTCTAGCTCTATAAAATAATTTTAGGTAGTCTGATTCATATGGTGCTGAATAAGTAAATTAATTTCGGTCGTATTGTCATTTTTACTATATTAGCTCTCCCTATCCATGAGCAATTGATATCTTTCCAATTCTTTAGATCTGATTTGATTTGTGTGAAGAATGCTTGGTAGTTGTGTTCATAGAGTTCCTGGGTTAGTCTTGGCAAGTAGACGCCCAAGTATTTTATATTATCTACCATTACTTAAATGGAATTTCTCTTTCTATCTCTTGCTGCTGGACTTTGTTGGTCATGTATAGAAATGCTGATGATTTCTGTGGATTTATTTTATATCCTGCTACTTTGCTAAAATTGTTAATTGTTTCAATTTAAATAATAGGAGTGATAATGGACATCCCTGTTTCACCCCTGATCTTATTGGGAAGGCCTTTAATTTATCTCCATTGCATATAATGCTTGCTGATGGTTTTAAGTAGATACTATTTATTATTTTAAGGAAACCTCCACCTATTCCTAAACTCTCTAGTATTTTTATTAGGAATGGGTGCTGTATTTTGTCAAAAGCTTTCACTGCATCTATTGAGATAATAATATGATTTTGGTTAGTTTTCTTATTGATGTGGTTGATTATATTAAGAGTTTTCCTAATGTTGAACCAGCCCTGCATTCCTGGTATAAATCCCACTTGGTCCTAGTGTATTATCCTGGTGATCACTTGCTGTAATCTCCTTGCTAATATCTTTTTTAAGATTTTAGCATCAATATCCATTAGGGAAATTGGTCTATAATTTTCTTTCTCTGTTTTGGAATTGTTTTCTCCAGTTAATCTTTGTGCTTCCTTTTCCAAACTGCTGATTCTTTTTTCATAGTTTTCTTGTTTTGCTTTCATTTCTCTCCCCATTTTTTCTTCTATCTCTCTCAATTGATTTTTTTTTTGCAGGGCAGTGGGGGTTAAGTGACTTGCCCAGGGTCACACAGCTAGTGTCAAGTTTCTGAGGCCAGATTTGAACTTAGGTCCTCCTGAATCCAGGGCCAGTACTTTTATCTACTGTGCCACCTAGCTGCCACTCAATTGATTTTTAAAGTCCTTTTTGAGCTCTTCCAGGAAGGCTTTTTGTTCTTGACACCAATTCACCTTCCCTCGTGAGCCTTCCCATGTCGGCAATTTGGGGGTATTGTCCTTATCTGAGTTTGTGTTTGCTTCTTCCCCATTGATACAGCAGCTCTCAATGGAGAAGATTCTTTTTTGCTTCTTACTCATTATTGCAGCTTATTTATTTATTTGTTAAGTTGAGGTCTGCTCTGGGGGCACCAGGGTCCCTGTTTGGGGCTTCTTGTGCAGGGGTACATGTGCTGTGTGACTGGCTTTTTACTCTGAGGCCTTTATAGTGTGTGTAGTTCACTCCCCTGCATTTCCTGTCTGACTGCACTAGATCAGTGGGCCTACTTGCACCTGTCCTGTTTGTGGCCCTACAGCTGTCAACTTGCCCTCTTGGCTGGTGCAGGTAGGTTTTTCCACTGTCCTACCAGGCCACCAGATTTTTGAGCCAGGTTCCAGGGGCCTCAGTTGTTTGGCTTTGGCCCGCAGCTTCCTGCTGACTTGCCCTGACGCCCTCAGTGCTGGGCGGCTGCCCTGCACTTCACCTCCCTTTTGCCCAAGTTAGACCGACCTTTTCCTGAAGTCTTCTAAATTATCTCTGGTTGTAAGACTGTGTCTCTCTGTCTCTTTGCAGGTTCTGTAGTTTCAGCTTGATTTAATGTTCTTTTTGAGGGAACAGAAGGAGAGCTCAGGCAGCTTGCTGATTCCTCTCCACCAGCTTGCTGATCCCTCTCCACCATCTTGGCTCCACCTCAGTTGTAACTTTTTTTCTAATCAGCAATTCTGTTTTTTCATGAGGTCTTTACTTTAGTAAAGTTTTGTACTTCTTTTATCATTTGAACGATTTACTTTTTTTTTACTTTTTTTTCTTTTTATTTATTTTTTGATGTTTTAAGTTCCCAGCTGTCTCCTTCTATCCATGTACTAGAGAAGGCCACTATTTTACACACACACACACACACACACACACACACACACACACACACACACGTGTGTACACATACATACACAAACATACATACATATATTTAATTTTAATGTGATTTGTGATACTTCTATTTATTAGATACTTCTCTGAAGGTAGTTTTCCTTTATAAGTCCTTTGTAGTTGATTTGAGCATTTATAATATGCAAAATAACTTAGTCTTTCACAGTTGTACTTCAGAATGTTGCTGTTACCATATACAATGGTCCTTTTGTTCTGCTCATATAAATTCATTATTTCATGAAAATTTTTCCATGATTTTTTTTCTAAAACCAACCAGCTTATAATTTCTTATAGTATATTAGTATTACATCAGAAGCATATACCATAACTTGTTTAGATATTCTACAGTTTATAGGAATCCCTTCAATTTCCAGTTTTTTTGTTCTATTAATTATCTTTTTATATATACCCTCAGTATGAGTAAGCATTTAGATGTACCAGACATAGAAATCTAATATTATCTTTAATGGCATTATGAGAGAAAGATATTCTAGGAATAAGGAAGTGATAGTCCCTCTGCACTTAGACTTGTTCTTGCTACATATGGTTTATTATGTTAACTTCTGGGCAGTACAAGTTAAGAATCATATTGATAAGCTGAAGATCATCCAGGTCATTCACTGAGTGGTGAGAAGAACCAAGATTTAGACAGGATAATAACATATTCACTGATGACATAACAGCTATCTTAAAAGTATGTAAAAGATTGCTATGTTGAAGAAGGATAAGATTTTGGTTCATCCTCAAAGGGGAAATGAATGAAACTTACAAAGAATCAAACTTAGGGTTGATATCTTATAAAACACCCTCATTAGAAATGTTCATTAATGAATGCTTTAAGAAGTAATGTGTTCCCCTTCATTAGACTTTTTATTTTATTTTATTTCCAGGGCAATGAGGGTTAAGTCATTTGCACAGGGTCAAACAGCTAGTGTCAAGTGTTTGAGGCTGGATATCATGAAAAAAAGAATATCATATGCTTTCTGTTATTTTAATGTTAAGTGAACAGCATCTTGAAAATAAACACATAGTATCATAATGAATTGTAATTAGGACTTAAAGTAGGGAAAACACAAAGAATGCAAAATTAATACCACTTTAAACCATAAACATAGTTTGTTTATAAGAAGAAAGGGTGTCGGAAAAGGAAGAGTGAGAAAATAATAGTGAAACTTAATTGCTTTACTGCTAGAACCACAAATAAATATTATTGAAACAGGCAAGGAATAATGTAATTTCACAACTTTTATTTTTTTAAAGATAATCAGGAAGATTACATTTCCATCATTTGAGCTTGAAGTGGTTCTACTCATATGACTTTATTGTTCTTATAGCAATGCATAATGCATAAGAATTTCAAAATAATTATTGCTTGGGGGAGTCACAGCCTTTTCTCCCCCATCTTGGCCACACACCTCTGAGGATGCATTTTGACCTTCCTTGTGACTGTAGTAACTTTCAATGGTCAGGATTTATTTTTCTGTTTTTGTTTCTTTCCCAAGTATATTTATTGACCTTTTATTCTTTGTTAAAGTAGGGTTCTGCTTCCAGAATGGAGTGTACATGGTCTCAAACTTCATGGGTTTTGAAGAGCTATTTTCAGAGATAGTTCTATGGCCATGTAAGTTTGGAACAGTGTGTTTACTTCTCTTCTGTCCTATGCTTTGGTTTGTGAGTGTCCACAAGCCCTTTTTTCTGCCCTATAACAGTAATAAGGGTCTGCTGTGGCTGCAAGCTCTGTTGTGCTAGTACTCCTCCCTTCCCTGTGACTGCCACCCAGGACTGCAACATGGTTTGTATTATGGGCAAAGCAACAACATGCTGCCTCAGTGCCAGCAAAGAGACCCATATAATATACTTATTCCCTTTGGGCTGGAGATTTTGGAAGCAAAGCTGCTGCTGACAGTATTTCCCTGGGCCTGCTCCTGCTTTATTGAGGCCTGGTCTGTGCTAGCATAGTCTGTGCTGGACTGTGCTCAACTCTCACCCTGGTAAAACAGAGCTTGCTTGCCTACCTTCTAATTTTCACTTTGTCCTTTTGTAGTGCTGCACCTGGTATCGTTTTATTACATTATTTAATTGTCTTATGATATTACTTAAAGGTAATTGGACAGGTTCTGGGGAGAGCTTTGGTGATTCACTGTCTTTCTTCCACCACCTTGCTTCTGTCCCTTTTGAATTATATTTTGGTATTCACTTTAAACTGCCACCTTGGCTTTTGTGTTAGAACTTCAAATTAGAAGATGAGACAAGAAGTCTGAGGAGGAGCCACTTCTGCCTAAGAATATTAATAGAATTTTGCTTAGCTTTAAATGGTAAGAAATTGTTTGTTACATCCAATTTCTACTTGTCCTATCAATATATCTATTCATTGTTTGGCTTTTTTTTGTAATTTGCAACAAATTAAAACAAATTAGATCTTGCATCTGCATGACTTGATCAAATATTTAAAGACAACTCTCTTGTTTTCCCATAAATCTCTTCTTCATGATAAACACTTCCCTTATTCTTCAACAAATGCTTCTAGCTCATGTTTGCAAGCTTTTTCACCATACCTTAGATCTTGCAGCTATATATATTTAAATTTACTTTCATGTCAGTAAATTATGAATTTCATAATTGGGTAAATTGACATCTTTTAATAACAACTAATTTTTCAAATGCTCAATCAACAAACTATTCTCTGTTGAGATGAAGGCAAATTATATGCTGACGTAGTCATGTGTTGACAGTTACAAAGGCTACATAATATATTTTTTAAAACAAGTTTATTATTTAAAATAAAGATGAAGAGGGAGAGGGAACATATTTAAAATATATAAAAATATTATTTAAAATATTTCTGTACTGCCAAAATTTTGATGGTATTTATTCTGAAAATTTCCATACACAATTGATTCATCATGGATTAAAATTGATGCTGTCAGATACGTTGCTGTTATACTGCTGGCAGCATAACTAGGCAGAGGCCTAGTTGTAGGGATATATTTATGGAATTTCCAGATACCTCAACTGGTGTTAGGGATGCCTTTACATCAAATTAAATGAGATAACTTCTTTTTTTTTTAAATGTATGAGGTATTTTATTTTTTCCATTACATGTAAAGATAGTTCTCAACTTTTGTTTATACATGCTTTACAATTTCAGATTTTTCTCCCTCCCACCCCTCCCTCCCCCCTCCCCTAGACAGCAGGTAATCTGATATAGGTTATATCTATATATCTCTATACATATACATATATATATATATATATATATATACATACACACACACATATATATACACATAATAACATTAATCCTATTTCTGCATTAATCCTGTTACAAGAGAAAGAATCAGAGCAGTGATGCAAAACCTCAAAATAGAAAGAAAAAAAAAAACAACACCACCCAAAACAAAAGAAATAGTATGGTTCAATCAGCATCTATACTCCACAGTTCTTTCTTTCTTTTTTTTTTCCTGGATTTGGAGATCCTCTTCTATCATGAGTTCCCTGGAACTCTTCTGTACCATTGCATTAGTGAGAAGAATATAGTCCATCACAGTAGGTCAACACTCAATGTTGATGATACTGTGTACAATGTTCTTCTGATTCTGCTCATCTCACTCATCATCAGCTCACATAAGACCCTCCAGGTTTCTCTGAACTCTTCCTGCTCATCATTTCTTACAGCACAATAGTATTCCATTGTATTCATATACCACAACTTGTCCAGCCATTCCCCAATTGATGGGCACCCCCTCAACTTCCAATTCCTTGCTACCACGTAAAGAGCAGCTATAAATATTTTTGTACATGTGGGTCCCTTTCCCCCTTCCATGATTTCTTTGGGCAAAAGACCTAAAAGTGGGATTGCTGGGTCAAAGGGTATGCACAGCTTTATCGCCTTTTGGGCATAATTCCAAATTGCTCTCCAGAATGGTTGGATCAGCTCACAGCTCCACCAACAATGCATTAGTGTTCCAATTTTCCCACAGCCTCTCCAACATTTATTATCTTCCTTTTTTATCATTTTAGCTAATGTGATAGGTGTCAGGTGGTACCTCAGAGTTGTTTTAATTTGCATCTCTCTAATCATTAGAGATTTAGAGCATTTTTTCATATGGGAATAGATAGCTTTGGTTTCTTCATCAGAAAACTGTTTCCCAGCTTTCTGCCTCCCTTCCAATTTTGGATGCATTGCTTCTGTTTGTACAAAAATTTTTTTAATTTAATATAATCAAAATCATCCATTTTGCATTTTATAATATACTCTATCTCTTATTTGGTCAAAAACTGTTTTCCTTTCCAAAGATCTGATAGGTACACTATTCCTTTCTCTCCTAATTTACCTATGGTATCACCTCTTATGTCTAAATCATGTATCCATTTTGACCTTATTTTAGTATAAGGTGTAAGATGTTGGTCTATGCCTAATTTCTGCCATACTATCTGCCAGTTTTCCCAGCAGTTTTTGGCAAATACTGAGTTCCTATTCCAGAAGCTGGAGTCTTTGGGTTTATCAAACACTACATTACTAGTGTCATTTACTCCTGCATTTCCTGAGTCTAGCCTATTCCATTGATCTACCACTCTATTTTTTAGCCAGTACCAGATAGTTTTGATGACTGCCGCTTTATAGTAAAGCTCCAGGTTTGGTACCACTAACCCACCTTCCTGTGAATTTTTTTTCATTATTTCCCTGGATATTCTTGATTTTTTGTTTTTCCAGATGAATTTTGTTATTATTTTTTCTAGCTGTATAAAATAATTTTTAGGTAGTCTGATTGGTATGGCACTGAATAAGTAAATTAATTTAGGCAGTATTGTCATTTTTACTATATTAGCTCTGCCTATCCATGAGCAATTGATATCTTTCCAATTATTTAGATCTGATTTGATTTGTGTGAAGAGTGTTTGGTAGTTGTGTTCATAGAGTTTCTGGGTTTGTCTTGGCAAGTAGACTCCCAAGTATTTTATATTATCTACCGTTACTTTAAATGGAATTTCTCTTTCTATCTCTTGCTGCTGGACTTTGTTGGTCATGTATAGAAATGCTGATGATTTATTTGGATTTATTTTATATCCTGCTACTTTGCTAAAGTTGTTAATTGTTTCAAGTAATTTTTGACTTGATTCTCAAGGATTCTCTAAGTATACCATCATATCATCTGCCAAGAGTGATAGTTTTGTTTCCTCCTTGCCTATTCTAATTCCTTTAATTCCCTTCTCTTCTCTGATTGCTAAAGCTAACATTTCTAGAACAATATTAAATAATAGGGGTGATAATGGACATCCCTGTTTCACCCCTGATCTTATTGGGAAGGCCTCTAATTTATCTCCATTGCATATAATACTTGCTGATGGCTTTAGGTAGATACTGTTTATTATTCTAAGGAAAGCTCCCCCTATTCCTAAACTCTCTAGTGTTTTTATTAGGAATGGGTGCTGTACTTTGTCAAAAGCTTTCTCTGCATCTATTGAGATAATCATATGATTTTGGTTGGTTTTCTTATTGATGTGTTTGATTATGTTAATAGTTTTCCTAATGTTGAACCGGCCCTGCATTCCTGGTATAAATCCCACCTGGTCATAGTATATTATCCTGGTGATCACTTGCTGTAATCTCCTTGCTAATATCTTATTTAAGATTTTAGCATCAATATTCATTAGAGAGATTGGTCTATAATTTTCTTTCTCTGTTTTTGCTTTGCCTGGTTTTGGTATCACCACCATATTTGTGTCATAAAACGAATTTGGTAGAACTCCTTCTTCACCTATTTTTCCAAATAATTTGTATAATATTGGAATTAATTGTTCTTTAAATGTTTGGTAAAATTCACCCGTAAACCCACCTGGCCCTGGGGATTTTTTCTTAGGGAGTTCATTAATAACTTGTTCAATTTCTTTTTCTAATATGGGTTTATTTAAGGATTTTATTTCCTCTTCAGTTAACCTGGGCAGTTTGTATCTTTGTAAATATTCATCCATTTCATTTAGATTGTCAAATTTATTGGCATACAGTTGGGCAAAATATTTCCTAATTATTGCTTCAATTTCCACTTCATTGGTGGTAACATCACCCTTTTCATTTTTGATACTGGTAATTTGGTTTTCTTCTTTCTTTTTTTTAATCAAATTAACCAATATTTTATCTATTTTATTGGTTTTTTCATAAAACCAGCTCTTAGTTTTATTGATTAATTCTATAGTTTTTTTGCTTTCAATCTTATTAATGTCTCCTTTAATTTTCAGGATCTCTAATTTAGTGTCTAATTGGGGATTTCTAATTTGTTCTTTTTCTAACTTTTTAAGTTGCATGCCCAATTCATTAATCTCCTCTTTCTCTTTTTTATTCATGTAAGCATTTAGAGCTATAAAATTTCCCCTAAGCACTGCTTTGGCTGCATCCCATAGATTTTGGTATGTTGTCTCATTATTGTCATTCTCTTGGATAAAGTTATTGATTGTTTCTATGATTTCTTGTTTGGCCCATTCATTCTTTAGAATGAAATTATTTAGTTTCCAAGTGATTTTCATTCTACTTTTCCCTGGCTCTTTCTTACATGTAATTTTTATTGCATCATGATCTGAGAAGGATGCATTTACTATTTCTGCCTTTCTACATTTGACTATGATGTTTTTGTGCCCTAATACATGGTCAATTTTTGAAAATGTGCCATGTACTGCTGAGAAAAAGGTATATTCCTTTCTATCCCCATTCAATTTTCTCCAGACATCTATCATGTCTAACTTTTCTAGTAATCTATTCACCTCTTTCACTTCTTTCTTATTTATTTTTTGGCTAGATTTATCTAATTCTGAGAGGGGGAGATTCAGATCCCCCACTAGTATAGTATTACTATCTAATTCCTCTTGTAACTCATTTAACTTCTCCTCTAAGAACTTGGATGCTATACCACTTGGCGCATACATATTTAATATTGATATTACTTCATTATCTATAGTACCTTTAAGTAAGATGTAATTTCCTTCCTTATCTCTTTTAATGAGATCTATTTTTGCCTGCCCTTTGTCTGAGATAAGGATTGCTACCCCTGCCTTTTTTACTTTAGCTGAGGCATAATATATTCTGCTCCAGCCTTTTACCTTTACTCTGTGTGTATCTCTCTGCTTCAAATGTGTTTCTTGTAAACAGCATATTGTAGGGTTCTGGTTTTTAATCCACTCTGCAATTCGCTTCCGTTTTATAGCAGAGTTCCTCCCATTCACATTCACAGTTATTATTACTGACTGTCTATTCCCCTCCATTCTATTTACCCCCTTTGTACTTTTCCCCCCTTCTTTCACCTTATTCCTCCTCACCGACATTTTACTTCTTACCCTTGCCTCCCCCAATCTGCGCTCCCTTTTTATCACCCCCCTCTCTTTTCTTTACCCTTTTTTCCCTTGCTTTTGTCCTCCCTTCTATCAGTCCCCCCCTTTCCCTTTCCCTTTTGTTTCCATAAAGAATGAGGTAAGTTTCTTTATCCCAATGAACGTATATGTTATTCCCTCTTTGAGTCAAATCTAATGAGAATAGGGTTGAAACCATGTTCCCCCCTCCTTTCTTTCCCTCTATTGTAATAGGTTTTTTTCCACCTCTTCATATGATATAATTCATCCCATTCCACCTCCCCTTTCCTCTCCTCCCCATAGACTCCCTTTTTATCCCCTTAATTCTTTTGTATCATCACATCAAAGACAATTTATATTTATACCCTCTATATAAAGTCCTTCTCTCTGCCCAAATACATTTACAGTTCTTAAGAGTTATGAGTATTATCTTCCTGTGTAGAGATATAAACAGTTTAACCTAATAGGGTAACTTTTTTTTTCCCCTCTGTTTACCTTTTTAAACTTCTCTTGAGTCTTGTATGTTGAGATCAAATTTTCTATTCAGTTCTGGTCTTTTCACCAGGAAAGATTGAAAGTCCCCAATGTCATTAAATGTCCATCTTTTCCCCTGAAAGAAAATGCACATTTTTGCTGGGTAATAGATTCTCGGCTGCAATCCAAGCTCCTTTGCTTTCCGGAATATCATATTCCAAGCCTTGCGGTCCTTTAATGCTGAAGCTGCCAGGTCCTGAGCAATCCTGACTGTGGCTCCATGATATTTAAATTGCTTCTTTCTGGCTGCTTGGAGTATTTTCTCCTTCACCTGATAATTCTGGAATTTGGCTACAATATTCCTTGGAGTTTTCCTTTTGGGGTCTCTTTCAGGAGGTGATCGGTGGATTCTTTCAATGATGATTTTATCCTCTGATTCTATGATATCAGGGGAGTTCTCCTTAATAATTTCCTGGAATATGGTGTTCTCCTTAATAATTTCCTGGAATATGGTGTCTAGATTCTTTTTCTGGTCATGGCTTTCAGGCAGTCCAATGATTCTCAAATTGTCTCTCCTCAATCTGTTTTCTAGATCAGTTGTCTTTCCAATGAGGTATTTCACATTTTCTTCTATTTTTTCATTTTTTTTATTCTGCTTGACTGATTCTTGGTGTCTCATGGATTCCTTATCTTCCAACTGTCCCACTTTAATTTTTAAGGCATTGTTTTCTTCAGTGAGATTATGCACCTTTTTTTCCATTTGGCTAAGTGAATTTTTTAAGGTATTGTTTTCTTCAGTGAGATTATGCACCTTTTTTTCCATTTGGCTAAGTGAATTTTTTAAGGTATTGTTTTCTTTAGTGAGATTATGCAGCTTTTTTTCCATTTGGCCAAATGAAATTTTTAAGGCTTTGTTTTCTTCAGCTTCCTTTTCCAAGCTGCTGATTCTTTTTTCATAGTTTTTTTGTTTTGCTTTCATTTCTCTCCCCATTTTTTCTTCTACCTCTTGCAATTGATTTTTAAAATCCTTTTTGAGCTCTTCCAGGAAGGCTTTTTGTTCTTGCGACCAATTCACCTTCCCTTGTGAAGCTTCAGATGTAGCCAATTTGAGTCTATTGTCCTCATCTGAGTTTGTGTTGGCTTCTTCCCTATTGATTCAGAAGCTCTCAATGGAGAGGGCTCTTTTTTGCTTCTTACTCATTATTGCAGCCTATTTATTTATTCTTTAAATTGAAGTCTGCTCTGGGGGCACCAGGGTCCCTGTTTTGGGCTTCTTGTGCAGGTGTATAGGTGCTGTGTGACCGGGCTTTTACTCTGAGGCCTTTATGGTGTGTGGAGATCCCCCGCCCTGCACTTCCTGTCTGATTGTGCTCGGCCAGCTAGGCGCCAGACCCCGGCATGTGATCCCGCCGTTCGTGGCCCTCTCGGCCGGTGCAGGTAGGTTTTTCCACTGTCTTTCTTGGCCACCAGATTTTTGAACCAGGTCCCAGGGGCCTCAGTTGTTCAGCTGTGGCCCGCAGCTCCTGCTGACTTGCCCCGACCCCCTTGGCACTGGGTTGCTGCCCTGCGCTGGGCCTCCCTTTTGCCCGAGTCAGACCGACCTTTTCCTGAAGTCTTCTAAATTATCTCTGGTTGGAGGACTGTGTCTCTCTGTCTCTTTGCAGGTTCTGTAGTTTCAGAATCTGTCCAGAGGCTTGATTTAATGCTCGTTTTGAGGGAACAGAAGGAGAGCTCAGGCAGCTTGCTGCTTCCTCTCCGCCATCTTGGCTCCGCCCCCCTCGAGATAACTTCTTAAAACCCCAATTAGGTCAGAGATATTATAGAAACAAATGAAGGTAAGCATGGAAATAAACCATTTTCCAGTTAAATTATTTGGAGATGGTTATCTTGCATAATTATTTGGATAAAAGCAGATACACAATTGAGTTTATCTGATTAGATCAGTAAGACAACCAAGGATAATGTAGCAAAGGCAAAAGAATGACAAAGAAATAGAAGGCAATGTAAAATATCTCCTTGGAAAAAAACAACTTACTTGGAAAATAGATCCAGGAGAGATAATTTGAAAATTATTCGACTACCCAAAAGCCATGATCATCTTTCAAGAAAATGTAAGGAAAAATTTCCTTGATATTCTAGAAGCAGAAAGTAAAATAGAAATTGAAAGAATACACTGATCACCTCTTGAAAGAGATCCCAAAAATAAAACTTCTGGGAATAATATAGCCAAATTCCAGAACTCCCAGGTCAAATGAAAAATATTGCAAGCAACCAGAAAGAAGCAATTCAAGTATGATGGAGCCACAGCCATAATAACACAAGATTTAGCTACTTCTACATTAATGGATCTGAGTGTTTGGAATGTGATGTTCCAGAGGGAAAGGCTTAAGAATTTGTGGGATCAGATTAGGATGGAACAGAACTGTGCTGTAGGAAATAATGATCAGGATACTATCAGAAGGATTTACAAAAACTTCAATCCATCAACTGAAAAATGACTGATGGTAGTTGAATACAAATTGAAGTATAATTTATTTTTGTTAGTTCTTCTTTCTAAAGTCTTTTTTGTTTGTTTTCTTTCATAACTATACTAATGTGGGAATGCTTTGCATGAATTCACATGTATAGCTTATATTGAATTACTTGAGTTCTTTTTTTTCATAAAAGTATTTTATTATTTTCCACTTACATGTAGAGATAGTTTTCAACTTTTCTTTTTATAAGATTTCTAGTTTCAAAATTTTTCTTCCTCCCCAAGACAGCAAGCAAGCTGATAAAGGTTATATATCTACAATCACATTAAACATATTTCTCGATTAGTCATGCTGTGAAAGAAGAATCAGAGGAAAAAGGAAAAACCTCAAAAAAGAAAAACAACAAAAAATATAGTGGTTCAATCTACATCTAGATTCCATAGATCTTTTTTTCTGGATTTAGAGAGCATTTTCCATCATTAGACCTTTAGAACCATTTTGGACCTTTGAATTGCTGAGAAGATTCGTTTATCACAACTGATCAACAAATAATGTCATCAGTGCTGTATATATTGTTCTGCTGGTTCTGCTCATCTCAATCATCACCAGTTCATGCAAGTCCTTCCAGGTTTCTCTGAACTCCTCCTGCTCATTGTTTCTTACAGCACAATAGAATTCCATTACATTCATATACCACATCTTGTTCAGCCATTCCCCAATTGATGGTCAATCCCTCAATTTCCAATTCCTTGACACCACAAAAAGAGCAGCTATAAATATTTTTGTACATGTGGGTCCTTTCCCCTTTTTTTATGATCTCTTTGGGAAAAAGACTCAAAAGTGGTATTCCTGGGTCAAAAGGTATCCACAGCTTTATAGCCCTTTGGGCATAGTTCCAAATTGCTCTCCAGAATGGTTGGATCAGTTCATAATTACATCAACAATGCATAAGTGTTCGTTTCCTCACAATTTCTTCAACATTTATTATTTTCTTTTTGTTGTCATATTAGCCAATCTGATAGGTGTCAGGTGGCACCTCAAGCTTGTTTTAATGTGCATTTCTCTAATCAATAGTGATTTAGAATATTTTTTCATATGACAATAGATAATTTTGATTTCTTCATCAGAAAACTGCCTGTTTATATCCTTTGACCATTTCTCAGTTGGGGAATGACTTGGATTCTAATAAATTTGATTTAATTTCCTATACATTTTAGAAATGTTACCTTTATCAGAAGTACATCCATTATCAGAAATACTAGCCATAAAAATTGTTTCCCAGCTTTCTGCCTCCCTTCTAATTTTGCATGCATTGCTTCTGTTTGTACAAAACCTTTTTAATTTCATGTAATCAAAATAATCCATTTTGCATTTGATAATATTCTCTGTCTCTTGTTTGGTGATAAACTGTTCTCCTTTCCATAAATCTGAGAGGTAAACTATTCCTCTCCTAATTTACCTATGATAACAACTTTTATGTCTAAATCATGTACCCATTTTGACCTTATTTTAGTATAAGGTGTAAGATGTTGGTCTATGCCTAATATCATCCAATTTTACCAGCAGTTTTTGTCAAATGCTGAGTTCCTCTTACAGAAGCTGGAGTCTTTGGGTTTATCAAACAGTGAACTACTTAAGTCATTTATAAATGCTTGAATTCTTAAGCGGGTGTGGGGAGGGAGGGAGGGAGGGAGGAAGATAATTTGGAACATAAAGTTTTAAAAATGGATGTAAAAATTTCTTTATACATGTAACTTGGGGCAAATCCTAGAAAATAAACAATAAAAAGACCAAACAAATAGAAAAAAGAATAAATGAACAAATGCCTAAATAAATAAATAATGCATAATGTGAAAATAAATATGTTAATATATACATGAATGAATAAGTGAACAAAGAAATAAATAAGTTAATGAATCTATGAATAAATAATGAATAAATAAACTGAGTATGATATTTCAAGGGAAAACATGGGAATTCATTGAAAGAGATGATTATCAGGCATCCTTGATGAAAATACATGAGTTGAATACAAAATTTGACTTTTAAGTAAAAAACCCTAGAGAAGCATATAAAAGTAAACAGAAAATATAAATCATAAGGGATATTCAAAGTTTAAACTGTTTACATTCCTATATGAGAAGTTTATACTTGTAACTCATAAGGATGTTCTCATTATTAGGGCAACTGAATTGAATATATTGAGATAGAAGGCACAGGTGAGAGTTGAATATGACAGGATGATATCTTTAAAAAATAAAAGTAAGCAGTGAAAGGAATGCAATAGGAGAAAGGGAAAGGTGGAATGGGGTAAAGTATCTCACATAAAAGAACAAAAAATGCCTTATGGAGTAGAGGGGAAGATGGGGGAGGTGTGAGGGAGTGAGTGAGCCTTACTTTCACCAGACTTGGCTCAAAGAAGGAATAACTTACACACTCAATTGATTATAGTGATCTATCTTACCCTGCAGGAAAGTAGAAGGAGAAAGGAATAAGAGGGAGAGTTTGAAAGAAGGCAGGGAAGATTGATGGAGGGGGCAGTCAGAAAGAAAACTCTTTTGAGGAGGGATGTGGTGAAAGAAGATAAAAAATAGAGTAAATATCATGGGGAGGGAATAGGATGAAGTGAAACACAGCAATAATAAATATGAAAAAAATTAAGCAGAGGCAATAGCAATGTAAGATGTTAATGAGGAGGAGGAGAAGAAGAATGATGATGATGATGATAAAATGTATGGTACTTTTCTGGGTTATTGTGAATAAAATTCTTTGTCAGGTATAAGGTAGTATATAAATTTTATATATTATCATCGCTGCAATAATAAACCTCATGGGTTTAATGTAAGGAATTCTTTCTTTAAAGTACCATATAAGTGTAGTTTAGTGTAAAAAAATGATGAGCAGGATGCTATCAGAAACACCTGGAAAAACTCACATAAGTTGATGCAAAGTGAGATGTACTTTATACAAAATACCAGCAATATTGCAAGATGATTTCCTGTGAATTACATAGTTATTTTCAGCAATACCATGATCCAAGACAACTCTGAAGGACTTATGAAAAATGCAATCTATCTACAGAGAAAGCACTGATGGTATCTGAATACACATTGTAGCATATATTTTGTTCCTTTTTCTAAATTATTTTATCTGTTTTCTTTCACAACCTGACTAATGGGGAAATGTTTTACATCACTACACATGTATAACTGAAGAAAAAAGAGTTTATAAAAAAGAGAATAATTTATTGGTCAATTATTTTCCAATCTCATGTTTTTCATTTTATATATATAAAAAGAAATTATTAATACAAATGGGCAATATATAAAATAAAATTAATCTTGAAAAATAGAAATAGAAAAATATATAGAAAATACCATACAAGGGAGACTTTTAATAAAAGGAGAAAAAGACAAAGTTACAATTAAATAGGAAAATGGTGATAAGTCAGGGAACAGAAATTGGAAATGCTTTTGTAATGGGAGTAGACTAACATCTGTAACCTGATCATTATGGTAGCTTTTTAAAATTATGCTCATAGAAATTCAGTCTTGCCACCTCAGTGTCTATGAGTTTTGTCCATGTCCTCCCTTGAATTCAATCACAAGGGGACTATTCATAGTATGGGATATCTTCCTTACTTTCTTCTGAAATCAAAAAGGTACCATTGGTTTTTAAAATCCCTTATTCTTGTTATGTGACTAACCCAGTGTCTTTTACTACTATATATGTCCCAAATAATGCATTTTGCTCATGTTCTTTTGTAAAATTTTTCATTGATTATATGTGCAACCTACTCATATGCACTGGCTACCTCTTTTTTACTCTGTGCATTATATATTGTTTAATCATTGGTGACCATTATCTTCCAGTTCTTTTTCTGTCGCCATATGGGAAGAATGTTGCTCATAAGGAGGACAATAGTTAATTATGCAGATGGATTGCCCAGGTTTGCTATTATATCAATGAAGGAAATTTCTGTTGAGGAAATATCCTCTCCCAATGCATAACTCCAACTTATATTCAGCCTATTGCTAACCATCTTGCCTGGGGAACTGAGTGGTTAAGTACCATGCTGAGGGTCATTAAGGTATTATGTATAGAGGTATAATGTAAGGCTCTCTGTCCAGAAAAGCATGTTGAATATCTGAGTATCTCAATTTTAGACATAGAATACACCCCCCATACATGTAAAACACATACATATAGACATTTTATTTACCATATCTCTGAAAGATATCAATTATATAAACAAACTCAATGTCTAAAAAGTAATGTTGTGAGTGAGATTTTCCCCATCCCTTAGTTATAAGAGATTTACTATAGTTATAAGTGATTGGATTAAGATAATAATCAATATATTAACTAAAAAATTATGATTTATTCTATTTAATATAGATTGCATAAGGTCAAAAGGTTAAGTCTTTTCTCATATTTCCTAATTTTCCAATGTCAAGCATTAGGTGTTATCACAAGATCTAGTAGTCAGCAATGCTATATTTTAATAATCACGAGTGACATACTTTTCTATAAAGAGTTCACATTGCTGACCAGTGGCGTGACAATGACCCACCCTATTGTTATCATAAGGCTGTCATTTATAGTCATTTAGGTAGTTCCTCATATTTCCTAAGAATATGTTTTAATTTTAGAAGTACAACTAATGATATAATACTGTACCAGTGTAACTTTGGAAGGGTATATAAACCCAGGCCCAATGCCTGGATGACCAGATTTATTGGGAGGCTAAAACTCTCTCAATAAACCTATTGGCTTTGTTGGGGGACTAACCCTCTATCAATAAACCTATTTGCTTCAGCCTGGAAACTTTGTTATTTTCATTCTTCCGTCAGACTTAAAAAAATTTTCCCGACAGTATTATGGTTTATAATTTCAATTTTGAGTAATAAAAATTAGATTGTATATAATAATCATAGATTTTGAAAGGTAGTTATGTTGTACATCTGCTAACCAGGTATTCAGTAGTTTCAAACATATTATTTCATGATCACATAAGCCCCACATCACTTCCACCATTAGTGAACATGACAAAAAGTATTTGTGAAATATTTTTAAAAATAAATAAAATATAATAAAACATGGAATATACTAACATGTGGTGATCTAAGTCAATATGCAACTTCCAGAGATTCTTTTTTTCATAATTACAAAGCAATAACAATTTTAACATTCTTTTTAATTTTAAATTTCAAGTTCCAAATTCCCTCCCTTCATCACTTCCCTTTCCCTTTCTTGAAAAGGCAAACAATTTAATATAGATCTACATGTGTGGCCATGCTAACCCCCCACACCCATTATATATATTAGCTATGTTGCAAAATAAAACAGACCAAAAAAGTCAAGAAAAAACAGTTTTAGAAAAGTATGCTTCTGAGGGCAGCAAGGTGGTGCAGTGGATAAAGCACTGGCTCTGGATTCAGGAAGACCTGAGTTCAAATCCGGCCTCAGACCCTTGACACTTACTAGCTGTGTGACCCAGGGCAAATCACTTAACCCTCATCACCCCATTAAAAAAACAAAAAAAACACCAAAAAGAATGCTTCTATCTGTATTCAGACTCTATGAGGTCTTTCACTAGAGGTAGATATAAGTTTTCATGATAAATCCTTCAGAATAGTCTTAGATCATGGTAATGCTAAGAATAGCTACATCATTCATATCTAATCATCATATATTCTTCCTGTTACTATGTACAATATTGTCCTTGTTCTGATCAATTCACTTTGTATCAATTAATATAAATCTTTTCAGGTTTTCTTAATCTTGCTTATCATTTTATGGCACTATATTATTCCACCACAAATGTTAACCACAACTTGGTCAGCCATTCCCCAATTGCCGGGCATCCCCTCAATTTCTAATTCTTTTCCAGACCTAAAAGAACTGCTTTAAATATTTTATTCATATAAGTCCTTTATTTTTAAAAATTCTGGGTGGATTCTTATGTATGGTTTAGTGTCCCCCTCCATTTCTATTTCAGCTTTACAGCATTGCTGTAGTTCAAATTTTTTATTTGACAAATGAGGTCAGTAAGAACAAGAAAGAATATAAAATTTATCATAAATCCTATAGCCCAATCATGGCAGAGCTGGAATTAAAATCTAAGTCGTCTTATTCAAGAACCATTTCACTTTCCCTCAAAGTAGGACTTCTTTTTTCAAACTTCCTCAAACACTGATAAAACTATCAAGAATTACCTATTGAATCAGGAGTTTTAACTTCTGGGAAAAAGAATTAAATACCTCTCATTAAGTTATTTGTATTGAAAATATCCTAGAATTCCTAACAGATCAACTCACAAAAAGGCATAACTCTCAAAGATTACGAGCAAGATTATTATAAGAACCTTCTATTTCTTTTGCATGGTGCTAATAGCCATTTATGACCATGCCTGTGCCCCTCTGCCTCTGAACCTGTATTCATTCCCTTCTCTAGTCAATGACTCTTAAAATTCTATTCATCCTTTAAGATTCTGATCAAATAAAATCTCTTTTATAAAGTTATAAATTTCCTTGATACTCCTATATGAACTCCACATGTTCCCTCCCTTCCCTGTACTCCCTTGGAGTTCAATTGTCACTTATTTTGTATTGCGTTTTATTGCAGTCTTTCAGATGTTGTTTTGTAAGGAGTAAAGGCACACATGGTGCCTTGATCAGGACACATTATTTTTTTTTCAGAATGGGAAATAAAATGGTGAGTTATATATGTATCTAATGATTTATTCATGTATTTATATAAATGAGATGCTCTAATAAGTATTCATATTCATTCCCTCCTCTTTCCCCACAGAGTATGTAACAAATAATACTCATGTCCAAAACCTAGAAGAGGATAAAAAGGAATATCTGCTTTCTAGAAGCTTTACCATTTTATGTGCATTCTTAACAATAGGCTAAACTGAATGTCTTTTGGTAAATTTTTTAGGTCCTAGAGAGCTGTTATATTGGCATCCCATGGATCATACAGTTCATTTTAATGATGTAAAATGTTGGCATCGACTTTTGTATTAATGGCCCCCATAAATTTGGATGGTGGGATCTGGTCCCACTCTTATGGATTGGTAAATTAATCCTACTCTAATGCTGCAAATACTGTCCTATTTATCAAGAGTACGCAAATCCAATATTTCTCTGGTTAGAAATTCAACCTTAGAAATAGCTGGACTTTTAAGATTTAAACTCGAGAGTAAATCTACCAGCAGAGGTCTATAAAAAGAGGCCCCAAAATCTCTAAAAGACTTTGGAATCTGCCAAAACTGTTCTTTATTATAATGGAATATTTATGGAAACTTCAACAGCCTAAATTAGCTATAATCCAATGAAACCCTAGTTCTTTCTGGAGGTTTAATTTAAACTATATCAAAATAAAATTACCTTCTTCTCTCCATCCCCTTTTAGATGAGCCATTATTTTCTGAATGATTCTGTTTAAAAGAATGGTTTCAAATGAGCAACGGTAACCATCTGGACAAAATTATAATCAGTAAAAATGAAATAGTCAATTATGAGTTGTGTGTGCATTTGCACATATACATACTAATATACATGTACATAAAATATAGAATGTATTTTATATGTATAACAATATAATATATCATGTGTAAAATGGCACACATATGCATATGTATATATATATATATGTATACATATATACATTTTAAATATCACTATCTTGCTGCTACAATTATTTGAGTATTTTTTAAATCTTTGTAAAAATCACATGAATATAACCACGTGACTCAACTTCAAACAAGACAAACATAATATGCTTTCACTTTAAACTGGAATACCTCATGCCATTATGTAATATAAGGAAAGAAAAGACTTTTGTATTTATTCATCAAGTAACATGTGAAAAAACAAAATAAGTGGGTTAGCAGCAAACCAATGGTGACCCACATAAAGTTTATACAAATTATATCTGAGTACACTTGAACCCAGCTAACTAATATCACCATTTAATAGAGTGTCTTTTCATTCTTATCAGAGTAAATTAAAAATACTAATTCATTTCTAGTTCATTAAAGAAAAGGCTTCGATAATTAGTATTTTCCACTCAGGCTTTGGTTTCTCTTTTCTGGTTACAGTGATCAATGAAGAACAGATAAATCATCAAGCGGTATACATATTTAAAGCTGATGAGCTAAATTGAATTTATAAAACAAAGAATATAATAAATTGTTTCTTTTTTAATATACAGAAAGAAAGCAAAATAATCTCTTTCATAATAGATGTATGTTAAATTGTGCTCTATCAGGAATTTAGATATATCACGGGAAAATTCTCAAGCCAATGAAGTCTCTTCTGTCAATCCCCCAAAGCAAACCATAACTATCTTAATTCTGTATTTCCTTTGTTCCAAATCAAAATATTGTCATAGAAAAGTCCTGTACTGGTAGGTAAAGTTGTCTTGCATGTGTGTTTTTCCCCTCAGAAACTATGTAAAGGGATTTCATGATCTTAACCTATGAGGCTTTTATAAATCTCTATTGTTACTTACCTCCTTGACTTTTACAATGAAAGGGTTATAGTATTTGGTGCCATTTTGATTTAATAATGATCTCTTTAAGAATATGAGGGAATGGATATATATATAAGTAACACATGTCAATATTACCCATATTAACCAATGTAACATTATATATTACACAATTTAATATTTAATACAATACACATGTGAATATGAACATCCACATCCACAGATGGGTGCACAAACACTTCTACATGTGTACATATCTCCTCATTACACAGCTGTAGCCAAAAATGGAGAATAGATAAATTTTCCTTTCTACTCCCACCACACTTTGAAAATAAAGTGCTGGCTAAAAGAATAAGTTGAGAAGAGAAAAAAAGAAAAAACAAAACAACAAATATTTATTGTGTGATTTAAAATTTAACTTTCCTTATAAGAAAACATTTTGGATACTTCTGGAATAAAATCAATGAATACATAAATAATTTATAAATGAAAAAAATTTACATTTACTATGTATTAAGTACTAAGTATTGAAGACAAACATTAAAATGTTAGATGGCAGCTCCTACCCTAAGGGAGCTTATATTTTAATGGAAAATAGCATGCATGAGCAAGGAATGATAAAGGAAGGCTGTTTTGGTATGGAAAATCAGAGATTTAGTGAAAGAAACCATAGAAAATAATTGACACTTGTTCTACAAGCAAAGTTAGAATTTCTGAAGTTACCAAGCTATAAGAAAGGAGAATGTATCCAAAGCACACAGGAAGATACTTGACTAGGACTGACTTCTTTAATAGACTATACACATGTACCCATACACAATATAATAGAACATAATAAGATATAAATAGTACAATTTAGTAGAATGTAATGTGATAAAATATATAATGCAGTATAATCCAAGGTAATATAATAGACAATAAAATTACAATATTATATCATATTATTACACTCACATACAAATGAAATTTATAAATATGACATAATGCAATGCAATCATAATAATATTACACATTGTAATAATTATAGCATATTATATCACAATGTATCATGATATATTGCATTTTATTATATCATGTTATATTATATCATATGATATTATACAGATATGTGTATACATATACATAGATTTACATTTATTTACATGTACTCTATACTCAGGACAGAAACCTCAGATTGTGAGTTTTAGGGATTTTAAACATTTAAAATAGTTAATTCCCAATGAGCATGATCTTTGGGAGATATAATCAAATATTAATTCAACTAAAATCATAGCATAATGAAAATTTTACTTAATCACTCAAATCTCAACATGATGACAGCATGGGTAAATTATGTAAAATTCATTACCATGGATTCTAAGTGGAGGTTCAATACTCTTAAATTGGACATTTAGGCTAGCATGTGATGTTTTATGTCAATTTGCTGACATTTCCATTGTGATTCTTTGTTGTTAAAAAGACCATCTAATGGGGTGGCTAGGTGGCACAGTGGATAGAGCACTGGCCCTGGAGTCAGGAATACCTGAATTCGGATCCGGCCTCAGACACTTGACACTTACTAGCTCTGTGACCCTGGGCAAGTCACTTAACCCTCATTGCCCCACAAAAGAAAAAAAAAAAAGACCATCTAAGATCTCTTCATGTCATATGTTCTCAGAAATTTAAAGCAACAGAGCTATACAAAATGTGAATGAAGTATCTAATTCATTGTGACATTATGCACAGAAAATAAATAAAAGCATAAAACTAATTTTATTTGTCTAATAAAAAAGTTAAGGAACAAAATATATGAGTTGGAAGCAAAGCAGAAGTAACTCACAAGCATTCAACTTTGATCTATGTATCTGGATAAAGTGAGCTGAATACTGTGGAAGTGGTTTTCAAGCACTGGCTGAAGGAGTACCTAGCAGAGATGGGTTTTTTTGTTTGTTTGTTAGTTTTTTTTTTTTTTGCTTTTTTCTGGATGTTCTGGACATTTTCTATTATTAAGTTAGTTGAAATTGTTTTGGACCATTGCATTGCTAAAAAGTGCCAAATCTATCACTATTGTTCATCACACAATGTTGCTGTTACTGTATATACAATGTTTTCCTGGTTCTGCACCTCTCAGTCAGTATCAGTTCATGTAAGTCCTTCCAGGTTTCTCTGAACTCCTCCTGCTCATTATTACTTTTCACATCAATTTTTTAAAATGTTGTGTTCAAAATTTTCTTCTTCTCTCCCTCCCTACCCCTCTCTATGAAATCCAGCAATTAAATATAAGTCTTACATGTGCAATTATGCAAAACATCTTCTCATTAGTCAGGTCATGAATGGAAGTAGACAAAATACTTTTAGAAAGAGGAGCTAACAAAAAAATTATACTTCAATCTGTATTCAGATACCATCAGTTCTATCTCTGTTTTTTATTTGAATTTTTCATACATCCTTCTGATGGCATCCTGCTCAACATTTCTTTCACAGTTATTATTGCTAATTGTATTACCCTCCATCTTATTCCCTCCCCTTGATATTTACTCTTTTTTCTATCTTCCTTCACACTATCCCTCCTTGAAAATGTTTTGCTTTGTACTTCCCTTTCCCCCAATCTGCCCTTCTTTCCATTGCCTCTCCTGCCTCCTTATCCCCTTCTCCTCCCATTTTGCCACAAGGCAAGATATATTACTATACCCTCTTGAGTTTGTATGTTATTCCCTCTTTGAGCCAATTCTGATGAAATTAAGGCTCACTCAATCCCCCACTTCTTCTCCATCTTTTCCTCCACTCCATAAGCTTTTTCTTGTTACTTTCATTTGAACTAATTTTCCCTCCTCCACCTCTCCCTTTCCCTTTCTTCCAGTGCATTCCCCTTATCCCTTAACTTTATTTTGAAGATGTCATTACAGGTCAGCTAGGTGACCTAGTGGACAAGCACCAGCCCTGGACCCAGGAGGCCCAAGTCCACATCCAGACCCAGACATAAGCCAACCTACCCTGCCTGCCCCTCAAAAAACAAGGATAAACAAAAAATGTTTTACAGATATCATCCCTTCATATTCAATTCATACCTGTGCCCTCTAAGTATATTATTTTCAGTTGCTCTAATACTGAAAAAGATCTTATGAGTTAGAAGTATTATCTTCCCATGTAGAAATATAAACAGTTTAATCTTTTAATATCGCTCATGATTTATTTATCCTGTATACCTTTTTATCCTTCTCTAGGGTCTTGTTATTGAAAGTCAAATTTTCTCTTCAGCTCAGGTCTTTTCACCACAAATTCCTGAAAGTCCTCTTTTTCATTGAAGTTCTATTTTTCCCCTGAAAGATTATGCATAGTTTGGCTGGGTATGTAATTTTTGGCTATATTCCCAGTTCCTTTGCCCTTTGAAATATCATATTCCATGCCCTCCAGTCCTTTAATGTAGATGCTGCTAGATCTTGTGTTATCCTGAATATAGCTCCACAGTATTTGAATTCCTTTTTTCTAGCTACTTGCAATATTTTCTCCTTGACTTGGGATCTCTCAAATTTAGCTATAATATTCCTGGAAGTTTTTCTTTTGAGATCTCTTTCAGTAGGTGATCAGTAGATTCTTTCAATTTCTATTTTACCTTTTGCTTCTAGAATATCAGGGCAATTTTCCCTGATAATTTATTAGAAGATGATGTCTACGCTCTTTTAGTGATCATGTTTTTCAGGTGGTCCAATGATTTTCAAATTATCTCCCCTGGATCTATTTTCCAGGTCAGCCGTTTTTCCAAGGAGATATTCCATATCACCCTCTATTTTTTTTTTTTTAAATTCAGTTAGATTTGCTTTACTGCATCTTGGTTTCACATAAAATCACTAGCTTACATTTGTTCATTCCTAATTCTTAGGCAATTATTTTCTTGAGAGAGCTTTTCTATCTGCTTTCCTATTTGCCTTCTCAAGCTGTTGACTTTTTTCTCATGCCTCTTCTGCATTGCTCTCATTTATCTTTCCATTCTTTCCTCCATCCCTCAGTCTTCCTTCCATTTCTCCTACTTTCTCTCCAAATTCCCTTTTGAGCCCTTCTATGGCCTGAGAGCAATTTAAATTTTTCTTGGAACCTTTGGATGTTGGAGCTTTGACTTTTTTATTATCTTCTTTTGAGAGTGTATTCTGGTCTACCCTTTCCCCAAAGAAGCTGTCTATTGTCTGCTGTCTTTTTAGCAGCTTTAGATTTAGATTCAGCTTTAGATTTAGATTTAGATTCAGCTCACTGATTCAGAAACAGGGTGCTTCACCCCAACTCCAGCAGAGACTGCAGCCACTTTACCCCGGGCAACCACTGAACTCCCTTACTGGTCCACAAGCCATGCCTTAGAAGAATTCCCTGGCACTGAAGACTCTGAGGAGCTAGAAGCTCTGTCTGTTCCTGGTTGGGTCCAGATTTCACCCGTAGCTCCTCTAATAGCCTGATCAGCAGGCAGCGTGTGATCCCAGTTGTCCTCTTTGGCTGGAAAATAGTCTAACTCTCTTCTTATGTGGGTTAGGCTGCTCTGGTTTTTTTTAATGGCATCATTTGGGAGTGAGTGAATGGATTTATCTGGAGCTTGTGGGAGTCACAACCTCTCCTCTACCATCTTGGCTCCACATCCCAGAGATGTTTTATTGTGAATCTATGAGGTCCCTAACAGCCCAGACATCCCATGGTTCAGGGTTGAATGAGTTTACCAGTGAATTTTAATTGTGATATTTAATGAGCCATTTAAATCATATACCATCCAGATTAAATAACAGAAGTGTTCATTTAGGCTATAATAATACTGGAAAATATGACTAAAATAATTAATTATTTATTTATTTATTTAATTTTTTGCGGGGCAATGAGGGTTAAGTGACTTGCCCAGGGTCACACAGCTAGTTAAGTGTCAAGTGTCTGAGGCCGGATTTGAACTCAGGGACTTCTGAATCCAGGGCCGGTGCTTTAACCACTGCACCACCTAGCTGCCCCCTAAAATAATTTTAAGAATTCCAGGGCAAAAGCCGTAAGAAATTTTTTTCCATGGATCCTGTATAATTATAATGTAAGAAGCTAAATGTAACTCCTAGAATTTATTTATAGAAATTCTTTTGTTTTGACACAAAATGGAAGAATTCAATTAAAAGTTTGTCTTTATGTTTTAATTATCATCATTAACAACAACTATGGCTAAGTAAACTGAAGCTAAAAGTTTCATAAATTAACTACACAAGCACATTGTAATTTATCATGCACCAAATTAAAGAATCTCACCCCTGGCATTGGCCATATAGTCCTTAGACCCATCACAATTATTTTAAATCATAAAATTATTTTATTATATTTCAGTTAAATTTAAAGATATTTTGCAACATTTGCTTTCATAAGATTTTTAGTTCCAAATTTTTCTCCTCCCTTCAATTTCCTCCCCCTACCCAAGAAACAAAATAATCTGATATAGGATTTATATGTATAATCACATTAAAAATATTTTTTTTCATTAGTCATGTTGTGAAGGAAGAATCAAAACAAAAAGGGAGAACCTCAAAAAAGAAAAGAAAAGAAAAACAAAAGTAGAAAAAGTGTGGTTCAATCTGCATTCAGAATCCACAGTTCTTTATTTTGGATGTGGAGAAGATTTTCCATCATGAGTTCTTTGGAATTGTCTTGGATCATTGTATTGCTAAGAAGAGAGCTAAATCTATCACAGTTGATCATCACATAATGTTGCTGTTACTGTGTACAATGTTCTACTGGTTCTGCTCACTTCACTCAGCATTAGTCCACTTAATTCTTTCCAGGTTTTTTCAGAAATCTGCCTGCTCATCATTTCTTACAACATAATAGTATTCCATAACTTTCATATACTACAACGTATTTAGTCATTCCCCAAAAGCTGGGCATTCCCTCAATTTCCAATTTATTGCCACCACAAAGAAAGGTGCTAGAAATATTTTTGTGCATATGGGTTATTTTCCCTTTTTTATGATCTCTTTGGGGTATACACCTAGTGTTGGTATTACTAGGTCAAAGGGTATGCACAGCCCTATAGCCCTTTGGACATAGTTCCAAATTGTTCTCCAGTATGTTTAGATCAGATCATAAGTCCACCTATATACAATGCATTAGTGTTCCAATTTTTCAACATCTTCTACAACATTTATTATTTTCCTTTTTTTTTTGTCATATTAGCCAATCTGATAGATGTGAGGTGGTACCACATGGTTGTTTTAATTTGCATTTCTCTAATCAATAGTCATTTCAAACATTTTTTTAATATATATAGCAAAAGATAGCTTTGATTTCTTCATCTGAAAATTGCCTATTCATATCCTTTGACCATTTCTCAATTGGGGAATGTCTGAGATTTAGGTTCCTATATATTTTAGAAATGAGGCCTTGATCAGAAACACTGGCTGTAAAAATTGTTTCCGAGTTTTCTGCTTCCCAATTTTGGCTGCATTGATTCTGTTTGTACAAAACCTTTTTAATTTCATGTAAAGAAAAAAAAAAACAAACATCCATTTTGCATTTAAAATATTTTCTCCATTGTTTCTTTGTAAATTTTTCTTGTCCCCATAGATCTGAGAGGTAAACTATTTCTTCCTCTCCTAATTTACTGATGATATCATCCTTTATGTCTAAATTATGTACCAATTTTGACCTTATTTAGTATACATTGCAAAATATTGGTCTATGCCTAGTTTCTGCCATACTCTCTTCCAGTTTTTCCAGCAGTTTTTGTCAAATACTGAGTACCTATCCCAAAAGCTTAAGTCTTTGAGTTTATCAAATAGTAGATTATTATAGTCATTTACTACTGTGTCACCTGTATCTAGCCTATTCCATTGATCCATAACTCTATTTCTTAACCAGTACCAAATAATTTTGCTGATTGCCACTTTATAAAATAGCTTCAGATTTGGTACAGCTAGCCCACATTCCTGTGCATTTTTTTTCATTAGTTCCCATGATATTCTTGACCTTTTGTTCTTCCAGATTAATTTTGTTATTATTTTTTTCTAATTCTATAAAATAATTTTTAGTTAATCTGATGGGCATGGAACTGAATAAGTAAATTCATTTAGGTAGAATTGTCATTTTCTTATATTAGCTCAGCCTATCTATGAGAAATTGATAGTTTTCCAATTATGAAGATCTTATTTGATTTGTGTAAAAATTCTTTTGTAATTGTGTTCATAGAATTCCTGGGCTTTTCTTGGCTGGCAAACTCCCAAGTATTTTATATTGTCTACAGGCAATTTAAATGGAATTTCTCTTCCTACCTCTTGCTGCTGGACTTTGTTGGTCATGTACAGAAATGCTGATGATTTATGGTTTATGTGGGTTTATTTTATATCCTACAGCTTTACTAAATTTCTTAATTGTTTCAAGTCATTTTTAGTTGATTCTCTCAGTATTCCATCATATCATCTGTAAAGAGTGAAAGTTTTGCTTGTCTATTCTCATTCATTTAACCCCTTTTTTTTCTCTTATTCCTAAAGCTAATATTTCTAGTACTATATTAATAATAAATGTGATAATGGACATCTCTGTTTCACCCCTGATCTTATTGAGAATGCCTCTAACTTATCGCCATTACATATAATATTTGCTTATGGTTTTAAGTAGATACTTCTTATTATTTTAAGGAAAGCCCCATTTCTTCCTATGCTCTAGTGTTTTTAAAATGAATGAATGTTGTATTTTGTCCAAAACTTTCTCTTCATCTATTGAGATAATCCTATGATTTTGCTTAATTTTGTTATTGATAAGGTTGACTATATTGATAGTTTTCCTAATGTTGAATCAGCCCTGTATTCCTGGTATAACTCCCACCTGGTCACGGTGTTTTATCTTGGTGATGAATTGCTGTAATCTCCTTGCTAATATTTTTGCATCAATATTCATTAGGGAAATTGTTCTATAATTTTCTTTCTCTGTTTTATGCTCTGTCTGGTTTAGGTATCAACACAATATTTGTGCCATAAGAGAAATTTGGTAGAACTCCTTCACCTATTTTTCCAAACAATTTTTATAGTATTAGAATTAAATCTTTTTAAAATGTTTGGTAGAATTCACTTGTAAACCCATCTGGCATTGGGGATTTGTTCTTAGGGAGTTAATTGATAGCTTATTCAATTTATTAATCTAAGACAGGGTTATATAAATAGTTTATTTCCTCTTCTGTTAATCTGGGCAGTTTATATTTTGTAAATATTCATCCATTTCATTTCAAATGGCAAATTTATTGGCATACAGTTTAGTAAAATAGCTTCTAATTATTGCTTTAATTTTCCACGTCATTGGTGGTGAATTCACTCCTTTCATTTTTGATACTGGTAATTTGTTTTTTCATCTTTATTTTTTCAATCAAATTAACCAAAGATTTATCTATTTTATTTTTTTTTCATAGAACCAGTTCTTACTTTTGTTTATTAATTCTATAGTTTTCTTACTTTCAATTTTATTAATCTCTCTTTTGATTTTCAGAATTTCTAACTTAGTTTTAAATTAGGGATTTTTAATTTGGTCTTTTTCTAGCTTTTTTAGTTGCATGCCTAATTCATTTATCTCCTCTTTATCTTTTTTGCTCAGGTAGGCATTTAGAGATTTAAAATTTCCCCTAAAACTGCTTTCGCTGCATCCTCTATGTTTTGGTATGTTGTCTCTTTATTGTCATTCTCTTGGATGAAGATTGTGTCTATGATTTGTTGTTTGACCTACCCATTCTTTAGGATTAGATTATTTAGTTTCCAATTAATTTTTTAGTTTATCTTTACATGATTATTTATTACATGTAGTTTTGATTGCATCATGAATTGAGAAGGATGCATTTAGTATTTCTGCCTTTCTACATTTTACTGTGAGGCTTTTGTGACCTAATATAAGGTCAATTTTTGTGTATGTGACATGTACCTCTGAGAAAGATATATTCCATTCTATCCCCATTCAGTTTTCTTCAGATGTCTACTATATCTAACTTTTCCATAATTTTATTCTCCTCTTTAACTTCTTTCTTCTTTATTTTTCTCATTAGATTTATCTAGTTCTTAGAGGGGAAGGTAAAGATCCCCTTACTAGTATAGTTTTGCTCTTTATTCCCATTGTAAGTCATTTAACTTCCCCTCTAAATATTTGGATTCTATACCACTTGGTGCATATATGTTCAGTATTGATATTACTTCATTGTCTATGGTAACTTTTAACAAGATGTAGTTTCCTTCCTTATCTGTATCAATTAGATAGATAGATAGATAGATAGATAGATAGATAGATAGATAGATAGATAGATAGATAGATAGATAGATAGAATTTCCTTCTGCTTTTTTTGAGTTGGGGATGCTACCTCTGTTGTTTTTTCACACAAAAAGCCAAACCTTTTCACTCTGACTGATGTTTACAATTCTTGTTTATTTAAAACAAGTAAAAGCAACTTGACCATTAACAAAGTTAATGTATATTAATGTGGTGAAATATTAAATAGTTTTATAATAGGAAAATGCTGAAGTTTGATCTCTGAAATAAAATCTGAAAATGTCTTTTTATAACAAGTTGAGAAAGCTACTACAACATTAACATTTACTCATGTGGAAAGAGCAGTATTCTTTATTAATTATATTGAAATGAAAGTAATATTTCTCAAACTGTGGGATAAAATAGTTTAATCCATTGTTGTTAAAAAAAAAAAAGAAGAAGAAGAGGGGCAGCTAGGTGACAGAGTAGATAAAGCACTGGCCCTGGAACCAGGATTACCTGAGATCAAATCTGGCGTCAGACACTTGACACTTACTAGATGTGTGACCCTGGGTAAGTCATGTAACCCCCATTACCCTGAAAAAAGAGAGAGAGATTAATGTGAGGAATTCTGAAATACATGGGAATATATATTTGTACATGTGTGTATATATATACAAACATAGGTGTGTATATGACAATGCATATGAAATGGAAAAAATCAGAGTGAAAATACATACATAATTATGAGCTGTGTAAATTTAAAGGGAACTAGAAGTAAACTGGACTCAGAATAATTGTTACAAACAATAAATAGCATTCTTGGAGAAAAAGATAATTTAAAATATTTCCTTCTTGGCTGAAATCTAAGGGATGTTGGGAAGAAAAATGCACATAGCTCCACACATGGCTACTGTAATCATTGTTTTTGTTTCTTTGTTTAAATGTTTTCTTTATCATGAGAGTGTTTGCAGTTGAATAATGGGATGGAGAAGAAATGAGGTAAAGGAAAATTTGCTATATAAGGAAATAGGTGATTAAAATTGAAACAAAATATATTTCAAAAATAAAATCCATTTTCAAAAGAGCAGAGTCACCATTGTATAATGATGAATCATCAGAGGAAGACTTTAACAGAGCCCGTACTGCCAACATATAATGTAAATCTCCAAATAAATTTTGTGACAGATCATTAAACAGATGTGTTGTGATCCTTTAGAAACAGAAAAAGTAAAGCCTAAAAGATGATTTGGAATCAATGAGAAAAATCAAGCCAAAATACTCTTATCTCCTTTTATAAAAAGGGTTTTCTAGACTTAAAGGTAATGTTATAAACAATGTATCTGGATTTGGCACTTCAGTCATCATTTAAATGAAGACTACTAACAAATGTTGAACTAAAAAGGGCTGATAATATAAACCTTCTAGGTCAGTGTAGTTCTATTAATTAATATTGTAATGCTTTTTGACCATTAAATTGTGAGTTCCATTTAGGAATTTGTTTTTGATTTTCTGGGAACCTATACCTTTTATCAAGCTGCCTGACACCTACTAAGATCTTTTTTTTTTTTTCAATTTATAAACATGTTTATTTATTTATTTTCATTTTCAACATTTGTTTAGATAAGGTTTCCAAGTTCCAAATTTTCTTCCTCCCTCCCCTCCCTTCCCCCCCTAGACCACACGTAATCTGATATAGGTCATATAAATAATAACATTAAACATATTTCTGCATTAGTCATGTTATATGAGAAGAAGCAGAGCAAAAATGAAAAACCTCAAAAAAGAAAAACAAGAGCACCCAAAACAAAAGAAATAGTATTGTCCAATCAGCATCCATATTCCACAGTTCCTTTTTTTTCTGGATTTGGAGAGCCTTTTCCATCATGAGTCCTTTGGAACTTTCTTGTACCTATGGATTGGTGAAAAGAATCTGGTCTATCACAGTTGATCAACACACAATGTTGATGATACTGTGCACAATGTTCTCCTGGTTCTGCTCATCTCACTCATCATCAACCCATGCAGTACCTCTAGGTTTCTCTGAACTTCTCCTGCTCATTGTTTCTTACAAGACAATAGTATTCTATTACATTTATATGCCACAACTTGTCTAGGCATTCCCCAATTGAAGGGCAGGCATCCCCTCAATTTCCAATTCCTTGTCACCACAAAAAGAGCAGCTACAAATATTTTTGTACATATGGGAGCTTTTACCTTTTCCAGGATCTCTTTGGGGAAAAGACCCAAAGTGGTACTGCTGGGTCAAATGGTATGTACAGCTTTATAGCCCTTTGGGCATAATTCCAAATTGCTCTCCAGAATGGTTGGATCAGTTCACAGCTCCACCAACAATACATCAGTGTTCCAATTTTTCCACAGCTTCTGCAACATTTATTATTTTCCTTTTTTGTCATATTAGCCAATCTGATAGGTGTCAGGTGGTACCTCAGAGTTGTTTTAATTTGCATCTCTCAAATTGATAGTGATTTAGAGCATTTTTTGATATGATCATAGACAGTTTTGATTTCTTCCTCAGAAAACTGCCTATTTATATCCTTGACCATTACTCAATTGGGGAATGACTTGGATTCTTATAAATTTGATTTAGTTCCCTATATATTTTTGAAATGAATCCTTTATCAGAAGTACTGGCCATAAAAAAAAAATGTTTCCCAGCTTTCTGCATCCTTTCTAATTTTAGATACATTGCTTCTGTTTGTACAAAAACTTTTTAATTTAATGTAATCAAAATCATCCATTTTGCATTTCATAATATTATCTATCTCTTGTTTGGTCATAAATAGTTCTCCTTTCCAAAGATCTGAAAGGTAAACTATTCTTTCTTCTCCTACTTTACCTATGGTATCACCTCTTATATCTAAATCATGTACCTATTTTGACCTTATTTTAGTATAAGGTGTAAGATGTTGTTCTATGCCTAATTTGCTTATTATTTTAAGGAAAGCTCCTTCTATTCCTAAGGTCTCTAGTGTGTTTATTAGGAATGGGTGCTGTATTTTGTCCAAAGTTTTATCTTCACCTATTGAGATAATTATATGATTTTGGTTAGTTTTCTTATTGATGTGGTTGATTATGTTAAAAGTTTTCCTAATGTTGAACCAGCCCTGCATTCCTGGTATAAATCCCACCTGGTCATAGTGTATTATCCTGGTGATCACTTTCTGTAATCTCCTTGCCCATATCTTATTTAAGATTTTAGCATCAATATTCATTTGGGAAATTGGTCTATAATTTATTTTCTCTGTTTTTGGTTTGCCTGGTTTTGGTATCAACACCATATTTGTGTCATAAAACAAATTTGTAGAAATTCTTCACAATTTTTTCCAAATAATTTGTATAATATTGGAATTAATTCTTCTTTAAATGTTTGGTAGAATTCTCTTGTAAACCCATCTGACTCTGGGGATTTTTTCTTAGGGAGTTTATTATGGCATGTTAAATTTCTTTTTCTAATGTGGGCTTATTTAAGAATTTTATTTCCCTTTCATTTAACCTGGGTAGTTTGTATTTTTGTAAATATTTATCCATTTCATTTAGATTGTCAAATTTATTGACATGAAGTTAGGCAAAATATTTCTGAATTATTGCTTTAGTTTACACTTCATTTGTGGTAGAATTATCCCTTTCATTTTTTTAAAGTTTTTTTGTTTTTGTTTTTGTTTGTCTGTTTGTTTTTGTGGGGCAATGGGGGTTAAGTGTCTTGCCCAGGGCCACATAGCTAGGAAGTGTCAACGGTCTGAGGCCGGATTTGAACTCAGGTACTCCTGAATCCCGGGTCGGGGCTTTATCCACTGCACCACCTGGCCACCTCCCCCCCTTTCATTTTTGATACTGTTAATTTGGTTTTCTTCTTTCTTTTTTCTAATAAATTAACCAGTGGTTTATCTATTTTACTGTTTTTTTTTCATAAAACCAGTTCTTAGTTTTATTCATTAATTCTATAGTTGTCTTGCTTTCAATCTTATTAATTTCTCCTTTAATTTTCAGGATTTCAAATTTAGTATTTAATTGGGGATTTCTAATTTCTTTTTCTAGCTTTTTATGTTGCATGCCCAATTCATTGATCTCCTCTTTCTCTTTTTTATTCATGTAAGCAGTTAGAGTTATAAAATTTCCCCTAAGCACTGCTTTAGCTATATCCCATAAACTGTGGTATGTTTCTCATTATTGTCATTCTTTTGGACAAAATTATTGATTGTTTCTATGATATGTTGTTTGACCCATTCATACTTTAGAATGAAATTATTTAGTTTCCAATTGATTTTCAGTCTACCTTTCCTTGGCTCTTTCTTACATGTAATTTTTATTGGATCATGATCTGAGAAAGATGCATTTACTATTTCTGCCTTTCTATATTTGACTATGATGTTTGTGTGCCCTAATACATGGTCAATTTTTGAAAATGTGCCATGTACTGCTGAGAAAAAGGTATATTCCTTTCTATCCCCATTCAGTTTTCTCCAAACATCTATCATGTATAAATATTCTAGTATTCTATTCACCTCTTTCACTTGTTTCTTATTTATTTTTTTGGCTAGATTTATCTAATTTTGAGAGGGGAAGATTCAGATCACCCTCTAGTATAGTATTACTGTCTAATTCCTCTTGTAACTCATTTAACTTCTCCTCTAATAATTTGGATGCTATGCCACTTAGTGCATACATTTTTAATCTTTATATTACTTCATTATCTATAGTACCTTTTAGCAAGATGCAGTTTCCTTCATTATATCTTTTGTTTTATTTTATTTTATTTTTTTGTGAGGCAATTGGGGTTGAGTGACTTGCCCAGAATCACACAGCTAGTACGTGTGAAGTGTCAGGCCAGATTTGAACTCAGGTACTCCTGACCTCAGGGCTGGTGCTCTATCTACTGCACCACCTAGCTGCCCCCCTTATCTCTTTTAATTAGATCTATCTTTGCCTTTGCTTTTTCTGAGATAAGGATTGCTACCCCTGCTTTTTTTACTTTAACTGAAGCATAATATATTTTGCTCCAGCCTTTTACTTTTACTCTGTGTTGTAAACAGCATATTGTAGGATTCTGGTTTTTAATTCACTCTGCAATTCGCTTCTGTTTTATGGCAGACTTCATCCCATTCACATGTACAGTTATTATTACTAACTGTCTACTGCCCCTGCATTCTCTTTTGCCCCTTTCTACTTTCCCCCCCTTCTTTCACCCTATTCCTCCTCACCAACATGTTGCTTCTTACCCCTCCCTCCCCCAATCTGCCCTCCCTTTTTATCCCCCCTTCCCTTTCATTACCTTTAGTCCCTTGCTTTTGCCCTCCCTTCTATCAGTCTCCTCTTTCCCCTTAGCCTTTTACTTCCCTAAAAAATAAGTTAAGTTCCTTTATCCATATGAAAGTATATGTTATTCCCTCTTTGAATCAAATCTAGTTAGAGTAGGGTTAAAACAATGTTCACCCCTCCCTTCTTTCCCTATTGTGATAGGTTTTTTTCACCTCTTCATATGATGTAATTCACCACATTCCACCTCCCTTTTTCTCTTCTCCCCGTAAATTCCCTTTTTAAACTCTTAATTTACTTGATACCATCACATCAAAGACAGTTTATATTTATGCGCTCTGTGTATAATCCTTCTGTCTGCCCCAATACATATACAGTTGTCAAGGGTTATAAGTATTATCTTCCCGTGTAGGGATGTAAACAGTTTAACCTTATTGAGTAACTTTTTTTCCCCCTGTTTGCCTTATTAAACTGCTCTTGTGCCTTGCATGTTGAGATTGATTTTTCTATTCACTTCTGGTATTTTCATCAGGAAACCTTGAAAGTGCCCCATGTATGACCATGAATGTCCATCTTTTCCCCTGAAAGAGAATGCTCGGTTTTGCTGGGTAATAGATTCTTGGATGCAATACAAGCTCCTTTGCCTTCCAGAATATCATATTCCAAGCCTTAATGTTGAAGCTGCCAGATCCTGAGCAATCCTGACTGTGACTCCATGATACTTAAATTGCTTCTTTCTGGCTGCTTGGAGTATTTTCTCCTTCACCTGATAATTCTGGAATTTGGCTTCAATATTCCTTGGAGTTTTCCTTTTGGGGTCTCTTTCAGGAGGTGATCAGTGGATTCTTCCAATGACAATTTTATCCTCTGATTCTATAATATCAGGACAGTTCTCCTTAATAATTTCATGGAATATGAAGACTAGACTCTTTTTTGGATCATGGCTTTCAGGCAGTCCAATTATTCTCTAATGATCTTCCCTGGATGTGTTTTCTAGGTCTGTTGTCTTTTCAATGAGGTATTTCACATTTTCCTCTATTTTTTCATTCTTTTGATTCTGCTTGACTGATTCCTGGTGTCTCATGGATTCATTACCTTCCAATGTCCAATTTTAACTTTTAAGGCCTTGTTTTCTTCAATGAGATTATGAACCTTTTTTTCCATTTGGCCAGATGAATTTTTTTACGGAATTGTTTTCTTCAGTCAATCTTTGGGCTTCCTTTTCTAAGCTGCTGATTCTTTTTTCATAATTTACTTGTGTTGCTTCCATTTCTCTCCCCATTTCTCTCAATTTATTTTTAAAATCCTTTTTGAGCTCTTCCAAGAAGGCTTTTTGTTCTTGAGACCAATACATCTTCCCTCTTGAGGCTTCACGTGTAGGCAATTTGGGGGTATTGTCCTCATCTGAGTTTGTGTTTGCCTCTTCCCTGTTGATACATAAGGTCTCAATGGTGAGAGCTCTTTTTTTGTTTCTTTTGTTTGTTTGTTTGTTTTGTTTTGTTTTGTTTTTTTAGTGAGGAAATTGGGGTTAAGTGACTTGCCCAGGGTCACACAGCTAGTAAGTGTTAAGTGTCTCAGGCCGGATTTGAACTCAGGTCCTCCTGAATCCAAGGCCTGTGCTCTATCCACTGTGCCACCTAGCTGCCCCTTCTTTTTTGTTTCTTACTCATACTGGAGCTTTTTTTTTTTTTTTAAATTTGAGGTCTCTATGGGCAACAGAGTCCCTGTTTCAAGCTTCTTGTGCTGGGGTATAGGCGCTGTGACACTGGCTTTCTACACTGAGGCCTCTATGGCTTGTGTATTTATACCTGCCCTGGCCCTGCTAGCTGCACACTGGGATTGGTAGGTCTGGTTGTGCCTGTCCTATGGGTGGCTGTCCAGCTGGCAACCTGCCCTCCCGGCTAGTTCTGATGGATTTGCCACTGTATTGCTGTGCTACCAGGCTGTTAAGCCAGGATCCAGGGGCCTCAGTTGCTCAGCTGTGGCCCACAGCTTCCAGCTGACTTGCCCTGGACCCCTCTGTGCTATGCTGCACCTCCCTTTTGCCCCAATGAGACCGACCTTTCCTAAAGTCATCTAAATTATCTCTGGTTAGAAGACTGTGTCTCTTTGTCTCTTTGCAGGTTCTCTAGTTTCAGAACCTATCTAGAGCCCTGATTTAATGTTCTTTTTGAGGGAACAGAAGAAGAGCTTAAGCCATTTCCTGGCTACTCTCCTCCATCTTGGCTCTATCCCCACTTACTAAGATCTTAATAACAGTTTGAGGTTTTTTTTTTTCTTTTTGTCTTGACTTAAATTTTATGCATAAAAATAAATTAAAAACTGACCTAACTCCAGTCTCCCAGCTCACATTTTTCCATCACATCCCTAATAATGTCATTAGAAATTTTGTCAAATGCCTTGCTGGAATCCAAATAAAACATTTCTGTTTCATTTATTTGGAAAAAAAATATTAGTTTGAAATGAGTATTTGCTTCTTATTTAATACATGCTGATTTATGATCACTACTTCCCTCCCTAATTACCTTAAAAAATTCTGCTTAAATAGTACACCAAGGCCAATACTTCAATGATATTTATCTACAGCAATGATGGAATTTGTTCTACAGGGTCAGATATCAATTTGTCTATAATTTAGTCCTTGAAAAATTTCTTGAAACACTGAGAGGTAAAGTGACATACTCTTCATCACATAGTTAATAACTGAATCCAAGTCTTAGTCATTCCCACATTAGCACTGGGTTCACTAAGCTGTGCTGAACTAATTGCCTGAATTAAATAGTTTATTTTAGGATTTCTCTGACATTAACCTTAAGTTTACTAGTTTCTATTTTTCAGAATTTGTCTTTTTAGAAGACTCTGGAGTCCTAGGAATTTACAATAGGATGCAACTTGAGTGTCACTTTTGTTAAACAAATAAAATAAACAAATGTCATATCTATGGAAGCTAAGAACAAAAGAGACTCAATAATTTGCTCAAGGTTACAAAACACAAGATTTGAATTCTGACTGAAAATCTAATAATATTTTTAGTGTAACTTTCTTACCATTTTAAAGAATCAGAATGATATTCACCTTCTTTATTACATTACTTCCTCTTTTGTCAAAGATCACCAGCTGTGACTTAAATTTTTGTCTCTTCAAATTCTTTCAGAAGCTTTTGTATGGTTTGTCAAATCTATGAAAATGGATTGAATTTAGAGTTAATACACAATGTTTTGTTGTGATATGTGGAGGAAGTATAAAAGAAGAGTTGAGGATGACACCAGTGTTGGAATTCTGGGTGACTGGGAGGATAATGGTATCCTTTATCATAGTAGATAAGTTTTGAAAAGGGGAGGGACATGTGGTAAAATTAGGAAGTTCTTTTTAGACATGTGGAGTTTGAAATAGAAGTAAATTATGCTCTGTGACCTCTAAGGGACCTATGAACTATATATCAATGGTACTACAGTATAGTCCTATTATCTCTTTGAGAAAACTAGAATATGTCAGATTCTGTAAAATTCACATGTGGAATAAAGTGCTAAGTGATGAATCATTCTTTCTTAAAGGAGGGGGAGAGAAATGCTATGTTTAGGTGACCCCTCTTTGACTGTAAAATGATCTCACCTCATTTGTTTGTGTGCTCTGCTGCTCCAGGAATTGTCTTATGGCATTTGGAGCTATTTGAGGGGTCATATGGAGATGTCTGGAAAATTACTGCTTTTCCGCTGCCACCTTTGCTTCCCCACAGGTGGTTTTACAACTGAATTCTACCAAACACTTAAAGAACAATTAATTCCAATACTATATAAATTATTTGGAAAAAATAAGTGAAGAAGTTCTACCAAATCCTTTTATGGCACATATATGGTGTTGATACCTAAACCAGACAGAGCCAAAAGAGAGAAAGAAAATTATAGGCCAATTTCCCAAATGAATATAAATGCCAAAATCTTAAATAAAATATTAACAAGTAGATTATAGAAATTCATCACTAGGACAATACACTATGATCAGGTGGGATTTATACCAGGAATGCAAGAATGGTTCAAAATTAGGAAAACTATCAACATAATCATCCAAATCAAGAACAAAACTAACCAAAATCAGATGGTTATTCAACAGATGCAGAGAAAGCTTTTTACAAAACACAGCTTTAATTCCTATTAAAAACACTAGTGAGCATAGGAATTAATGAGTTTTTCTTAAAATAATAAATAGTATCCACCTAAAACCATCAACAAACATTATATGTGATGGGAATATGTTAAAAGCATTCCCAATAAGATCAGGGGTGAAACAGGGATGCCCATTTTTACCTCTATTATTTAATATTGACTAGAAATGTTAAGTTTATTAATAAGAGAAGAAAAAGAAATTAAAGGAATTAGAATAGGCAAGGAGGAAACAAAACTATTACTCCTTCCAGATGTTATGATGGTGTACTTAGAGAATCAACTAAAAAACCACTCAAAACAACAACTTTAACAAAATTGCAGGATATAAAATAAATCCATATACACCATAAGCATTTCTATACAAAACCAACAAAACTTAGCAGCAAGAGATAGAAAGAGAAATTCCATTTAAAGTAACTGTAGCCAATATAAAATATTTGGGATTCTACCTGCCAAGACAATCCCAGGAACTCTAATGAATGCAATTACAAAACATTTTTCACACAAATATAATCATATCTAAATAATTGGAAAAATATCAATTGCTCATGTTTAGGCCAAGCTAATATAATAAAAATGACAATTCTACCTAAATTAATTGACCTATTCAGTGCCATACCAATCAGAATACCTAAAATTATTTTATAGAGCTAGAAAAAATATATACCAAAATTCATCTGGAAGAACAAAAGTTCAAGAATATCAAGGGAGCTAATGGGAAAAGATGCACAGGAAGGTGGGATAGCTATAGGCAATCTGTATCTATGCTATGAAGTGGCAGTTTTTGAAACTATTTGGTTCAGGGGCAGCTAGGTGGTGCAGTGGATAGAGCACCAGCCTTGGATTCAGGAGGACCTGAGTTCAAATCCCACCTCAGACACTTAACACTTACTAGTTGTGTGATCCTGGGCAACTCACTTAACCCCATTTGCATCACAAAAAAAAAATATATATATATATATATTTGGTCCTGGCTAAGAAACAGAGTAGGGGATCAATAGAATAGGTTAGGCACAAGAGACACAGTAATAAATGACTATAGTAATGTCTTGTTTTTTATACCCAAGGATGCTAGCTTTCAGGATAAGAACTCAGCATTTGACAAAAAATTGCTGGGAAAACTGGAAGATAGCATGAAGAAACTAGGCATAGACCAGTATCTTATACCACATAGAAAATAAGGTCAAAATGTGTACATGATTTAGACATAATGGCTGATACCATAGGTAAACTAGGAGAAGAAGAAATGGTTTACCTCTCAGATCTATGGAGAGGAGAACAATTTATGACCAAATAAGAGGTAGAAAATAATATGAAATGCAGAATGGATGATTATGATTACATTAAATTAAAAAGTTATTGTACAAGCAGAAGAATTACATCCAAAAATATAAGGAAACTGAAAGCTGGGAAACTTACAACTAGTGCTTCTGATAAAGGCCTCATTTCTAAAATATATAGGGAACCAAATCAAAATTTATAAGAATTCAAGCCATTCCCCAATTTAGAAATGGCCAAAAGATATTAACAGGCTGTGTTCAGATGAAGAAATCAAAGCTATCTATTGTCATATGAAAAAATGCTCTAAATCCCTATTGATTAGAGAAATGCAAATTAAAACAACTCTAAGGCACCACCTCACAACTATCAGCTTGGCTATTATGACAAAAAATGAAATTAATAAATTTTGGAGAAGCTGTGGAAAAGTTAGAACACTAATCCATTGTTGGTGGAGCTGTGAACTGATCCAGCCATTCTGGAGAGTAATTAGGAACTATGCCCAAAGTGCTATGGGACTGTGCATGCCCTTTGACCCAGTAATACCATAGACATCATAGAAAATGGAAAAGAACCCACATGTACAAAAATATTTATAGCAGCTCTCTTTGTGGTGGCAAAGTATTAGAAAATGAAAGAATGCCCATAATTTGGGGTATAGCTGAACAAATTGTTTTATATAAATGTAATAAATGTTTTATATAAATGTATAAATATAAATGTTTTATATAAATGTTTATATAAATGTAATTGTTTTATATAAATGTGCTATAAGAAATAATGATCAGGTAAGTTTCTGAAAAACCTGGAAAGATTTAAGTGGACTGATACTGAGTGAAGTGAGCAGATTCAGGAGAACATTGTAATAAGTAATAAGAACATTCTGTGATGATCAACTGTGATAGACTTCTCTTCTCAGAAATACAATGATCTAAGACAAATCCAAAGAACTAATGATGGAAAGTGTTCTCCACATCCAGAAAAAAAGAATTGTGGATTCTGAATGTAGTTTGAACCATACTGGTTCTACTTTCTTTTTTGAGGTTTCTCCTTTTCATTCTGATTCTTCTTTTACAACATGACTAATGCAGAAATATGTTTAATGTGATTATACATATATAACCTATATCAAATTGCTTTCTGTCTTGGGCAGGGGATAGGGAAGGGAAGGAGAAAGAAAAAATTGGAACTAAAAATCTTATAAAAAGAAATCTTGAAAAATATCTTTACATGTATCTGGAAAATAATAAAATATTTTTATGAAATAAAATAAAAGATAATGTAAGTTGTAAAGAGTTTGTGATCTGTATCACTGGAGGGAAATCATTGAGGATTTGAAGTACTAGTTGTAGGCATATACTCTTTGCTTCTTTCTGACAATCTTTTCCTATTTTCAGCCTTTTGGTAATATTATTTCCCATAATTTCTCCAAGTGATAGTTCCCTATTTATATCTCTCAATTGTGTCAGAACTCTCTGATGAATTTTATCTGAACTAAAAAATTTGAGCTCAGTGCTATGCACTTAGTATGCATTATAGAAACTTGTTGGCTGATTGTTTATCGATTGCTTTTAAAGTTTCTACATTCTCTCCTATTATTTCCCAACTAGTTAGCAATTTCAATTATTTTTAACCCAGTTTATTCTATTTTTCTAGTTTGAATATTAATTTTCTTGTTAAGAAAAATTGAAGAAAACTCACCAATTCTCTTAGTGATGTTTTCTTCTTGTCAATGTTATATCATCTTTCCCAAGCAGTGGATCTCACCATTGTTTCTTCCTTTTCTGGACAGAGTTTAAACCATCACAGGAATATTTTTTCTTTAACTGTCATTTTTCACTCTCAGCTTATGTTGGGGTTGAGATTTTCTAAAACTATTCTGACAGGTTTCTTTTATTTTCATTATACATTGGATTTTCACTGAAGTTACTAAGGATGATTCTGCCCAGTGGCTATTAGGAGGCCCAATTAATCTGCACAGAGAATTTTTATTCATCTATGTCTTAATTACCATTCTTTTTGTTGGAGAGTCCCGTTGAAGAAGAGAAAGTTTGAAGCTTTGAGTTAATTCCATGAGTCAGTAATTCAGTGACTCCAATATTCCCTCTAGTCAACTATATAAATTATACAACTCATTTAAGTCTTCAAGTCTAATTCAGTCTTGATAAAGTCTTAAGTGATATTAAAGTTAGTGTTATGTTTTAGTCTTTTGTCACCTTAAAGGCAGAGGGGTTATTCTTATTCTACTTGGCTTCAGATGGCAGAACTTGGAGCAATGAGTGGAAGTTTTATGGATATAAGAAAAGAAATTCTGAACAATCAAAGCTGTCCAAAAGTGAAATGGCCTGCCTCAAAAATGTACTCTTCTTCTTTAGAGGCTCTAGATCAAGGACAATGTGGGGACCAATTTTTAATTGGGGAGTGCTAGCTAAGCAGCTTGCCACAATATTGGGGCAAGGAAGGAGACCGGCAGCCTCTCTTAAAACAGAACAAGATTTATTTTAACAAGAACAAACTTAAAAAAAAACACACAAACAGGATCAGTAGGATCAAAGGAAAGGAAATAAAAATGGGGAAAGAGAAATTATAATACCTGAAAAATACCACTGTCCAGGAATCAGCTGAAAATACACAACAGAACGCCTGTCGCTCTCCAGCTTCCACCTAGAATCCCCAATTCTCCTCCCCCAAACCTAGAAAAGCCCACACAGTCCCAGCCAATGGAATGGCTGCTCTGACAGTCACATGACTGCCCTCACTAGGTTTCCAATCATTATAATTTTGCCAGGCCCATGTAGATGTCAGTGAGTGGTAATGACATGAGGTGCCAGAGCCCTGGCAATAGCTACAACTAGTGGGTGGAGCACCATGCGGTTTGCGGAGCCCCAGGCCAGTGCTTGCTGAGGCATAAAAACCTCAAATAACAATTAATTCTTTATATTCCCCCCTTTGTTTTGTCAAGAAACTCGGGGCGTTTCCTTGATGGAACAATAAACAATAAATATATTTTTTAAAATAACAGAATGTCATAACCAATGCTAACAAAAAATATACTAATAACAATATAGGAAAGGGAAAATACATATTATAGATGATGTATATAGTAACAGAAGGAAAAACAAAAATTTCCATTTAAAGTACTTAAAATCTTGTCTTCAAAGGAGGGTTGAGATGTCATCAGGGGAACTGGACTCTGGTTTGGATTCTGGCTGTCTCTGGATTCTGGTTGTCTCTGGAACTGCTGGATTTTCATTAATCTTTAGCATAGCATTGTCCAAAAATGTTCAAATTAAATAATAAAAGTTCTTCAAAATATACAAAACAAGTTTAAACTTGATATATATACAGCATATTGGAGTCCCCCCTTTGGAGTATACTCATATCCATATGAAATCAAAATTGAGGTAGTTATGACATTACTAGCACTTTTTCCACTATATGTCTGGATCAAGGCCAAATTTAGTTATGTGTCCATGATGGCACCTGAAAATGTTATAGAAAGGTTACCATACCACATCTCGTGGTGCATAGACATCTAATAATTGTGCTAGGCCTCAGGTGGATCCATTCTGACAATGCCACCAGATTGAGTGAAGAAGACAAGTTAAGTTAAACGAGGTGTATGCATTAGAGCTAACATGACACCATAACATTTTTGGAGTGAGAGAGGAAGAAACTGGACTATGTCTAGCAATTGTGCTCTACATAGCTGCTCTCGTAAGCAAACTATGGACTTTTTGAATGTATTTGGCTGTTCTCTCAGCCTCTATCAGGAGTTTAAATCAGGAAAATATGCTGTCCCAAAATATGCCAATTAGAATATACAAGAGGGGAGCCAAATATTCAATCATGGTGCAGTTCAAAATGAACCAGCTTTTCTCGGACCAGCAAGATAAACGCTAAGTTTTTTGTTTTTTTTTTTTTTAAGAGCAAGGAAGATTGCTTAAGGGGGGAGTGGGGGAGGGGCAAGAAGGTCCCCCAGGTTAGTTGGCTTGTGGCCAAATAAGGTGGGAGGGTGGGTTAAAGAAATTCACTAGGTTAATCAACTCCTGGTTGACTCACCAAAAAATGTGGGGACCAATTTTTAATTGGGGAGTGCTAGCTAAGTGGCTCACCGCAATATTGGGGCAAGGAAGGAGACCGGCAGCCTCCCCCAAAACAGAACAAGATTTATTTTACCAAGAACGAACTTCAAAACAAAACAAAACACAAAGAGGATCAGTAGGATCAAGGGAAAGGAAATAAAAATGGGGAAAGGGAAATTATAATACCTGAAAAATACCACCACCCAGGAATCAGCTGAAAATATGTAGCAGAATGCCTGTTGCTCTCCAGTTTCCACCTAGAATGCCCAATTCTCCTCCCCCCAAACCTAGAAACACCACACACAGTCCCAGCCAATGGGATGGCCACTCTGACAGTCACATGACTGCCCTCACTAGGCTTCCATAAATTATAATTTTGCCAGGCCCAGGTAGATGTCCGTGAGTGGTGATGACATGAGGTGCCAGAGCCCTGGCAATGGCTACAACCAGTGGGTGGAGCACTGTGCGGTTTGCAGAGCCCCAGGCCAGTGCTTGCCAAGGCATAAAAACCTCAAAAAACAATTAATTCTTTTTAACAGAATGCTATTTATTGGTTTTTTGTAGGATGTATTTTTTTAGGTATTAGTTGCATTAGCTGAAGCCTCTTCCATCTGAATATCTGAGGTCACTTCCATCTCTGAAACCCTGTGATGCTATGTCTATGATTCTTTGAAATTCACATTTTTATGTCCATTTAATTTTAAAATGCCTCTTGTCTTATGGGAAATAAATGTTAATCAAGGTCATGGTGGCTCAGCATTGAAAACTATCTAAACCTTAAAAAACCTACAAATTCCCTTTTCTTTTCCATACAAGTTAGATGCTTCATTTCCACTGGGTTCTGGTAGCTTTGTTCAGAAGTCTTTACTATTTCCCCTGCTCCTTGTCCTTTGCAGCTAAACATTCCTTTGCAGTAACTGGCCCATTCAAACTCATCCTTTCTTCCCACCATTTAACCCATATAAATAATAGTATGCTATTTATATTTTGTTGTTACCTTTTAAGCTATACACCCACTGTTTCTTTTCAAGGTTCAATACTACTCTTTTCACTCCATTGCTTACCTTTGTCAATTCCCCACTGTTCTCCTTTGACAGCCTACTGTTTGTTGTTTCACTGTAGTTTTTACCATCAACCCAGGTACCCAATGCTGTCAACCTACTTATCTTAAAGTTGTACCTATCCAAAAACACAGTTTTCTACTACCCTTGAGATCAGAGCCCAGCTTGTGTTCCTATTAATTAAGATAGAATTATAATGCCTATTTTAGGGCAAATAATGCTTTTTTCAGACTCTTAGTTTAATATTGACTATTTATTCATCAATCTTCAGTATATCCCCACATAGTGGACATCTAATTAAAAAGAACTTTTTTGTGGAGATAGATGAGTTGTTATGTATGAGGGTGAGATATTTGATTGTCAGACTCATTATCAATAGAAAAATTTTGGACATTCACAGTCTTAAGAAATATTATTCAGATTTTTAAATATTTACACATGGAAGTTTTTTTTTTTTCTTTTTCTATATATGTCTTAGTCAATAAGTTATTAACAGATTTTCCAACTTGGCATTCTCTAGTAATGTGGACATACAATATGTCTTCTACAAATACCACTTTGTTCAAGTAACCTTACTGATCAATAGCCTTACATGGGTCTCCAGTTAATAAACAATAAAGCCTCTACTTAGTAGCCTGGAATCCAAGACCTGTATTATAACTCCAATGTACATTTCCAACAGTATTGCCCATTTTCTCCCAAAATGAAACCTTTGTCTTAGTAAGGCATATATCTATGCTTTATTTCATAAGCATACTTTGTATTTTTCTTGTCCCTTAATTTTAATCACTCTATTTGCTCATTTTGACATGCTCTGCCCATTGCATTTAAGTTCATATTGATCCTTCAAATACCTTATAATAGCTTTGTCACTTTATATATGAAATCTGCCTTGACCAACTTTTTTCCCTATATTATCATAGCACTAACTTTCTGTCCAACATATTTGATCTTTGTATATTTTCTTATATTCAGGAAAAGGGACTAAATTATCCATGCCCTTTGACAAATAATTCCCATAATTGACATAACTTTGTATATCAGACTTTTATACATGCCTGAATGTGTGCCATACATTTTTGTTCTCCAAATTCGAGCATAACATCCTTTAAACCAGTAAATATGCCTTGTTGTTCTTCATATTAACTACATTTCCAAGAATAACCTTGTAAAGATAGTTAGCGCAGTCCATAAGGTAGCAGCAAGGTATACATTTTCTATGACAAAATAAAAAAAAAGTTGCAACCAGTGTTCCAAAAGAAATATAAATCAGTAACAATTTATATGCCTCTTAGTGGCTTGCCTAGGCAGATTGAGGGCAAATGTTGAATAGCTGGTTTACAGATTGTCACTTGACTGCTCACAATAACAAATATTTGCATAAGGATTGATGGAATTATGTCTCTCAGGGTGAGTAGAAGGAATAGTAGAAAAATGCAGACATTATAATCATGCTCATGAATAGCCCTCGTTGATTTTTTTCATAATAACGTCTTTGATAACTCATTCCAATTTTGCCTCCTCTTTTCTTTTTACTGAGAATGACTTACTACTATGCAATTCTATTTTTTAATGGATAGAAACTAGCTAGATACTATTTGGAAGTATACGTCTAATACTTTCCAAACTTGAAATATACTTTTTTGTGATTTGCTCAGAACAAAGTGATTTTCTAATTTTATGGAATGCTGCATAAATATTGCATAATGTTCTTTATTAAGGGCACTATGCTCAAGGGATGAACTCTTTCATGAAGAAGAGAAATAGAGGAGAAAAAGACTTTCTTCTTTAGTCTTCCCCATAAGACCAAACAAATATTTCAAAAGACAGAGAACTTAGAACCTCCAATCAAAGTAATCAGAAAATGTTAGTAACCATAATACTGGGATATGCACTATATGTGCGCATTGTGAATGTTTCACTTCAGTGAAAAGTGAGAAAAAAGTGTAGACTTTCCTATAATATATAATCAGAGAAAATAAATAAAAAGTTTAACTTTGGGGAAGAGGAGTTTCTTTTTATTTTTGAGAGACAAAATCCAAGGACAATATATCAAGTTTTATTAATTGAACTAAAAAAAGTATATGAGAAAAGACTCCTGAACCTTTGAATTTGCTGAAACCCAGTAGTTTAAAAAACAACAACAAATACTTTTGCATAAGTATGTCTGGGTTAATAAGTTAATATTATGCAATACAATGTATGTTCCTATAGTAGCTAAAACATTTCAGGTAGGTTTCAAGACTAGGTGTCCCATTACCAATCATAACAAAATGATTGACCTTACATTTTTATATGTAGCCGATTTTATTTATATTTTCAGGGTCATTGTCTCAGAAAATAGAACCTTTATATTAATAGTAATTATGCAAGCACTGTAAATAAACTATGAATACCATTTTTCTAAGGCAAACCACAAACTGGGCATACATATACCCTAAAGAAGTCAAACACCTAAACAAAAGCATACAATGTACTAAATTTTATCATAACATCACTCTTTATTATGGTAATATATTAGAAAAAAAAGGGAGTACCCAGATATTCTGTAATGACCATTAAAAACACGCTTTGGTATTTAAATATACAAAATAACATACAGTAAGAAATTATGAACACGAGGAATCCAGAGACTTAGAGCTTGAAGGGACCTTGGACGTGATCAAATAGATCACCCACATTTTACAGATAAGATAACTGGGATTCAGAGAGATTAAACAAATTCGCCAAGCTCACATGGATAGAAATTGCAGAGGTAGAATTTGAATCCATGTCACCTGACTCCAAATCTATTGTTTTTTCCACTGATTTATTTTTATATTTGAGAGGTTGGGAGGGTGGGGGATTTACCAGATCCTCCAGTCAAGGAAAGGACCCAGAACACTACCCTTCTGCAGGACTTCAACTTGTCCCCATGCCCGGCACACACTCCTCTTCACTTTATTTTTATAAGTTATCTTCTACCATTAGGTCGTTAGCACCTGGAGGGCAAGGACTATCTTTTGCCTCTCTTTGTATTCCTAGCACTAACAAAGAGTTTGGCAAATAGCAGGCACTTAATAAGTTTATTGAATGACTTTCTGAACTTCAATGCTATTATTAGCAGAATGTTTAGCCTTGGAGTAATTTACAATTCTTCCCTCTGATTCAATATGCCTTATCCATCCACAATCCCTCTCAACCCTGGCTCCTGAAAGGCACTCTTTCATAACCTCAACATCTTAGAATCCCTAATTTCCATACCTTATACATAAAAACAATTTATTTCCTCTCAGCTGATGGTTCCTTCTCATTTCCTACACCCTACCAGATTATAACTATTGTTTATAAACTACATTTGACAATGTTTTCTTTCCAATAGAATATGAATTCCTTTGTATCAGGGATCACTTCATTTGCCTTTATATCTGCAGCACCCAATTCAATATCTGGGACATAATCCTGTAAAACTCTCATACACAATTTGAACTTTATCTTCAATATGCATCTTTGTATTTATACTTCCCCTAACTGTCTCCATCAGTTCCTCATCACCTTTTTTCTTAAAATACTGCCCCAAAGGGGCAGCTAGGTGGCACAATGGATAGAGCACCAGCCCTGGAGTCAGGAGGACCTGAGGTCAAATCTGGCCTCTGACACTTAACAGTTACGAGGTGTGTGACCCTGGGCAAGTCACTTAACCCCAATTGATTCACAAAAAACAACAACAACAATAACAACAACAAAATACTGCCTCAATCTTCTGCTGCTTCTTCTTTCTCTAGCTTCAGACTTATCCAATAATGTCAACTGTAAATTACTTGATATCAAAGACTATTTCATTTTTGCCTCTGTCATCCCAGATTGTTTGTAGTTGATGCCTGCTAAATGCAAAGTTAATCATATTTGAATTGCTGCCAGTTAATTAATTTTAAAATTAATTTTCAGTATGGCAGCTAGTTGACAAGTAAATGGCCAGGCATGGATTCAGGGAGACGTGATTTCAATATGGATTCAGAAAATTACTAGCTGTGTCTGGGCAAGTCACCTGTCTATTTACCTCAGTTATGTCATCTCTAAAATGTGTGTAATAACTCTTACCTCACAGGGTTGTGGGAATCAGACCAGATAATTGTAAAGAACTTAGAACAATATCTGAAAGACAGTAAATGCTACATAAATATTTGTTATTATTATTATTAATGGTAGTAGTAGTAAAAATGGACCATTTTGCCTAATATGTAGCATGTAAATTGATGGCTATTATATATATTCAAAATGCTTCATAATTTTGTTTTTTTATATCCTTAGGGAAATTATTTTATTTTAGGACAAGTGTATGGCTGATAATGGACCTACAGATAGGAGAAGAGACTGAAAAAATAGGATAAGATGGGCAAAGTTAGAAGTGTAGAAACAATTCATCAGAATACACCCAGTCCTGATAAATTACAACAAAACTAGTTTTCTCCTTAGAGACATATAAGCAATTTAGTCTTGAAACACAAAAGTAGCAGATATCATAGAAAGGTTTTGGATCAAAGTTGAGCTGATAGTATTTTATTAATTAATTTCTTTATTTTTTGCAGGGCAATTGGGGTTAAGTGACTGCCCATGGTCATATAGCTCATAATTGATAAGTGTCTGAGGTCGGATTTGAACTCAGGTCCTCCTGAATCCAGGGCCAGTGCTCTATCCATTGTGCCACCTAGCTGCCCTGATAGTATTTTTTTTAAAAAGATATAAATACAGAGGGGAAGTAAAAATATGTGTTCAGTTTTCAAACATTTGTTAATTATGTGCAAAGCACTGAGAAATATGATGGACATGCAAAGATAATAATGCAATAGTTCCTGTCCTCAAAAAGTTTACATTCTTCTAGGGGAGAAGAGAGAGGACACTGACAAATAGGGGTATCAAGGAAGGATTAGAAAAGAAGACACCACCAGAACTGAGCCTTAAAGGAAGACTAGTATGAGCAATATCAGAAAGAGTGAGGGGAGGTCAAGTATGCAGTCAAAAACTGAGAAAACCAACGAATTAAACAGCAAAAATCAAGCATTCATGTGAACAGACAGTGTTCCAGCAATAAGGATACCTTGATAATGAAGTATCCTTTTTTTCTTTTTCTTTTCTCTCTCTCTTTTTTTTTTCAGGGCAACGAGGGCTAAGTGACTTGCCCAGGGTCACACAGCTAGTACGTGTCAAGTGTCTGAGGCCGGATTTGAACTCAGATCCTCCTGAACCCAGGGCCAATACTGTGCCCCCTAGCTGCCCCCAAAGTATCGGGTTTTTTTGTTGTTGTTTAATTCAAGATCTTCTTATCACATCATTCCTTCCAGAGAATATAATATTTAGAATTAGGTAAATAGAAATGATTCAGTGGATATTTCTTATTCTGGGAATATGAAAACTGGGATCAGACTAAGCCTAACAATGTTTTGAATTGATATCTTCATTCCAATCATGATTTTGAGTAGTCTAGAAACCATTCTATACTAGTTTCCATCTCCATGTCTTTTCTCTGACAATTCTTTCAGTCTCAATACCTTCCAAAGTCATAGGGTAATAGGATCCCAGATTCAGAGCTATGAAGAAACCCAGAAGCCAACATTCTCATTTTACAGATGAGGAATCTTGGACCCTGAGGAGATTAGGTAACTTGGACAGGGTTATGAAAGTATTAAGTGTTCGAGTATAGGTTTTCCTGAATCACAAAAAGAAAACAAAAAAAAACCCAACAGTGTTCTATTCACAGATCCCAAATCTTACATATTATTTCATGTCCATCTCAAGTCTTACCACTTCCAATGGAATTTCCTTGACCATTCAGCTATCCAGAGATTTCTCCTTACTTTGAATTTCTATCTTGTGCAATCTGCATGATCACTTAGAACTTAATTACACATCATCTTTTGTGTTTTTTTAAAGCAATGACTTACCAATTATTTATGAATAGTAAAATAGTTTTTTACATGTTTTCAACAAGGTATAATTTTCAAAGTTCTGTGAAATTCTTTCAGACTGTACATTATTTTATCATTATACTATTCTTGCAAGGCAGGCATTTTACTTCCATATCTGTTCATCCTCTTCCCTAAACTTTTTTTTTTTTTTTTGGTGAGGTATTTGAGGTTAAGTGACTTGCCCAGGGTCATGCAGCTAGTTAGTGTCAAATGCCTGAGGCTGGATTTGAACTCAGGTCCTCCTGAATCCAGAGCCAGTGCTTTATCCACTGTGCCACCTAGCTGCCCCCCCCCAAACTTCTAATATATTCACTCCCCACCTTTGCTGATTAAAATACTGTTCATGCATTAAAGTCCAATTCAAATGCCACTTCCTCCATAAAACACTCTTTGATCCATATCTGATCAAATGAGATAATATTTATAAATCACTCAGCACAGTGCTTGGCACATAGTAGGTACTATATAAAAGTTTCTTCTATTCCCTTCCTTTCCCCCTCACCTACCACCGCAACCTCCACTCCTAATTAATCAGAACTTATTCCCTCAGATATCACATGAAACTTTTTTTTTTTCTTGTTGTTCTTTACTTTAGGAGCAGCTTGGTTTATTGAGAGGCATTGCATTGCAGTGAAAAGAAAATGAAATTTAAATCAGAGGATAAGTCCAAATTCTAGCTGGGCCAGGTGGCACAATCACACAATGACTATCTCATAGAATGTAAGCTCCATGAGGCCCTCGATGATTTAATTTTTCTTTATGTGTCTTCATTACCTAGCAAAGTGTCTAGCATGATTAGGTGGTTAATATCTGTTGATTGTAAGACTATGGCAAATCAACCTATGTGAGACGCAGTTTTCTTTACTGAGGGGATAATATGTGCACCACTATTCTACAGTGTTCTTTTATGAAAAAAGTGATTGCTATGGAAATGTGAATTCCTATTTCACATAATATTATGCTTTATTGATATTGACATTAATTCACTCTATCACCTGATGGAGTGTAAGCACCTCAAGCATGAGAATAAAGTTCTAGAATTTTTTTTAATCTCTTCACGTAACATACATAGTGTCCTACTGAAAATAGATGTATAATAAATTTGTGTAGTACTATATAATAATGAATCAAATTTCATAACATTCACAAAGACAATTGTTGGGTTAAAAGTACTCTCAGGATATAGTTGGCAAATTTAGGTGGAATTCCTAAACATGTTTTCAGTTCCAAATCAGATAATACCTTATTCATAAAAATCTCTTCTGGGTTTCTATTCTCACGCCCCAACCTGGACAATTATTTTCTCTTTAAACTCCTGATAACCTTCGTGTACTCCACATGTGTAACACACATGTATAATATATGCACACATATTAATTAATTTATTTATACTTATGTTTATATGCATACACACATACATGTCATATACATTTTATTAGTTTATAAACTCATTGATAGCAAAGGATTATGTCTCATTCATCTTTGCATCTCCCATAGAACCTTGCACCTCAATTTGTATATATAGACAAATAAATAAAAATGACATAGCAGATGTGCTAAACTATGAAAGTATCTTCCCCACTATATTTGTTACTTCCTTTTAAGTACAACTAATGCACTTTGTAAATCTTACTAGGTTTTTTTTCCAATAAGCAAGTGGAGCAGATTGATGATGACTTTTCTTTTTCTTCCTTTGCTTCTGGCTTTCAAGACTTTGCCACAATTCCCCAGCATGTATCTTCTCCTTCTAACTCCCTCTGCCCAATCCCTCTTCTTTTTCAGTTTACCTTTTTGTATTATCTTCCCAGCTCAATGAGTACAGGAATTATCTTATTTGGGGAATGTATTTATACCTCCAAATCTTAGCACACTGCTTTGGCACATAATGAATCTATCTATCTATCTATCTATCTATCTATCTATCTATCTATCTATCTATCTATCTATCTATCTATCTATGTATCTACACACATATGTACACATACATACATATGTAAATATATACACATCCATACATATACATCCATACATATACATATGTGTGTAATTACGTGTTGCCTTGTCTCTTCTGTTGGCAACCCTTTTAGATATATAATTTTGCCTGTGCTCATACACATATAAGTGATAGGAGATCTAGAAATTTAAAAAAAAAGTCTATGTAGATATACTGGTTTTAGCACTAGAATCTTCATCAAATATATGTATGAACAAACTTGAATAGTTTCTGAATAAAAGGCTTCTTCAATCAGAAGATCTTAGGATTCATTTAATGTGTCCTGTATTCCATGGATAGTAAATGTGTGAAGATATTATGGATATTATCTATTAGGGTCTTGTTTATCAGATGTTCTAAGAATAGAAATAGGCATAAAATCACCCAAGGGTAGTGTCAATTGTACAACCTTACAGTGCTCAGCAGGTCACATGTGCCTTTCTAAATAATTAGGATGAATTTCATTAAAACATTTTTCAGTATCAGAGAATGAGGCTGTTACTTTTTCTACAAATGCAGATGGATTTCAGTCACATTCTTCTACTGTTAAGCCAATTCCTTTTAAATGAACATGGTATCATAATTTTCAGTTTTCTTATAAGGTTTGGCTGGCAAAAATATCAAGCAAATAAAAATTAATGAAAAACATTTAGGAATTTCAGTATTCCATATTTCACTGAATTTATAAGTATCTTGTAGACTGTTATCCCCAAAAGGCTCCCTAATTTTGCAAAGGTTATATAAATTCTTTGTTCCATTACAATAGAAAATAGTTAAAATGTTTAGGAGGAAAATTTAGTTCAGTTCACTATCTGTATTACATGTACAAAAACATTTGAAATATAGAATTGTGTAATCATGGAATTTAAAGGTGAAAGAGATCTCAAGAATCTAGTACAACTGTGATAATACAAGCACATATTCATTTGACAAAAATCAAATGACTATTATGTGCTAGGTACTTCAAATCTTTTTGTGGCACCAAGGTCAGAAGATAATTTTTATCTCTCCATTCCTGGACCCTGAAGGCTGCATTTGACATCACTATGCACACATATCCCAAAGGAGTCTAGTACCCAGGACAGGTAAGTGAGTCATCTAGAAAAGTCTATAATCACAGTTCTTCCACCATGATAAATAGCTCTAGTCTGCTATCAATCCTGGGAAGTTCTGCTCTAACAAAATTGTGGAACTCTTTCAAGGGTTAAAGGAATGATTTCATTACACAGTTTTGCTATGGGAGAATCTACTCTTTGCTGTCATGGCATAGTCATTGGTCACCCAGAGCTTGAAGGGAGAAAACTGGGCCCATGGTATAGCAATTCAGAATCCTAGTATATTTACTCTAGTGTGATAAAATGTTTACTTTCCTTGCTCTGACTTTTCTGCATCCTTCAATGTGACTTGATTTCAAATCCTATCCTTGCTTGTTTACCAATGTGAAAGAAGTGACAGAAATGAATTTAAACTCTTGCTGTAATGCAGAATACTGAAAAGGTTAAAATCTGTATTTATAAGTCTACTGAAAGTGATAAGGTTGAAAGGGATGTCCCTAATGTGGAAACAATTAAAAGGACCAGAGTTCAGCAAGCATTTATTCTATCTCAAGAATGAAGTTAGAGGGCAAAGGGATACTTCTTACAAACTTGGAAGCTGCATTTCATTTTTTTTCCCAATCAACTAAGTCTAATATCCATTCCTAATGTAAGGTAAATCAGGTGTATTTATTTTCAATATATTAAGACTGACAGGAAGCAGTTGACATTTCTACTTGCTAATATTGTATTGTATGTACTTCCTTCTTCACTGAGTGCTTTGGGAGTAATTAGGTTTTTGTTTTTTAAATAACAACTCATCTAGAAGCCCACAAATGTGGTAGACATTGCAAGCACTATTTTCTTTCACCAGAAAACACAAACGAGGATTAGATTCAAGAGAAGTCATCACTTTTGTCAAAGTAGACAGGTTGAGATGATCCATGGACCACACAACCTCCCCACCCCCAAGAATCTAAGCATGAATATTTATCAAGGAGCTGACAGGAATGGAATTTGCTTGCCTCATGACAGGAAAGTCAACATGCAGAAACTCCCAGGGCAAAATGGGGAGCAAAGAATGAAGTGCATCTCTTGGTTCCTAGATGAAGGAAAATTTACTTCTTGTTATCTACCCATGTGGGCTAGAATTTCCAAGTCTCAAACTACTCCCTAAATTATAGTAAATCAGAACCAGGACTGGCATGATTTCAGGGGTCCCAGGAAGGACTACCTTTGAAGTATCTCCCCCATAGGATTCCTGATACTGGCATTTCTTTCACAGAGACTAAGCTTTTCATTTTGCAATGAAAGAAGAAAATAAAATGCAAATGCTCCCTTAGAGAGGAGATGTAGAGGTTTAAATTCATAGTAAGTTATAAATGTTTGATCTCAGACAAAGGCTTCAAAGAAGATTTTGATACTGAGGTCAGTCTAAGGATACTGGGAGATGAGAAGTTCCTTAGGAAAAGGGATGAAAAATTAAATGCCAAGAGTATCAAAAAAGAGTTGATTTTTCTGCCTTCACATGAACCAAAGAATATATGATGTTTTAGGACCTTTATCATCTTTTACCATTACATATGATCATTTTATGCATTTATTTTGGTAGTTTAACTATGAGAATTTACAATGTATACAGAAGGCATTATTCTATACCAATCAAGAGCATTCATACACATAACAGAATTTGAAAATGGAGGGGATCTCAAAGAGGTCATTTAATACAACCCATATTTTAAAGGAATCTCCACTATAACATAGCCAACAAATGGTCATCTAAGTTTTGTTTGAAGTCTCATGAGGTCCTCAGGTGGTTTATTATTTTTGTGAATGCTTTAATTGTTAGTATATAGTTGTTGTTTTTGTTGTTATTTCTGTACCTTAAGCTCAAATTTGTCTCTTTTGTTTTGCAACTTCTACACGTTACTCTGAGTTTTGTCCTCTAGGGTTAAAACAAAAAGTTTAATCTCTATTGTACATGACAGCTATCATGTATTGAAGACTTCTTTAATGTTCCCTTGGGCTATATTTTTCCAAGCTAACTAGCCCCTTCAAAGGATCCTCATAAGGTAAACTCAAAGCTCACTATTATGCTGGTTGATCTCTTCAGAACAATCTCTTGTTTATCAATGTTTCTATTTAACTGTAGCACACATGCCTGAACACAATACAAAGATTTTGATGAAAGCAGAACTTCTGATACTATCATACCATTATTCCTAGAAACTGAGTTGTTTTAATGCATCACAATATTGCATTCATTTTTATGACTACCACATCACACTCTGTCGTTACTACTAGTTATTCTTAAAAATAACTGTTCTCTACTTTACCAGCTTTTGACTTGTTTTCTTTAAATGTTTTTGCAAGGCAATGAGGGTTAAGTGACTTGCCCAGGGTCACACAGCTAGTAAGTGTCAAGTGTCTGAGGCTGGATTTGAACTCAGGTCCTCCTGAATCCAAGGCCAGTGCTTTATCCACTGTGCCACCTTGCTGCCCCAGCCTTTTACTTGTGATGCTTATTGTTTATATCAAGTATAAGGCTGCATTTACTTCTGTTAATTTCACTTTACTAGATTCTTCCTAATGTTTACTATCATCTAGTTTCTTAGCAATATCTTCCAGCATTTTATCACCTTCATGTTTCATGATCAAAGAATCTATTCCTTTATACCAGTCATTAATAAAGTGTTTGTAACATGGCCAATCACAAAATACTGGAGTGTTTCAGTACAGATATCTTGGCATGGTGACATTCAAATATTAACAACTATGCTGGACCAGTTCAGAATGTATCAAACTGTGATTGTATCCTGCAAAAATCTCTATCTTTTCAAGAACAATGTTTGACATATTAACATCTTTGTGAAATTCTAGGAAAATTATAGCCACATCATTAATTTAATAATCTTGTCAAGGAAAGAAAAATGAGGTTAGTCTTACCTGACCTATTTTTGGGGAAAGCCACTCTGGTTCTTCACAATCACTTTTTAACTTTAAATTTTTAATTACTATCTTTTTAATGCTTCATTCTAGAATTTTTCCAGGAATCAAAATCATGTTCACTGGTCCCCAATTTGGAGGCTTTATTCTCTTCCCCTTTTTTGAAAATGAACATATTTATCCTCCTGTAGCTTGGGTTACTGCCCTTATTATCTATGATCTTTCAAATATCTTTGGCAGTTGTTCTACAACAACACCTTACAGTTCTTTCTGTTTCCTGAAACATAACTCATATGCCTTAAATGATTTGATTTCATTAGGGTTAACTACAAATTTTCCTATTATCCTAATTATCTTGGGTACAAGCTCACTGTCAGGTCATTTTCTTCTGGCATTTTCAGGGCTGAAGTCATTCTTTTTAGAAGAGAAAACAGAAACAAAATAGGAATTTTGCAACTTGCCTTCTCTATAGTCTTGGTATTCATACACTTATCTTTGATCTTTCCTTTTCTAAAAAAAATAATTTAAAGTAAATATTTTATTACCTTGAAATTCCTTTGCAAACCTCAGCCAATTTTGCATTTAAGCAATTCTGACAACATTTTTAATAGGAACGTTTCACACTTATCTTTCTTCCATGAAGCTTGCCATTACTTTCATATTCTATAGATTCCTGTTCATAATCAAAGTTCATTTGTGAGTTCTTTGTGCATTCATATCATTATCTTCATAAAAATCTTATTCTTTTTCTTCTTATTGAATTTTTCACCTTTTTTCTGTTAAATATCCACTATGGAGTGTATTTCATTTCCAAGGGGCCACATACACACTCAATGAATGCGCATAAAAATATATTTTGCCCTGAGGAAAAGTGGGAGGCAAAAGGGATGAAGGGGGAGAGAAGAAAAGAAGGGAAGGCAGATTGGGGGAGGGGGCAGTAAAAAGCAAAACACTTTTGATGAGGAATAGGGTGAAAGAAAATAGAAAATAGAGTAAATATCAGGGGAAGGGAATAGGATGGAGGATAATACAGTTAGCAATAGTAACTGAAAGAAATGATGAACAGTATGATATCAGAAGGAAGTAAGAAAAATGAAAATCATTAACAAAGGAAGAATTGAAGGTATCTGAATACAGATTGAAGCATAATTTTATTTGTTAGCTCCTCTTTCTACAGTTATTTTGACTATTTTCTTTCACCTGACTAATGTGAAGATATCTTGCATAGCTGCACATGTATGACTTATGTGGAATTTCTTGATTTCATTAGGAGGGATGAGGAGGGAAGGATTAAGAAAATTTAGAACACAAAGTTCTCTGCCAAGATGGCAGAGGAGAGGCTGTGACTCCCACAAGCTCCAGATAAACCCGTCCATTCACGCCCAAATAATGCGGTAAAAATCAAAACCCAGAACAGCCTAATGCACATAAGAACAGAGTGAGACTATTTCTCCGCAAAAGAGGGCAATTCTGATCACCTACTGATCAGTCTGAACAGCTCAGCAGGTGGTCCGGACCCAGCCAGGGACATTGCTTCCAGGGCATGTCAGAGTCTTCAGCACCAGCAGTTTCTGAGGCTCCGATCATGGACTGGTGAGGGGGTTCTGCGGTAGCCCAGGGTAAAGTGGAGGCAGTATCTACTGGAGTTGGGGAAAAGTGCCCTGGGTCTGAACCAGTGGGCTGAATTGAGTGAGTGGTGGTGACCCAATGGGGGAGGGGTAAAAGCATGCCAAGCTTCTGACCATAGAGAATCAAAGTTCAATCAGACTTCTGTTTCCGGGTCAAAGAGAAAGCGACTGTGAACAAGCCAGGCAGGCTGAGAAGAAGCCCAATCACTCCCTGGGCCATGCTGTAGCATGAACAGTGTGCCGTGGAAGCAGCACTACACTTTAAGAAGGAATAAAAAGCGAAGAAATAGAAAGCCAGGATGAGTAGGCAGAGAAAGCAGAAGACCATCAAAAACTTCTTTGGGGGAAAAGTAGACCTCAATACATCCTCAGAAGAAGAAGATAATAATAGGGTCAAAGTTCCAACATCCAAAGCTTCCAAGAAAAATATGAACTGGTCTCAGGCTATGGAAGCTCTCAAAAGGGACTTTGAAGAGAAAGTAGGAGAGATAGAACAAAGATGTAGAGGAAAGAGAGGAAGGAATGGAAAGAGAAATGAGAGCAATGCAGGAGAGTCATGAGAAAAAAGTCAACAGTTTGAAAAGCCAAATGGAAAAGGAAATTAAAAAACTGTCTGCTGAAAATAATTGCCTAAGAATTAAGATTGAACAAATGGAAGCTAGTGACCTTATGAGAAACCAAGACACAGTAAAGTAAATCCAATTGAATGAAAAAATAGAGGGCAATGTGAAATATCTCCTTGGTAAAACAGCTGACCTAGAAAATAAATCTAGGAGAGATAATTTGAAAATCATTGGATTACCTGAAAACCATGACCAAAACAAGAGCTTAGACACCATCCTCCAAGAGATTGTGAGGGAAAATTGCCCGGATATTCTAGAAGCAGAAGCTAAAATTAAAATTGAAAGAATCCACCAATCACCTCCTGAAAGAGATCCCAAAAGGAAACCTCCAGGAATATTATAGCCAAATTCCAGAACTCCCAGGTCAAGGAGAAAATGTTGCAAGCAGCTAGAAAAAAGGAATTTAAATACTGTGGAGCTCCAATAAGGATAAAGCAAGATCTAGCAGCTTCTACATTAAAGGACTGGAGGACATGGGATATGATATTCCAGAGGGCAAAGGAACTGGGACTACAGCCAAAAATCACATACCCAGCAAAACTAAGCATCATCTTTCAGAGGAAAACATGGAATTTCAAGGAGAAAGAAGACTTTTAGGCATTTGTTATGAAAAGACCTGAACGGAATAGAAAATTTGACTTTAAAATACAAGACCCTGGAGAAGCATAAAACGATAAATAGGAAAAAGACTTCATGAGGGATATTAAAAGATCAAACTATTTATATTCCTACATGGGAAGATAATACTTCAAACTCATAAGAACTATCTCAGTAAGGATTTAACAGAGGACACAGGTCTGAACTGAATATGAAGGGATGTTGTATTTAATTCTTTGTGGGGTGTCTTATGTCTGGGGCCAGATTTGGGCTTGGGGCCTCCTGGGTCCAGGGCTGGTGCATTGTCCACTGTGCCACCTAACTAACCCATAATGACATCCTTAAAATACGGTTGAGGTGTAGGAGAAATAGACTGCTGGAGGGGGAAGAGGAGAGATGGTCTGGGGAGAGTTTGTTCACATGAAGGAAACAAGAAAAAAGCTTATGGAGGGTAGGGGAAGAGGGGGAAGGAATTGGGGAGTGAGTGAACCTTAATATCATCATAATTGACTCAAAGAAGGACTAACACACATACTCAAGTGGGTATAGTAATATATTTTTGCCCTGAGGGAGGGGAGGGAGATAAGGGGGGGGGGATAGGGGAAGGAGGGAAGGGCAGATTGGGGGACAGAGCAGTAAAAAGCAAAATACTTTTGAGGAAGGTAAAGATGTTCTGCATAATGGCACAAGTATGACATATTGAATTGCTTGATTTCATAGGGAGGGTTGAGGAGAGAAGAAGGAAGAAAATTTGGAACATAGAATTAGCTCAAAGACCTTAAACTCATCAGAGTTGGCTCATGGAGGGAATAACATTCACACCCAGTTGGGAGGAGTAATCTATTTAACCCTACAGGAAAGTATGAGGGGAAGAAGATAAGGAAGGAAGGGTGAAAAAAAGGGAGTGCAGAGTAGGGAAGGTGACAGTCAGAAGTAAAACACTTTTGAGGCGGAATAGTTTAAAAGAAGATAGAAAATAGAGTAAATATCATGGGAAGGGAATAGGATGGAGGGAAATAGTTATGATGATTGAATATAATAGCAAAACATATGGTACCTACTTTGCGGGGCTAATATGAAGAAAATTCTTTGTCAAGTTTAAGGTACTTTATTTAGGTTATGATGAACAGGATACTATCAGAAAAACCTGGAAAGACCTACATGAACTGAAGCAGAGTGAAATGTACAATATACAAAATAACAGCAATAGTGTCAGATGATGTGCTGGGAAGCATGTGGTTATTTTCAGCAAGGCAATGGTCCAATATAACCCTGAAGGACTTATGAAAATGGGAACCCATCTACAGAGAAAGAATTAATAGTATATGAAAATAGAAGGAAACACTTTTTTTCTTTTCTTTCTTTTTTTTTTTTTTTCTGGTGAGGCAATTGGGGTTGGGTGGCTTGCCCAGGTTCACACAGCTGGTGGGTGTTGGGTGTCTGAGGCCGGATTTGGGTTCGGGTGCTCCTGGTTCCAGGGCCAGTGCTCTGTCCACTGCGCCACCTAGCTGCCCCTGGAAACACATTTTTTTTAATTTTTTTTTTTCTCTTTGACAATTCCTCAGTCTGAAGTTTTGGGAGTTTTTTGACTATTTTCTCCCACAACCTAGCTAAGGTGGGAATGTTTTCCATGACTACTCATGTATAACTTATTTTGAAATGCTCGCGTTCTTGTGGGTGGGGGGTGGGAATGGAGAAGAGAAGTTGGACCACAATTTTTTTTAATTGATGTTAAAATTTGTTTTTACATATGTTTTGGAAAATAAAATTCTATTCAATAAAAAAATTTTTTAAAAAATCAATATAAAATTGTTTTTTAATTTTTTTACATGTGTAACGATTGGAATAACGCCACCTGCTGGATACTTACTGTAGAGGAGTTCTGCCCATGAAGGGAAGGTCTTTGAGGGCAAGACCAGGAGTCAGGAAGTGACGCAGGCTAGTGGGAGGAGGAAGGAAGAGACTGGCGCTCAGTCTCGCTTCTTTTTCCTGAGGACGCTGGTGGAGAGCGGAGCTAGAAATGTGCTCTCCCTTTAATAGATAGAAATCTAGGCCTTTCTCTCTCTCTTTACCAAATTCTTATTCTCCTTAATAAATGCTTAAAAGTCTAACTCTTGCTAAAGCTTATAATTTATTGGCGACCACTCATTAGATATTTTAGACAGTTTAGCTAGAATTTTAACCCTTAACACATGTAACTTGGGTGAAATTCTAAATAAATAAAAAAATAGATATATCCATGAGTGTTGTTGAATACTTAATAATGAGCTCACTGCGGGGTGTGGGGGTGGGGAGAGTAACATGTCACACTCTTATGTTTCATCTGCTTCATGAACATTTTCTCCATCACTTTCTTTAGTCTACATAATCAACAAGAACAATTCAATTCTTGATTTCTAGCATTTGCTTGTTCCTGAGGTGAAAATGTTCACACCAAAAATTTAACAATATGCTGTTGTGAGTTACTACTGACTCCAGTCTTATGCTTTGTCCACCATGAAGTTCTTGTTTCTCAAATAATAATCTCCTTTCTTTGTGACTTCTCTCAATGATATCTAATTTGGGGTTAAAGGTAAGCTACAATAAAATGCACTCAGCCTATTAAATTAAAGGACTAAGGTAAAAGTCAATCAGTACTGTCATTTTCTTAAATAATAAAGTTTACTATCATTGTCTTATCTTATTTTTGCCTCCATTTGGAAATACTTAGTTTTGTTATAGCTGAAGAACAAAGCACTTTCCTCTGATCTCTCAGCTCCATGTCAGGAGTGAAGATAAAATAACAAAAGGATGGAGGTGGAATGCAAAATCAAATAAAGACTCTAGCAAATATGAACTTTATGGGACACATGCACTTTTGCCTAATTATATTCTAGAATAGAAATGTACAACAAAAGTAGATGCTTGCGGAGAATGTATTCATATATACTCTTGCCTTAATACATTTTAATTAGTGTCTGTAGTACAAAGCATGTGGATATTCCCAGTTGTTGGTATTCAATCTAGGGCCAAACGTCTCAATTATGGAATGAGATGCAAGAACAGGGTATACAGAGGCCTCGTGGCATTTGTTCTTCATTGTTTTAGGGCATCACTTATTAGTAAATAGCTCTTTATGTCTACATTGTTAAAAATGGAAATGTGTTAATTAGTGTGGTAAAATATGAAAGTTTTTAACAGTCGGTTAGGATAACTGAAAGACGCCAGTTTTTCAAGGACCACCCTTTTGGGGAGGAGATGAACAGTCTGCCTGCTGCGCATGTCAGACTGCCTGCCGGGTACAGTCCGCCTGCTGCGCATGTCAGACTGCCTGCCGGGTTTTTTGACTTCCGGGGTGGAGAGAAGCAGAGTAGGCTTTTTTTTGCCTGCTTGGCGGGACTCCTGGCGGCGCAGCACAGACGGTCTCCCTCACTCCAAAGGTGGCCTTTTTTGGTTTGGTGAGTTTTTATAAGAAATATAGACTAAGCCTAGATTTAAGACGATTTCTACTGTATTTCTACTTTCCTATCCTTCTAATCAACAACACCTTATTTACAATAAAGGCTCTATCTAGAAAACCAGAAGCTTCTTCCATTTACTAGTCTGGGAGATAAATTAAGGGAAAAGTTAAGTAGGGGAGATTTATGATCTAATATCCAATTTTAAATTTCACAGTTTGGCGACCCCGAAGGGACCTTAAGGACCCTCCCACCCTCCCTAGTTTGGCCATAAGCCGGCTAATTCGGTGGATTTTCCGAATACCCCCCCCCCCCGCCACGGACTTTCCCTTTGTCTAATCTCCCTTAAAGACTTTAAGCCTCTAAAAGTCTTGCTTTAAACAGAAAAGCCAGCCCAGTTTAAAGGGCAAGATGCTCGAATATTCTACTATCCCTTTGATTTTTCTCATCGGAATGTATTGGGACAGCATAACGTCCCGACTTAGAGGAATAGTTTACTCAATGGTCCTTCAAAACATTATTGGTTTTTTCCTCATTCAGGCAGCAAAAAGTTTTTTGTATAATAGTATAAGTGAGAATCTTTGGGAAAATACGTTTAATATAAGTAGAAATTTTATGCCTGCAATTGAAATACCTTTTAATACCACATCCAAAGTTCATACGACTAAGGATTTTATTTTTTTTGGGTTTTTTTTGTCTTGTTTTGTTTTTGTTATTATCATTGTTATGATATGGGGGAAATTCTCACATATGGAGAGAGTCCTCAAAATGAAATACTCACATATGGAGAGAGACCTCAAAATGAAATTCTCACATATGGAGAGAGACCTCGAAATGAAATTCTCACATATGGAGAGAGACCTCAAAATGGCTGTTTCTACTAGAGATGATCCAAGTTTAGAATCAGATCAACAGAAACTACTCCCTCTGCAGGAAGCTATAGAACATAGTAAAAAGGGAGTGCCAATTCAAGTAAGAAAATATAGCCCCTTTAGACCAAGTGACTTGAGCGCATGGAAATCTTTCATCCCTAGTTTTGAGAAAAATCCAAACACTGTAATTTCACAGTTAAGGACTATATTTAATGCATATCAACCCAGTTGGGCTGATGTTACTTGCCTTTTGGAAACTTTACTGTCCCCAACTGAGATTACAGATATTATCTCAGCAGGAAATGCCCTTGTTGCGAAAGGTAAGGCCAATGTGGAATGGCCTCTAAAGGATCCAGAGTGGAATTATAATGATGATAGGGATTTCCAAAGATTAAAAGATGCTAGAGAAACACTTCTGAAGGGAATGGAATCTTGCTCTAGAAAACCGGAAAACTGGCAGAAATTTTTAAGCCTACCTCAGGAGGCTAATGAAAGACCAAACAGATTTTATGATAGACTTTGTGAGGCCGCTAGACAGTACACCAGATTGGATCCAGTAGATTTAAGAGATTCCTATATCGTTCTCAACACATTTGTTTATAATTCACTGCCAGAAATACGCAGATACTTTCTGAAACAATGTCCAGACTGGAGAAATCTCACAGTAGATAGAATTAAGGAACTTGCAAATTATGTCTTTGACTCAAGTGAGGAAGATCCAGATCACCCTAAACAGAGCATTCTGGCACCAGCGATTCCTAGTCAGCCATGTGAACACCGGAGCAAGGACACTAAGGTGTGTTGTTACTGTCGTAAGGAGGGGCATGAATTGAGAGAATGTAGGACTTGGAGAAGAAATTCTAATTCTAATTACAGGCGAAATCAAAATAGAAATAGATCTTTTCGGAGGAATACAGAAAGGCAGTACCAGAATAATGGTAACCAAGGTCCCCCTCAGAAGAGGACACAGGAATGACGGTGTCTTGGGGAGGAATGGAACATAGATAATGAAAGCCATATATTCCCAGATCCGGATTTTTTGAATGCACTTGTGCCAGTCCATTCACCTCCCCAGAGTAATGAACCACATGTCACCTTAAAAGTGGGGGAGACTTATTATGATTGTCTGCTAGACACAGGAGCTTCTAAATCAGTATTAATAAGCAAACCAGATGCTGGGTGTAGACCTGTAGGATTTTTAAATGTAGTAGGAGTCTCAGGAAAGAGCCAGAGAGTGGCAAAATTGAATCCTCGCATGGTATCTATGGGGCCCTTAACAGTAGAACATTCATTTTTACTCATGCCTGATGCCCCTGTAAATTTATTAGGTCGTGATCTCCTTTGCAAGCTTAGAGCAACCATATCTTGTGCTCCAGATGGGGCTGTCTCCTTACAATTGCCAGAGGATACTGTTCATTTATTACCAATTTTACTTACAGAAGCTCAAGGAACAGCAGGGGAGGTATCCAAAATCCCCTCTGACATTCCTGAGTCTTTATGGGCCTCATCCCCTAATGAGGTGGGGCTCCTTAAGTCTGCCATGCCTGTTACCTTTAAAGTTAAGGGGGGACCACCCCCCTCCATTCCACAGTATCCATTGTCTAGGGAAGCAATAGAAGGGATCACCCCTATAATTGAGGCTTTGAAAAGCCAGGGTATTATTATTCCATGTCATCACTCTCCATGCAATACTCCCATTTTGCCAGTTAAAAAACCCAAGCCTGGGCCAGATGGTAAACCTGTTTATCGCTTTGTGCAAGATCTTAGAGCGATTAATAATTATGTTATTCCTAGACATTCTATAGTCGCAAATCCGGCTATGATAATTTCCTCAATTCCCTATGAATCTACATGTTTCACAGTGGTAGACCTTTGCTCTGCCTTTTTCTCCATACCAGTACATGAGGACTTCCAATATTTATTTGCTTTTACCTGGAAAAATAGACAGTGGACCTGGACTAGACTCCCACAGGGATTTGTAGACAGTCCCACATTATTTTCCCAAATTTTACAGCAGGATCTGGCCTCTATTACCTTTAAAGCCTCCACACTAGTACAATATGTTGATGACTTACTTTTGGCCTCTCCTAATGCTGAAATTTGTCAGGAAGATAGCCGTCACTTACTGCTGGAGCTGCACAAGAGAGGACACAAGGTTTCCAAGACAAAGGTACAATGGTGTTTGCCCCAGGTAGAATATTTAGGATTTATTTTGGCTGCTGGAACTCGCTCTGTCTCTTCTAAGCGAGTCCAGGCCATTCAACAACTCTCTGCCCCCACTACTAAGAGGCAGTTGAGAGCCATTCTAGGAGCAGCCGGGTACTGTAGACAATGGATACCCTCTTTTGGTGAAATTACTAAACCCCTCATAGCTCTTACAAAAAGTTCTGTTCCAGACAGTTTACAGTTGGATCCCCAGCATCTCTCAGCCATAAAAGAATTAAAACGGGCCTTGTTATCAGCACCTGCCCTAGGACTGCCAGATTATAGTAAGCCTTTCACTCTCTTTGTGCATGAACAAAGGGGGGTGGCTTCTGGAGTCCTGACTCAGTCACTGGGGCCTAACCAGCGTCCTATAGCCTACTATTCAATTCAGCTGGACCCTGTAGCGGCTGGAGTGCCACCTTGCCTTAGAGCAGTGGCGGCCACAGAGCTTTTGGTAGAAAAAGCCTCTGATTTGGTCCTAGGTAACCCTCTAACTGTGCAATGCCCTCATGAAGTGGAGGCTCTCTTACTACGTCACAGGACACAAGCCTTTTCAGATCAAAGGCTGGCTAAGTATGAAATAACCCTGTTAGGTAATGAGAATATCACTTTAAAACGCTGCACAGTTCTTAATCCAGCAACACTACTCCCTAATTTACCATTCTCGGGGGAACCGTTGCATGACTGTGCTTCTTTAGTTGATATGGCTGAAAAACCCCGTGATGATCTTTTTGATACACCTTTAGAAAATCCTGATCTTGTCCTCTATACAGATGGTTCCTCATTTATGAGAGAGGGAACCCGTTTTACTGGAGCTGCTGTAGTTTCTGATTATGACACCCTCTGGGCAGCTTCTCTGCCTTGCCATTTTAGTGCACAGGCTGCTGAACTTGTGGCTCTTACACAGGCCTGTAATATAGCCAAAGGTAAGAGTGCCACTATTTTTACTGACTCGAAATATGGCTTTGGCATATGCCACTTTATTGGTATGATTTGGCGTCAACGAGGCTTTCTAACATCCTCGGGCAAGGCTATTGCCAATGGGGACCTTATCAAGGACCTCTTAGATGCCCTGAAACTGCCTTCTTCCCTAGCTGTTGTACATTGCCCTGCCCACACAGGGAATAGTGATCCTGTTTCAAAGGGAAATGCACGAGCCGATTCTGCAGCCAAGCTTGCTGCATTAGAAGCTCCTGAACATGTATTTAACCTTTCACCTTCTGAGGATATTCCTTCCAACCTAACCTATGACGATTCTGAAGTAGAAAAGTGGAAAAAGAAATTTAAGGCGAAACAGATCAATGGCATCTGGGTGTCTCCGGAAGGTAAGCCATTTCTTCCCCGGAAATTCTACCACCAGGTATGCCTCTCTGTTCACAGAAAAGGCCATTTTGGTACACAAGGCATTGTAGACTCTATTAAGAGAACCTGGATAGCACCAGGTGTGACTAATACAGCATCTCGAATCTGCTCGGGCTGCTCCACATGTCAGTCTTATAATCAGTATGCTTTTAAGGCCAAAGCTTATGGAGGGCGTCCTCTAGCATATACACCTTTTGAGCACTTACAAATTGATTATATTACTATGCCAAAAGCAGGACATTATAAATTTTGCCTTGTTATAGTTGATCAGCTCACTCGGTGGGTGGAGGCCTTTCCCAGCCCCCGAGCCACAGCTGCCTTTGTTGCCAAAATTCTCCTTAAAGAGATAGTACCTCGTTTTGGCCCACCAGCCCGCATTGATTCTGACAAAGGCACACATTTCACTGATTCGATTTTATCCCAAATCTACTCTTTCTTGGGAGTGACTCCAAAATTCCACACGCCCTACCATCCACAAAGTTCAGGCCAAGTTGAACGTATGAATAAAGAGCTTAAGAGCATGATTGGCAAATTATGTACTGAAACCCATTTGAAATGGCCTGATGTTCTACCATTGGCATTATTCTATCTACGAAGTAGACCAAGGGGAGAACTTCATATATCTCCTTATGAAATGCTTTTTGGTCACCCTCCTATCCAAGCTAAAACTTTTTCCCCAGTTTATACATCACTGGTGGGAGGTGATACTTCTGTTGCTTCCTATATACAGGAATTACAGACCAGGCTACGTGAACTCCATGAGGCAGGAGCTGTGGTCCAGGCAGGACCATTAGACTTTTCATTGCATAACTTCAACCCAGGAGATAAAATATATGTAAAGAATTTTCAGAAAACCAGTGGAACTCAACCTGCCTGGGAAGGACCTTTTCAGGTATTATTGACAACTCCTACTGCCATTAAAATTGGTGAAAAAGACTCATGGATTCATTGCTCTCATATAAAGCCTGCACCATTCATAGGTGAAGAGATTTCAGATAGGCCTGAGGTAGACGCTAAAGAGGTAAAAACCCTAAAGATAGCAACTGTTAAAGAGCAAAGAGAGTTCAGAGGAAAAAGGCAGTTCCCATTTAATAATCCCACTGATCAGTTAAATGCTTTGGGACTCAGTCTTCGTAAAGTATCAGGAGACGGAAATTGCCTTTTTAGGGCTTTAGCAGACCAGCTAGAAGGTCACTGTAGAAATCATCTCAGACACAGACAAGAAGCTGCTTCTTATATGATTAACCATAGACAAGAGTTTGAGTCTTTTATAGTAAATGACTCCCCTTTTGAAGAATATGTTGATGAATTAAAGAAATTTGGAAAGTGGGGAGGAAATGATACAATTGTAGCATTTGCTAAGCAGCATCAGCTGAATGTTGTGGTTCATCAATTAAATCAGCCTTTATTGAGAATCAGTGGCACAGACAAAACTCATGCTAGAGAACTCCACATTTTCTACCATAAAGAACATTATGACAGCATTAGAAAGATCAATGACAATTCAGAAACCCCTGCCACTTTGGCATGCAGAGAATTGGGGAACCAGTTAAAACAATGTGGCATACCCCAAACTCTAGCAGCTTAAATACCTTAAAATTTAACAAGCATTTCCTTCCACAGGCAAAAGCACTGAAGCACATGGCCTAGTTTTCTGGCCCACCTCAATTTCTCCCACCCTTTTCCCTACCCTATACCTATTTTTTTTTTTAATCCTTTTTGCTTTTTGTTTTGTTTTGACTTTTGAAAGGCACTGAAAAGACCTGGAATTCACCACACCTTTAAATTCTTTAAGAGCACAAAAGGGTGCTTAGCGAATCTTTTGCCTTTTATTTTTGGTTTTTGGTTTTGCTTTGTTTTTTTTTTTTTACTTTTGTTTCTTTTGCTTTTCTTTAAAAACCCGATTTTGTAAACTAAGTGACTTTTCAAAGGCATTTTAAGTATATGCTATTGAATATTGAATCTTGCTAATTGAAGTCTTATTTCTTTTTGATGAATTAATCACCACTTTAAGTATCTGCTACTGTTATACTAGAGAATTCATGTATAAGATGATGTGGTCTACTTGCTAAAAGAAGATTATGTAATAATGTCTAAAAGAAGATTATGTAACAATGTCTAATATAATCAGCTATTTACATTCATTTATTATTTATATGTCATTATACTCTGGGTATGGTTTGGAATTATTGTATATATCACTAATATATTCTCAGTTATGCAGCATAGCACACATTTTTACCATCATATCGTCTTTGGTGAAATTAATGAGATTTCAGAAATATGGAAACTTATCATTTCAGAGACTAACTTGCTGTGAACTCTGATGCAGGCCCTGGAGAGAATATATGTGCAACAAAAGGAGAGACAGGTATACATAAGTCCATGGTTTGCTTATGATGGTGACTATGTAGAGCACAATTACTAGGCACAGTCCAGTATTCATCCTCTCTCCCTCCTAATTTAACCTAATTTAACTGAACTTACTTATCTTTTTATCTCACTCAGTTGAATTCACCTGTGGCCTAGCACAATCACTGGCTGTCTCGGAACCATGAGATATGGTATGATAACCTGCAAAATCAAATAAAGACTCTAGCAAATATGAACTTTATGGGACACATGCACTTTTGCCTAATTATATTCTAGAATAGAAATGTACAACAAAAGTAGATGCTTGCGGAGAATGTATTCATATATACTCTTGCCTTAATACATTTTAATTAGTGTCTGTAGTACAAAGCATGTGGATATTCCCAGTTGTTGGTATTCAATCTAGGGCCAAACGTCTCAATTATGGAATGAGATGCAAGAACAGGGTATACAGAGGCCTCGTGGCATTTGTTCTTCATTGTTTTAGGGCATCACTTATTAGTAAATAGCTCTTTATGTCTACATTGTTAAAAATGGAAATGTGTTAATTAGAAATATCTGTAATAAGGGTTAAATTAAATATTCACAAGAAAACCTGTATGGGGTGCTGTTTAAACAAAGAAAAATGTCATCTTTTCATCAAATAATATGCTTTGATATTTCCTGTAATCATGAAATTTGTATAAGGATATAATTTTCCTAAAGTGGAAAGGGATTTCTCTAGTAGTATTGCTCTTTCATTTGCCATAATTTAAAATAGTGGATTCCCCCATAAAATAAAAGGCATAATTTTGGTCAACAATTTAAAAAAATATTTCTGAAGAACTTGTATTTTTTTATGCATTCCATACTAAGTTGACTCTAATACATCCATCATTGCTCCTGAAAAATGGATTCAATTTTGCTGACAATAGTAACATGCAGCCACTAAAGTGGATTTTGTTTCTTTCTCTTGGAGATAAGGAGATATAAAGAAGTTTGGGTTTTTATACAGGATAATTAAGATTTCCCAAAAGGCAAGGCCTTTTTTTTCAGCTTCTACAGTTATCTTTTAGATCATTAGCCTTATAGTATTTCCAAATATCAATGTAAATGCATTGATATTTAATGGTTAAATGTACACATGAACCTCCTACTAAAATCACTTTCTCAATGAAACTTTGAGGTATACCCTATAGAATTATCTAAGTTGGACAGTTAATAGTAGAGAGTTATGGAAAAAAGGTAATTGACTGATGAAGGAAATGGCAACCCACTCCAGTATGTTTCCCAAGAAAATCACATGGACAGTACTAATATGATAAAATAAATGCCACTGGAAGAACTTCTCACATCAGAAGGTCCAATATGCTAATTGGTAACAGTGGATAATAACTACAATTAGCCCCAGTACTAATGCAGCAGCAAGACCAAAGACAAAAGGAAGCTAATGTATGAATACATCTGATAATGAAAAGAAAGTCCAATGTGGTAAAAATTATTATTACATAGGAACCTGGAATGTAAGATTTATGAAACAAAGTAATCTGGATATAGTCAAACAGGAGTTGGAAAGATTAGACATGGACATCCTGTGTGTTAGTGAACTCAAATGCCTGGGAATTGGTGAATTTAATTCAGGTGATAATTACCTATACCACTGTGTGTAAGAATCCATTGGAAGAAATGCAGTAGCCCTTATAGCCAATAAAATGGTGAAAAAAAAACAGTACTGGATTATAATTTTTTTAAATTACCTGATTATAACTGTTGAAATCCAAGGCAAATCAGTCAACATCATGGCAATATAAGGTAGTACTCCAGTCACTGATGATGAAAAGGCCAATGTTGATCAGATCTATGACGTCCTAAAAATCTCCTAGAAATAATACCCCAAAATATGTCACATTCATTATAGAGAATTGGGATGCTAAAATAAGAAATGAAAAGATAATTGGAATAACAGACAAGTTGGGTGTTGGAGTAGAAAATGAAGGAGGAGAATTACCAGAAAAGCAGCCTGTCTTTTGAAGAGGCAGTAGAACTGGAGACCCAGTTTCCAACATTCACTGTATTATGGAGAAATAAAGAAAGTTCCAAAAAGCAATGCCAGGCTGGATGAATCAAAAGCCTCAATTAAGGTTGCCTCAAGAAATATCAATAATATAAAATATGCAGATTATTTCACTCTGATGGCAGCAAGTGAAGAGGAATTGAGAAGCTTCTTGATGAGAGTGAAAGAGGGGATTGTAAAAGCTGGCTTGAAGCTAAGCAAACAAATAAACAAACATAAACCTAAGATCTTGACAACTGGTCCCATCATTTTCTGGCAAATATCGGGAGAAGAAATGTAAACAATATTAGATTTTATATTCTTGGGCTCAAAGATCTGCAGCCATGGAATTAAAAGATACTTGCTCCTTGGAAGGAAAACTATTTCAAATTTGTACAGCATACTAAAACCAAAAACAAACAACAAAAACAAGAAAACACACAACCTCAGACAAAGAACCCAGAGATCTCATCTTGCTGACCAAAGCCATTTACTCACATCTATGTGTGTGTTTTTCTGGTTGTAATATATGGTTGTGAAAGTTGTACTATAAGTGGCAGAAACTAGGCATAGACCAACATTTTTGACCTTATACTAAAATAAGGTCAAAGTGGGTACATGATTTAGACATGAAGGGTGATACCATAGATAAATTAGGAGAGGAAGGAATAGTTTACCTCTCAGAACTATGGAGAGGAAAACAATTTATGTCCAGACAAGAGATAGAGAATATTATGAAATTCAAGATGGAAGACCTCGATTACATTAAATTAAAAAAAATTTTGTACAAACAGAAGCAATGTAGCCAAAATTAGAAGGGAGGCAGAAAATGGGGAAACAATTTTTGCAGCCAGAATTTCTGACAAAGGTCTCATTCTAAAAATATATCAGGAACTAAATCAAAGTTATAAGAATCCAAGTCATTCTGCAATTGAGAAATGGTCAAAAGATATGAACAGGTAGTTTTCTGATGAAGAAGTCAAAGATATCTATTGCCATATGAAAAAAATGCTCTAAATAACTATTGATCAGAGAAATGCAAATTAAAACAATTCATAGGTACCACCTCCCACCTATCAGATTAGCTAATGTGACAAAAAAGGAAAATAATAAATGTTGGAGAAGCTGTGGAAAAATTGGTACCCTAATGCATTGTTCATGGAGCTGTGAACTAATTCAACCATGCTGGACAGCAATTTGGAACTATGCCCAAAGGGCTATGGGACTATTCATAGCCTTTGACCCAGTGGTATCACTGTTAGGTCTGTATCCCAAAGAGATCATAGAAAAGGGAAAAGGATCCACATGTCCAAAAAATATTTATAACAGCTCTATTTGTGTTGGCAAAGAATTGGAAATTGAGGGAATGCCCAACAATAGGGGAATGGCTAAACAAGTTGTGGTATATGAATGTAATGAAATAATATTGTGCTGTAAGAAACAATGAGCAGGAGGAATTCAGAGATACCTGGAAGCACTTACATGGACTGATGCTTACTGAGAGGATCATTGTACATAGTAACAACAACATTGTGTGATGAACAATGGGGATAGACTTGGCTCTTCTCAGCAGTGCAATGATCCAAAACAGTTTTAAAGAACTCACGATAGAAAATGTTCTCAACATCCAGAATAAAGAACTATGAATTATGAATGCAGATTGAACCATACTTTTTCTACTTTTGGATTGTTTTTTCCTTTTTTTGAGTTTTTTCTCTTGTTCTCTGATTCCTCTTTTACAAGATGACTAAGGTAGAGATGTATTTAATGTGATTGTACGTATACTACCTTTATCAGACAGCTTTCCATCTTGGGGAGGAAGGAGGGAAGGGAGGGTGGGAGAAAAATTTTGGAACTAAAAATCCTGTGGAAAGAAAATTTTGAAAACTATCCTTATATGAATGTGGAAAACAATATATATTTTTAAAGTGCCTTGGACAGCTCAAATCTGTAAGAAATTAACTTGGATTATTAATTGGAAAGTTGATTACTGAAGCTAAAGCTTAAATACTTTGGTCACATAATAACAAAATAGGAGTCATTGCAAAAGACCCTGATTTGTGGGAATGCCTTGTGTTGTTTAAAAATCTAAATGTTGGTTCTAATCTGCCTCCCCTCCCCCCACCCCAGTCTTGGGGGAAACCTGGCTAAAATCACTGATAAATTCAGCAAGACTTTAGGCTTTTAAGGATTTATCAAAGCTTGGACCTATTCGGTATAGCCAGAGAGACAGAAACATTTTCTTTCCTAACAGCCCAGGTGAAGTCCTGCACCACGTTGATGTCGCAAACAAAAAGAGCCAGCTGTAGTCTCCACTCCCCCCCCACCACCACCACTTCCTGTCCTCCTCCCCAAAATGGGAGGCTCTTCAAGTTGATTGGTCGAGAGCAGTCTCTGGTTCATTTCTCAGTCCATAGCCTCTGAGAGCACACTCTCCTCAGGGTTGGCCACATGTGATCTCAATTTAATTAACCTTGACTGGGTTCACCTTATGAGAATACCCTACTCAGGGCCAGCCAGGTGTGGTCCTGATTTAGTCATCACAAGTAGGTACTTAGTCTCTCCGTCTCACCCAATTCAATCAATTCCAAATCAAACTGCAGGTGGGGGCTCCTGGGCATCTTCCAATTCCCATTATTTTATCACAGATTGAAGACAAAAGGAAAATGGGGCGGCAGAGTATGAGATGGACTCAATAGTGTGATGAATGAACTTGAACTTGGAGATAACTTAGGAGATAGTGGAGGATAGAAGGTGCTGATATGCTACGGACCATGGATTAATGAAGAGTAGGACATAACTGAATCCTTAAACAAAAACTCCCCTGCACATGCACATGCATGCACGTGCACGCGTGCAACAGACACACACACACACACACACACACACACACAAATGTACACAGAACACTCATATTAACTTACATTCTGAAATACCAAACATTTAATAGATATGTAATGAACAGAAGATGAGTCTTGTATAAAGAGAGTTTGGGATTCAATTAGTACCTGTTACATATGTTATTTTAGGCTATAAATGTCTCTCAACCTCCCACTACCCAAAGCAAGTTGCTAAGGCTGTAAAGTACAAAGGGTTGTTTGATCTACCTAGATGAGAAGAGGTTCTATACTGGCAGGTGCTCATGTTCTTGAAATAAGAGAATCACATATTTGGATAAGTAGTAGATACACCTTTATATCTGTGTCTCTCTATATCTGTATGTATATACACATACATCTATATCTAATTATATACATAAATATATTGTTATGTCTTTATCTATCTATAATAGAGAGGAGTTATTTCAGAGCTGCCTTTGAGAATGATGATGACCTAGATTCACTTTATGCATCTTACACATATTGTCAAGAAACATTTGCAAGTCATTTAACATTTCTCTATTCTAGGTGACTCTCTTATGACCATACGTTCATGAAGTTAAACTAAACATAAAAGCTAAACATTTACCAGCACACTCTTATTTAGAAATTATAAATATAACAAATCTGAAGAATAAGCACTGTCTGATGTCCAAATTAGAGCAAAATAACTAGCCCATTGATGAAATGGTGATATCTATATTCAGTTGTTTAAGTAAAATTTTATGCTTTTAATAGAATGCTGTCCTACTTCTTCCATAACTATCTCTTTACTGTTTCTTCCACTTACATCCACACATATCCCAAAGAATCCTTTAACATAAAATAAATTAACATAAAATATTTCACTCCTATTTTCCATTTCTCTGACAAATTTGTTGGAATAACATTTCCTTCCTGGCTCTTTCCTTCTTAATAATACATTCTTTAACTCCTTGTCATCTTATTACTACCACCACTAAAACTTTCACCATATGAAACTATTCTTTCAAATCAAGGACAGTTTTCTTAGCTAGCAAACTATAAAGTGTATTATTTCATTTCTTTGTTATACTAGATACTGTTAAATCATCCTCTGTCTTAAAGTTCTCTTAAATCTTGATTTCTTTCATAATCCAATTTCCCATTCTATCTTATCCTGATTGCTTCTTCTCTGTGCCTTTCCTTGTTCCCTCTTCATACTGTTTAGCATTATACAAGATTTGAATTGTATCTCCGTGATCTTTCTTTATTCTCTCTCCTTTAGAGTTCTCATTTATTTCCTAACTTAAGGCATTATTTGCATGGATATATCCCAAGTGATAGAAGATAACTTTGCTTGAGCATGAATTATTCATCTCTCATATCTTGTAGTATATGTCCACCAGGTTTTGAAAACATCTCAATGTGAACTCCCAATGTCCTCCCACCCAAACCACAAATGTCAATAGTAACCAAAAATTAAAATTACTCTTCCTCATGGATTTAAAATATCACTTAATGGCACTGGCACTTCTCCATCCAGTCACTCAGTAACTTTAAAATAATTATTAACTTATTTTTTTCTTCTAGCAATCCTAATGCGTACTTAATGGCAATCTAATTTTCCTCTGCCATTGCCTGCATCCTTTCTTTTTCCTCAAATTTTCATTATTCTAGTTTATGTTCCCATTATCTGGAATGCATTATGATTCCAATAACTTTCCAGGTAATTTACTTACCTGCCACTACTTTCAATATATCTATTGATTACTGAAGAAATACTAAATTGCTCGAGGTTTCTCCATGATTTGACACCATATTTCCTTTTTAATTTCATATGTCTCTACTCACTATAAATATCCTGAGTTATTGCTACAGTTGAGGCCTTGTTATTCCCTGAATGTAATTCCTATTTTCTGAGATTTAGCATGCCCTCCATCTCTGATTGTCACTTGCCAAAACTGTACCTATTCTTGAAGGCTAAGCTCTGTTGAAAATGATTTTTCCCTCTTCAGAATTCCTATATCTCTGATATGAACATAATCTGCCTTTCATCATAGTCATTTGAATGATTTATGTCTTTTTCTATGATGGTCTTATTGCTCTTGTACCAGATACAATGCCCCTCACACCTAGGAAATACTCAGTGAGTATATGCTTAATGAATGAATATGTTCATGAATAATAAATGAAAGATTGCATTTATTGGCAACATGAAAGTATTTCCAAAAGCAGTATAAGGGATCCAGTCTTACCCATTAATTTAGACATTTTATGGCTCCAATTCATAGTTTGCAAAAGAGTAGGTGATCGGGGGAGGAGCCAAGATGGCAGAGAGGAAGCAGCAAGCTGCCTGAGCTCTCCTTCTGTTCCCTCAAAACGAACATTAAATCAAGCCTCTGGACAGATTCTGAAACTACAGAACCTGCAAAGAGACAGAGAGACACAGTCCTCCAACCAGAGATAATTTAGAAGACTTCAGGAAAAGGTCAGTTGGACTCGGGCAAAAGGGAGGCCCAGCACCGGGCAGCAGCCCAGCACCAAGGGGGTCAGGGCAAGTGAGCAGAAGCTGCGGGCCACAGCCGAACAACTGAGGCCCCTGGGACCTGGTTCAAAAATCTGGTGGCCAAGAAGGACAGTGGAAAAACCTACCTGCACTGGCCTAGAGGGCCACGAACGGGTCAGGTGGGATCAGATGCTGGCGTCCAGTGCCTGGCTGGCCGAGCACAATCAGACAAGAAGTGCAGGGCGGGGAATTTCCACACACCATAAAGGCCTCAGAGTAAAAACCTGGTCACACAGCACCTATACCCCTGCACAAGAAGCCCAAAACAGGGACCCTGGAGCCCCCAGAGCAGCCCTCAACTTAAAAAAATAAATAAATAAGCTGCAATAATGAGTAAGTAGCAAAAAAGAGCCCTCTCCATTGAGAGCTTCTGTATCAATAGGGAAGAAGCCAACAGAAACTCAGATGAGGACAATAGCCTCAAATTGCCTACAGGTGAAGCCTCATGAAGGAAGGTGAATTGGTCTCAAGAACAAAAAGCCTTCCTGGAATAGCTCAAAAAGGTTTTTAAAAATCAATTGAGAGAGGTAGAAGAAAAAATGGGGAGAGAAATGAAAGCAAAACAAGAAAACTATGAAAAAAGAATCAGCAGCTTGGAAAAGGAAGCATATAATTTCACTGAAAAAGCAAAGCCTTAAAAAATTTATCTGGCCAAATGGAAAAAAGGGTGCATAATCTCACTGAAGAAAACAATGCCTTAAAAATTAAAGTGGGACAGTTGGAAGATAAGGAATCCATGAGACACCAAGAATCAGTCAAGCAGAATAAAAAAAATGAAAAAATAGAAGAAAATGTGAAATACCTCACTGGAAAGACAACTGATCTGGAAAACAGATTGAGGAGAGACAATTTGAGAATCATTGGACTGCCTGAAAGCCATGACCAGAAAAAGAATCTAGACACCATATTCCAGGAAATTATTAAGGAGAACACCATATTCCAGGAAATTATTAAGGAGAACTGCCCTGATATCATAGAATCAGAGGATAAAATCATCATTGAAAGAATCCACCGATCACCTCCTGAAAGAGACCCCAAAAGGAAAACTCCAAGGAATATTGTAGCCAAATTCCAGAATTATCAGGTGAAGGAGAAAATACTCCAAGCAGCCTGAAAGAAGCAATTTAAATATCATGGAGCCACAGTCAGGATTGCTCAGGACCTGGCAGCTTCAATATTAAAGGCCTGCCAGGCTTGGAATATGATATTCCGGAAAGCAAAGGAGCTTGGATTGCAGCCGAGAATCTATTATCCAGCAAAAATGTGCATTTTCTTTCAGGGAAAAAGATGGACATTTAATGACATTGGGGACGTTCAATCTTTCTTGGTGAAAAGACCAGAACTGGATAGAAAATTTGATCTCAACATACAAGACTCAAGAGAAGTTTAAAAAGGTAAACAGAGGGGGGAAAAAAAAAGGTTACCCTATTAGGTTAAACTGTTTATATCCCTACACAGGAAGATAATACTCATAACTCTTAAGAATTGTAAATGTATTTGGGCAGAGAGAAGGACGTTACATAGAGGGTATGTCTTTGATGTGATGATACAAAAGAATTAAGGGGCTAAAAACGGAGTCTATGGGGAGGAGAGGAAAGAGAAGGTGGAATGGGATGAATTATATCATATGAAGAGGTGGGAAAAAAAAACCTATTACAATAGAGGGAAAGAAAGGAGGGGGGAACATTGTTTCAACCCTATTCTCATTAGATTTGACTCAAAGAGGGAATAACATATACGTTCATTGGGATAAAGAAACAACTCATTCTTTAGGGAAACAAAAGGGGAAGGGAAAGGGGGGGCTGATAGAAGGGAGGACAAAAGCAAGGGAGAAAAGGGTAAAGAAAAGAGAAGGGGGTGATAAAAAGGGAGGGCAGATCAGGGGAGGCAGGGGTAAGAAGTGAAACGTCGGTGAGGAGGAATAGGGTGAAAGAACAGGGGGGGAGTACAAAGGGGGTAAATAGAATGGAGGGGAATAGACAGTCAGTAATAATAACTGTGAATGTGAATGAGATGAACTCTGCTATAAAATGGAAGCAAATTGCAGAGTGGATTAAAAAAACAGAACTCTACAATATGCTGTTTACAAGAAACACATGTGAAGCAGAGAGATACACACAGAGTAAAAGTAAAAGGCTGGAGCAGAATATATTATGCCTCAGCTTAAGTAAAAAAGGCAGGGGTAGCAATCATTATCTCAGACAAAGTGCAGGCAAAAATAGATCTCATTAAAAGAGATAAGGAAGGAAATTACATCTTACTTAAAGGTACTATAGATAATGAAGTCATATCAATATTAAATATGTATGTGCCAAGTGGTATAGCATCCAAGTTCTTAGAGGAGAAGTTAAATGAGTTACAAGAGGAATTAGACAGTAATACTATACTAGTGGGTGATCTGAATCTCCCCCTCTCAGAATTAGATAAATCTAGTCAAAAAATAAATAAGAAAGAAGTGAAAGAGGTGAATAGATTACTAGAAAAGTTGGACATGATAGATGTCTGGAGAAAATTGAATGGGGATAGAAAGGAATATACCTTTTTCTCAGCAGTACTTGGCACATTTTCAAAAATTGACCATGTATTAGGGCACAAAAACATGATAGTCAAATGTAGAAGGGCAGAAATAGTAAATGCATCCTTCTCAGATCATGATGCAATAAAAATTACATGTAAGAAAGAGCCAGGGAAAAGTAGAATGAAAATCAATTGGAAACTAAATAAATTCATTTTAAAGAATGAATGGGCCGGGGCAGCTAAGTGGCGCCGTGGATAAAGCACCGGCCCTGGATTCAGGAGTACCTGAGTTCAAATCCGGCCTCAGACACTTGACACTTACTAGCTGTGTGACCCTGGGCAAGTCACTTAACCCCCATTGCCCCGCAAAAAAAAAAAAAAAAAGAAGAAGAAGAATGAATGGGCCAAACAAGAAATCATAGAAACAATCAATAACTTTATCCAAGAGAATGACAATAATGAGACAACATACCAAAATTTGTGGGATGCAGCCAAAGCAGTGCTTAGGGGAAAATTTATAGCTCTAAATGCTTACATGAATAAAAAAGAGAAAGAGGAGATTAATGAATTGAGCATGCAACTTAAAAACCTAGAAAAAGAACAAATTAGAAATCCCCAATTAGACACTAAATTAGAGATCCTGAAAATTAAAGGAGAAATTAATAAGATTGAAAGCAAAAAAACTATAGAATTAATCAATAAAACTAAGAGCTGGTTTTATGAAAAAAACAATAAAATAGATAAAATATTGGTTAATTTGATTAAAAAAAAAGAAAGAAGAAAACCAAATTACCAGTATCAAAAATGAAAAGGGTGATGTTACCACCAATGAAGTGGAAATTAAAGCAATAATTAGGAAATATTTTGCCCAACTGTATGCCAATAAATTTGACAATCTAAATGAAATGGATGAATATTTACAAAAATACAAACTGCCCAGGTTAACGGAAGAAGAAATAAAATCCTTAAATAAACCCATATTAGAAAAAGAAATTGAACAAGCCATTAATGAACTCCCTAAGAAAAAATCCCCAGGGCCAGATGGGTTTACGGGTGAATTTTACCAAACATTTAAAGAACAATTAATTCCAATATTATACAAATTATTTGGGAAAATAGGTGAAGAAGGAGTTCTACCAAATTCGTTTTATGACACAAATATGGTGGTGATACCAAAACCAGGCAAAGCAAAAACAGAGAAAGAAAATTATAGACCAATTTCCCTAATGAATATTGATGCTAAAATCTTAAATAAGATATTAGAGAGGAGATTACAGCAAGTGATCACCAGGATAATACACTATGACCAGGTGGGATTTATACCAGGAATGCAGGGCTGGTTCAACATTAGGAAAACTGTTAACACAATCAACCACATCAATAAGAAAACCAACCAAAATCATATGATTATCTCAATAGATGCAGAGAAAGCTTTTGACAAAATACAACACCCATTCCTAATAAAAACACTAGAGAGTTTATGAATAGGTGGAGCTTTCCTTAGAATAATAAACCGTATCTACCTAAAGCCATCAGCAAGTATTATATGCAATGGAGATAAATTAGAGGCCTTCCCAATAAGATCAGGGGTGAAATAGGGATGTCCATTATCACCCCTATTATTTAATATTGTCCTAGAAATGTTAGCTTTAGCAATCAGAGAAGAGAAGGGAATTAAAGGAATTAGAATATGCAAAGAGGAATCAAAACTATCACTCTTTGCAGACGATATGATGGTATACTTAAGGAATCCTCGAGAATCAACTCAAAAATTACTTGATACAATTAACAACTTTAGCAAAGTAGCAGGATATAAAATAAATCCACATAAATCATCAGCATTTCTATACATGACCAGCAAAGTCCAGCAGCAAGAGATAGAAAGAGAAATTCCATTTAAAGTAATGGTAGATAATATAAAATACTTGGGAGTCTACTTGCCAAGACAAACCCAGGAACTCTATGAACCAAACACTCTTCACACAAATCAAATCAGATCTAAATAATTGGAAAGATATCAATTGCTCATGGATAGGCAGAGCTAATATAGTAAAAATGACAATACTGCCTAAATTAATTTACTTATTCAGTGCCATACCAATCAGACTACCTAAAAATTATTTTATACAGCTAGAAAAAATAATAATAAAATTCATCTGGAAAAACAAAAAATCAAGAATATCCAGGGAAATAATGAAAAAAAATTCACAGGAAGGTGGGTTAGCAGTACCAAACCTGGAGCTTTATTATAAAGCGGCAGTCATCAAAACTATCTGGTACTGGCTAAAAAATAGAGTGGTAGATCAATGGAATAGGCTAGGCTCAGGAAATGCAGTAGTAAATGACACTAGTAATATAGTCTTTGATAAACCCAAAGACTCTAGCTTCTGGGATAGGAACTCAGTATTTGACAAAAACTGCTGGGAAAACTGGCAGATAGTATGGCAGAAATTAGGCATAGACAAACATCTTACACCTTATACTAAAATAAGGTCAAAATGGATACATGATTTAGACATAAGAGGTGATACCATAGGTAAATTAGGAGAGAAAGGAATAGTCTACCTATCAGATCTTTGGAAAGGAAAACAGTTTTTTACCAAACAAGAGATAGAGTATATTATAAAATTATATTAAATTAAAAAACTTTTGTACAAACAGAAGCAATGCATCCAAAATTAGAAGGGAGGCAGAAAGCTGGGAAACAATTTTTGAGGCCAGTATTTCTGATAAAGGCCTCATCTCTAAAATATATAGGAAACTAAATCAAATTTATAAGAATCTAAGTCATTCCCCAATTGAGAAATGGTCAAAGGATATGAACAGGCAGTTTTCTGATGAAGAAACCAAATCTATCTATTCCCATATGAAAAAATGCTCTAAATCTCTAATGATTAGAGAGATGCAAATTAAAACAACTCTGAGGTACCACCTGACACCTATCAGATTGGCTAAAATGACAAAAAAGGAAGATAATAAATGTTGGATAAGCTGTGGGAAAATCGGAACACTAATTTATTGTTGGTGGAGCTGTGAGCTGATCCCACCATTCTGGAGAGCAATTTGGAATTATGCCCAAAGGGCGATAAATCTGTGTATACCCTTTGACCCAGCAATTCCACTTTTAGGTCTTTTTCCCAAAGAAATCATGGAAAGGGGAAAGAGACCCACATGTACAAAAATATTTATAGCTGCTCTTTATGTGGTAGCAAGGAATTGGAAGTTGAGGGGGTGCCCATCAATTGGGGAATGGCTGGACAAGTTCTGGTATATGAATACAATGGAATACTATTGTGGTGTAAGAAATTATGAGCAGGAGGAGTTCAGAGAAACCTGGAGGGTCTTACGTGAGCTGATGATGAGTGAGATGAGCAGAACCAGAAGAACATTGTACACAGTATCATCAACATTGAGTGTTGACCTACTGTGATGGACTATATTCTTCTCACCAATGCAATGGCACAGAAGAGTTCCAGGGAACTCGTGATAGAAGAGGATCTCCAAATCCAAGAAAAAAAAAAAAGAACTGTGGAGTATAGATGCCAATTGAACCATACTATTTCAGTTTTTTTTTCTATTTTGAGGTTTTGCATTACTGCTCTGATTTTTTCTCTTATAACAGGATTAATGCAGAAATAGGATTAATGTTATTATGTGTATATATATGTGTGTGTGTGTATATATATATATGTCTTTGTATATAGATACATAGATATAACCTATATCAGATTACCTGCTGTCTAGGGGAGGGGGGAGGGAGGGGAGGTAGGGAGAAAAATCTGAAATTGTAAAGCTTGTAGAAACAAAAGTTGAGAACTATCTTCACATGTAACGGAAAAAATAAAATACTTTATATGTTAAAAAAAATAAAGATATATAAAAAAAGAGTAGGTGATCCTTAAAATCTCTTTAAGCTCTTACATTCTATCATTTTAAATGTGAGTTGAATAAAAGTCAAACATAATTGCTAAATCTGAACACATTTAATTTATTGATGATCATTAATACTATCAATCAAAGCAAAACATCTCACTTTAAAAATAATAGGGGCAGCTAGGTGGCACCGTGGATAGAGCACTGGCCCGGGATACAGGAGGACCTGAGTTCAAATCCAGCCTCAGACACTTGACACTTACTAGCTGTGTGACCCTGGGCAAGTCACTTAACCCTCATTGTCCTGCCCCCCCCCAAAAAAGAAAGAAAATAATATAGATTATTACTCTTGGCATTTGTTCTATAGATTGGACCATTACTAGTAAATTTTCTAGTTGTTATCCATTCTTTTTTATGGATTTTTCCTAATATTTAACCATTAGTTATACTGAAATTTCACTCACAATCTCCAGTAATCTTGCTTTACTTATACATGAGAGTATGAAACTTTCCTTACTATTACATCACTGAGAAATCAATGTTGGGGCCTTTCTTATTTGTCATTCAGAATTCTATTTTATGTGAGATATGTCGATTCAAATACTATGATTTCTAGCTTCCTGTGTGCTGACAATATTTGTTAGCTTTTACCCACAAAATAATAAGATCTATAAACAACGTACATTCATTCTTTGGTAGTAATATTTTGTTTTTGTTTTTTTGGAGGGCAATGAGGGTTAAGTGACTTGCCCAGGGTCACACAGCTTGTAAGTGTCATAATGTGTTTGAGGTCGAATTTGAAGTCAGGTCCTCCTGAATCCAGACCCTAGCTGCCCCCTAGTAGTAATATTTTAAAAGAAATCATCAGAATTTAATTATGTTTATACATAAAGGGACATGACATCTAAGGTCCCTTATAGTTTTATGTCTATGATATTATAATTTCAGCATTATAATTGACTCTGAAGATAACTAGGGTCATTAGTATGATTTCTTGGCTCTACCCAAAGAAAACAGCCCTAAGACAACAAAAGTACATTCTTTGGCAGTAAGTGCATTGCAAATCCATGAAACACTCATTATTATCAGAGGAAAACTATTGAATGAGATAGGAGAAGATGAAGGCACTCTGGGAAAAATGCTTTTTTCAATTCAAGTCCTCATCCTTAAAGTAGTACTTGTCTCATTGACTGGCTAATCGTGACCTTAGCAGAATAGGAGCTCTAGATGATTTCATAACCAGGTTGCTTTTACAGGACTTTGATACTGCACATAATTCACTCCTGTAGTGTCTGGTAGTTTTTCTTAATGGTGTGTGTGTGTGTGTGTGTGTGTGTGTGTGTGTGTGTGTGTGTGTGTGTGTGCCTATGCATTATTATTTGCATCATCCTGTCATGAGTGAGAACTATCTTTCCTTGTGTTCCCAGGAGAACAAGGGCTTTAGTGGGAGTTGAAAAGAATGAATTATTATGTTTGTCTATAGCTGCTGTGAAGGAACCAGAAAATTGTCCTGAAATGTCAGGTTGCTAAGGACAACAGTTATTTTTGAGAACCAACCGAAGCCCAAGTCAACTAAATATTTGTGGAGAACGTAACTGCCAAGCAACTCCTGTTTACTACTTGATATCTCAGAGACAAGACTATTTGTACTGTCTGAGCTGACTTGCTTGTATTCTAAAAGCTCTTATTTTAGAATGAAAAAAAAAGAAATGCAAATAACTGTATTAACAGCCAAATTGTTAAATGCCAAAATATTAATGATCTAAATTATTATTCCACTACATTTATATATCACAACTGGTCTACCTATTCCCCAATTTATGGGAATTACCTCAATTTCCAATTCTTTTCCACCACAAAAAAGCAGCTATAAATATCTTTGCACAGGTGGGTCCTTTGTTACTATCTCTTTGATATATAGAACTTGTAGTGCTATTGCTGGGTCAAAGTGCATGCAGTTTTGTAGCCTTTTGATCATGGTTGCAAATTGCTTTGCAGAATAGTTGGGTCATTTCACAACTCCACCAACAATGCTTTAGTGTTCCAATTTTTCCACATCTCCAACAATTTTTTAAAGCAGTTATGGTGCAGATTTCAGAAACCCTGGAAAAGACTTGCATGAATTGATGCTGAGTGAAGTACGCAGAACCAAGAGAACACTGTACACAATAACGGCAATATTATGCAATGATTAAATATGATGGACTTAACTCTTCTCAGCAATTCAATGATCCAAGATAATTCCAAAACACTCATGATGAAAAATATTCTCCATATCCAGGAAAAGAACTGTGAAACTTGAATGCAGATTAAACTATACAATTTTATTTTATTTTTGTTTTTATCATGCTTCTTCCCTTTTGTTATGATACTTCTTTTACAACATGAGTAATGTGGAATATGTTTATCATGATTTTACTGTATCACCTATATCAGATTGCTTGCTGTCTTGGGGATGAAGGGAGAGAAGGAAAGGAGGGAGGAAAAAAATGCAACTCAAAATTTTACCAAAATAAAAGTTGAAAACTATATTTACATGTAATTAGAAAAAATAAAATACTATTGAAATATGAAAAAAATAAAGCAGTGATTGCTAAGAAAGTCAAATGCCCACTGTCATGATTTCCCCAATTTTGGGGACATGTGTGAATTTTCTGTTAAATATAATCACTTAACCTTGGTTATTAAATTTATTATTTTATGGAATTGGAGTAATAATAGAGTTGACATTTTTTGGTAGGGGGCACTATAAACAGTGATTCACATCATCACCTTAATGAACCCAAGTGTGTCTCCTCCCTCCATGTTATATAATAGCAACTTATCTACAATTTATTGAGTCCAGTGGCCTCCTGGGACACCTAAAAGTTAAATACTATCACACCGATAGTAGATATCACAGTCAGGCCTCCAACTCAGTTTTTTTTCCTATCTCTGTCCACTAATCCATGCTACCTTTAATGGATTTCAAATTAAGAAGTCTATCTATAACCATTAGGGAGTATAACTGCTTCTGTCAGGCATTTTTAGGTAAAAGGCAATAAATAAACTTTAAAAATGTATAGAATAAATCAAGTCTCTAAATTACATGAATAGGAATACATGTGGAAAATGTACTTGTTATATATAAAAAATAAGTGCATTTGGGAAGATGGACACTGCATGAAATCCGCATAAAGAAATAATACATTTAAGAGCTGCTTTCCCCCCATACATCTCCTTCTCCCCTGCCCCCCCCACCCCACCGCCTTTCTTTTCCCTTTCAGCTTTCTCATCTGGTCTCAGTTCTGTTCTTCATAGTGACAGGACTTGAGAGATGTTCTCTTTAAGAAAAAGAGGTTTTATTGCCAAGGAGGTTTTTAAGTCTCTCATAGCCTCTGTTTAAAACAAACATGCAGACTATGATTTGCATACATATTGGTGGGAGCATGCCTGCTCCCTTCCAACCAAGGGATTAGAAATATGACTCCAATAGAAGTCTTGGCCATGGATGAGAGATTTCACAATGGTGGCAAAAATGATAAATATCATATTCTCTGACAGAAAGGACAGGTAAGAATACAAAGTACATCCATCCCCTCAAGGTCCCAATTATTGGTAGTGAATCATTTATATCACATTTGAAAAATTAGGAATAAGTTTTTACTTTCTTATTATGTAGAATATCCCTTCAACGCACATAAAGCCCTCTTTAATGATGGCTTGGGTAATGCCACACAATGATTAAAGGCATCTTAATTACAATTACTTCCCATTAGAAACCTAAGGTCCTAAGGAAGGAGATTTGGGTGCTCTGCAAATGGACTTCATCATCCCTCCCACAGTTTGTGGCAAATTTCAACTGCAACTGTCCATAATTAAGCTGAGTACTTGAGAAAAGATAGGTAGGGGAGTAAATGAAAAATTCAACAGACTCAAAGGTCAGAGGATTTGGGGTTCTGATTCTAGTTCAGAAATTTAATGGTGTGATTTTGGATACATCAATTACCTTTCCAGAGCCTCATTGCCCTTAAAGAGTTAGGCTAGATGACCTCTGAGGACCTTTCTGATGCTAGTTCAATTATCTTATAGATTTTTTTTTTTGGTGAGGCAATTGGGGTTAAGTGTCTTGCCCAGGGTCACACAGCTAGTAAGTGTTAAGTGTCTGAGGCTCGATTTGAACTCAGGTCCTCTTTACTCCAGGGCCAGTGCTCTATCCACTGTGCCATCTAGTTGCCCCCCTGATTTTTTAATTGCATAGTGTATTCTTTAATCTTTTTTAAAATTCCATATTAGTCATGTTGTGAATGAAAATAGACAAAAAATACCTCAAGGAAAACAAAGTAAAAAAAATAATGTTATGCTGAAATATGTATTCAGATACCATCACTTCTTTCTCTGGGGAGGGATAGCATTTTTCATCCTAAGTCTTTCAGAGTTATCTTGGATCATTGTATTACTGAAAATAGCTAAGTTATCCACAGATGATCATCTTATAATATTTCTGTAAATTTGTACACAGCACATTTCAATTTTTATCAGGTCACTTAAGTCTTTCCTGGTTTTTCTGAGAGCATCCTGATCATCATTTCTTATAGCAAAATAAAATTATTTCATTGTAATTGAATATCATAATTTGTTCAGCCAATCTCCACTTGATGGGCATTCCCTCAGTTTCCAATTCTTTGGCCCCAGGGCCACTATATCTGTATACATACATACACACATACATACATATATATATATATATATATATATATATATATATATATATATATATATATATATATAAACTATAAGTCCTCTATCTTTTTTTGTTTCTGTTTTTTATCTCTTTTTGGATAAAGCCATAGTAGTGGTATTGCTAAGTTAAAGAGTATACATAGTTTCATAGCCCTTTGGTCGTAGTTCCAAATTGCTCTACAAAATGGTTGAATCGGTTCACAAATCCACTAACATTGCATTACTGTATCTTTTCCCCCACATCACTTTAAAGTTTTGGTGGGTAGGTGATTCTTGGTTGTAATCCTAGTTGCTTTGCTCTCTAGAATATCATATTCCAAGTATTATGATCTTTTAAATCTCCTGTGATCCTGACTGTGGCACCATAACATTTGAATTGTTTTTTTTGTAGCAGCATACAATATTTTCTCCTTGACCTGAGAGCTCTGGAATTTGGCTCTAACATTGCTAGGAGTTTTCATTTTGGGATCTCATTCAGGATATGGTTGGTAGATTCTTTCAATTTTTATTTACCCTCTGGTTCTAAATAATAAGTATGAGGTAGTAACTAGAATTATTTTGATTTACATCTTTCCAACCAATAGTAAGTTACAACATTTTTTTTTTATATGGATAAAGATAACTTTGAGTACTTCATCTGAAAACTATATCTTTTGATGCTTTATGAATTGTGGAAGCACTCTTATTTTTTTATGAACTTAAATCAATTTTCTATATGTTTGAGAAATGAGGCCTTTATCAGAGAAATTTGCTCCATTTCACCCCCACCCCACAATAACTGTATTTCCCTCCATCCTATTCCCTCACCAATCTTTATTTTATTTTCTCTCTCCTTTCATCATGTCCCTCCTCAAACATGTTCTGCTTCTGACTATCCCTTCCCCATATCTGCCCTCCTTTCTGTCACCTACCCTACTTTTCTTATCCCTTCCCCTCTTACTTTCCTGCAGAACAAGATTTCTATACCTAATTCCATGTGTATGTTATTCCCTCTGAGTCAATTCTGATTACAGTAAGGTTCACTCATGCCCCTGCCCCTTTCCTATCTTCTCTTCCACTGTATGAGCTTTTTCTTGCTTCTTTTATGTGAGATAATTTACCCCATCCCACCTCTCTCTCTCCCTTCTCTCATGGCATTGCTCTCTCACCCTTTAATTTAATTTAATTTTTATATATCATCCCTTCATATTCAACTCACATCTGTGCCCAATGTCTATATATACTCCTTCCAAATGCCCTAAAAATAAGGATTTTCATAAGAGTTACAAGTATCATCTTCCAATGTACGCATGTAAAGAGTTTACCCTTTTTAAATGCCTTTTGATTTCCTTTTTTCTGTTTACATTTTTATGCTTTTTTGTATCTTATGTGAAATCAAATTTTTGATTCAGCTCTGATCTTTTCATCAAGAATGCCTGAAAGTCCTCTCTTTCATTGGTTTCCTATTTTTCCCCTAAATGGTTATAAACTCAGCTTTGCTTGGTAGATGATTCTTGGTTGTAATCCTAGTTGCTTTGCTCTCTATCATATTCCAAGCACTCTGATCTTTTAAATCTCCTGTGATCCTGACTGTGGCACCATAACACTTGAATTGTTGCTTTCTAGCAGCTTGCAATATTTTCTCCTTGGCTTGAGAGCTCCGGAATTTGGCTTTAACATTTCTGGGAGTTTTCATTTTGGGATCTCATTCAGGATACGGATGGTTGATTCTTTTAATTTTTATTTACCCTCTGGTTCGAAAATATCAGGGTAGATTTCCTTGATAATTTCTTGAAAGATGATGTCTAGGCTCTTTTTTTGATTGTGGCTTTCAATAATTTTCAAATGAAGTCTCCTGGATCTATTTTTGAGGTAAGTGTTTTTTTTTCCAATAAGGTATTTCACATTGTGTTCTATTTTTCATTCTTTTGGTTTTGTTTGTTTCTTGATTTCTCATAAAGTTATTATGTTCCATTTCAGCAATTCTAATTATTAAGAAAGTTTTTTTTTCTTCACATAGTTTTTATGCCTCTTTTTCCATTTAGCCAATTCTACTTTTAAAAAAATTACATGATATATTTTATATATTTTTAAAAGAATAGCAAATTATACATGATAGATTTAAAGTTTTTATTGGATTCTACATTTAGATAGTACTTTAAAGAGAGATTTCCTTACAATAACCCCATGAGATTGATTATTGCAATAACAGTAATAGATAATATTTATATAGTACATTATACCTGACAAAAATTTTTCTTCACAATAGCCCAGCAAAATACCACTCAATCAATTCTCATCTTCATCCAATCATCTTTAATCCATCCATCAATCAATCAATAAATTCTGTCTGTCAAACATCATCATCACCATCATCTTATAATGCTCTTGCCTCTGCTTCAACATTTTTTTCATTGTTACTATTGCTAACTGTGTTTCTCTCCAGCCTATTCCCTCCACATGATATTTACTCTATTTTCTATTTTTTTCACCCTATCCCTCATCAAAAGTGTTTGGCTTCTGACTGCTCCTCCCCCCATCTGCCCTCCTTTATTCATCCCTCTCCCCTTATCACCTTCCCCTCCTACTTCCCTGAAGGGTTAGATAGTTTACTATGCCCAATTGAGTGTGTATGTTATTCCTTCTTTGGGCCAATTCTGATAAGAGTAAGACTCACTCACTCCACCGTATCTCCCCCATCTTCCCCATCCACTCCATAAGCTTGTTCCTGCTTCTTTTATGTAAGATACTTTATCCTATTCCACCTCTCCCTTTTGTCTTCTCCCAGAGTATTCCTCTCTCACCCCTTAAATTTATTTTTAAAAAATATCATTCCTTCATATGCAATTCACAACTTTGCCTTCTGTCTAAATATACTCCATCCAATACCCCTAATAATGTGAAAGTTCTTATGAGTTACAAGTATCATCTTCTCATGTGAGAATGCAAATAGGTTAGCCTTTTAATATTCCTTATGATTTTTTTCCTGTTTACCTTTTTATGCTTCTCTAGGGTCTTGTATTTGAAAGTCAAATTTTCCATTCAGCTCAGGTCTTTTTTTTTTTTAATAAATTATTTTATTTTTTCCAGTTACATGTAAAGATAATTCTCAACTTTTTTTATACAGGCTTTCCAATTTCAGATTTTTATCGCTCCCTTCCCCCTTCCCTAGACATCAGGTAATCTGATATAGGTTATAAATGTGTGTGTGTGTGTGTGTGTGTATGTGTGTGTATATGTATATGTATATATATATACATATAATAAAACTAACATATTTCTTCATTAGTCATGTTAAAAGAGAAAAATCAGAGCAATGAGGAAAAACCTCAAAAAAGAAAAACAACAGCACCAAAAACAAAAGAAATAGTATGGTTCAATCAGCATCTATACTCCACAGTTCTTTTTTTCCTGGATTTGGAGATCCTCTTCTATCATGAGTACTCTGGAACTCTTCTGTACCATTGCATTGGTGAGAAGAATCTAGTCCATCACAGTAGATCAACACACAATGTTGATGACACTGTGTACAATGTTCTTCTGGCTCTGCTCATCTCACTCATCATCTGCCCACGCAAGACCCTCCAGGTTTCTCTGAACTCCTCCTTCTCATTGTTTCTTGCAGCACAATAGTATTCTATTACATTCATATACCACAACTTGTCCAGCCATTCCCCAATTAATGGGGATCCCCTCAACTTCCAATTCCTTGCCACCACATAAAGAGCAGCTATAAATATTGTTGCACATGTGGGTCCTTTTCCCCTTTCCATGATCTCTTTGGGAAAAACACCCAAAAGTGGTATTGCTGGGTCAAAGTGTATGCACAGCTTTATCACCCTTTGGGCATAATTCCAAATTGCTCTCCAGAATGGTTGGATCAGTTCACAGCTCCACCAAAAATGCATTAGTGTTCCAATTTTTCCACATCTTCTCCAACATTTGTTATTTTACTTTTTTGTCATTTTAGCCAACCTGATAGGTGTCAGGTGGTACCTAAGAGTTGTTTTAATGTGCATCTCTCTAATCATTAGTGATTTAGAGCATTTTTTCATATAGGAATAGATAGCTTTGATTTCTTCATCAGCAAACTGCCTGGTCATATCCTTTGACCATTTCTCAATTGGGGAATGACTTGGATTTTTATAAATTTGATTTAGTTCCCTATATATTTTAGAAATGAGGCAGAGCCAAGATGGCAGAGAGGAATCAGCAAGCTGCCTGAGCTCTCCTTCTGTTCCCTCAAAAAGAACATGAAATCAATCCTCTGGATGGATTCTGAAACTACAGAACCTGCAAAGAGACAGAGTGACACAGTCTTCCCACTGGGGATAATTTAGAAGACTTCAGGAAAGGTTGGTCTGACTCAATTGGAAACTAAATAATTTCATTCTAAAGAATGAATGGGCCAAACAACAAATCATAGAAGCACTCAATAACCATATCCAAGAGAATGACAATAATGAGACAACATACCAAAATCTATGGCATGCAGCCAAAGCAGTGCTTAGGGGAAAATTTATAGCTCTAAATGCTTACATGAATAAAAAGGAGAAAGAGGAGATTAATGAATTGGGCATGCAACTTGAAAAGCTAGAAAAATAATAAATTAGAAATCCCCAATTAGATACTAATATAGAGATCCTGAAAATTAAAGGAGAAATTAATAAGATTGAAAGCAAGAAAACTATAGAATTAATCAATAAAACTAAGAGCTTGTTTTATGAAAAAACCAATAAAATAGATAAAATATTGGTTAATTTGATTTAAAAAAAGAAAGAAGAATACCAAATTACCAGTATCAGTTCTTTTCAACATGAACACCTGAAAGTCCTCTCTTTCATTGAATACCCATTTTTCCCCTTTAAGATTTTACAGTTTTTCTGGGTAGTTGATTCCTGGTTGTAATCCTAGTTCCTTTGCCCTCTGGAATATCATATTCAAAGCCCTACAATCCTTTAATGTAGAAGCTGCTGGATCTTGTGTTATCCTGACTGTGGCTCCAACATACTTGAATTGTTTCTTTCTGGCTGATTGCAATATTTTCTCTTCGGCATGGTAGTTCTGGAAATTGGCTATATTATTCTGGGAGGTTTGCATTTTGGATTTCTTTCAGGAGGTGATCAGTGGATTCTTTCAATTGGCCAATTCTACTCTTCAAGGCATTCTAACCCTCAATGGCTTTTTGTACCTCTTTTACTATTTACTCTACTCTTTTTTAAGGGGTTACTTCCTTTAGTATATTTTGTATCTCCTTTCCCAAGCTATTGAGGTTTTGGGGTGTTTTTTTCATTATTTTCTTGCATCAATCTCATTTCTCTTCCCAATTTTTCCTCTCACCCTCTTACTTTATTTTAAAATTCCTTTTTGAACCCTTCCAGGGCCTGAGATTAGTTCATATTTTAATTTTAGCCTTTGGATGTAAGGACTTTGGCTTTGTTATCTTCTTCTGATGGTATGTTTTGATCTTTTGTCATCATAGAAACTTTCTATGGTCAGAACTGTTTTCTGTTTTTTGTTCATTTACTCAGCCTACTTCTTGACTTTTAATGTGTTTTAAAGTATGATTCTGCCTCCTAGGTGGATGGAACACTCTCCCAGGTTTCAGGGCTTTTGTATAGATCTTCTCAGAAATACTTTTAGGGATCTTTAAGTTTTCGGTTCTTCCAAGGTAGTATAACCTAAGGAAAGATGTGTTTACTCGTCTCCTGGCCTGTGCCCTGTTCTGTGAGTAGCCACAAGCACTCTTCTCTTCAGTGGAACTATATTAAGGGTCCTTACTCCACTAAGACTGAAAGCCCTGGTGTGCCATTGATCCTCTCTGACCTTGGACTGCCATCAAGGACTACAACCTGGATTTGAGTACGGGCAGAGCAACAGAGTCCTGCCTCAGTGCCAGAAAGGGGACAAATTTAATATCCTTCTGACCAGATGTCTTGCCCCATTACTCTCTGTGGGCTGAGAGTTCTGGATACAGCTGCTGGTGCTGTTCATTCAGTGGTTCCCAAGGCCTGCTCCTGATTTGCTGGGGCCTAGGCTGTATTGGCAAGGCCTGTGTTGCACTCTGATCTTAGTATAATATACCTTTCCTGCCAATTTTCTAAGTTATTTTTGACTGGAAAATTATTTCACCTTATCCTTTTGTGGGTTTTGCTTCTCTAAGAATTGTCTTATGACATTATTTAAAGGTATATGGAGTAGCTTTGGGGAGAGCTCAGGAAAGTTGCTGTGTTTCCTCCACCATCTTGTTTCTGTCCCTGGTCTTACAGATATCTTAAAGCGTTAGATATGTTATTATTTGCTGGAGGAATGATGGGTATATATTTTCATATTTAATATTAAAATGAGTCAAAATATCAGAGACAGTAATAGACAAATTACCTGTGGATAAATATTTCAGGGACACTAATTAGTTACTTAGAGGCCATAATTAAACTGTGATTAAGATACTCAAGATTAATTTAGTGCCTTACTGCTTATCCTCAGAGCTTTATAGTTTAACTATTTTCTGAAATAAAGCAAGAACCAGCATCAAAAAGTAAATATGAACAATTAAAGTGATAATATGACCAATATAATTTAATGTGATGTAGTAATGCAGCACAAAATACAGTATTATATTATATTACATTACTCTATTAATTATATTATCTCTACTACATATACGTGTGTATATGATGACATGACAACAAAAAATAATAACATTTTGTTTGTTAAAGTGGGGCACTGCTTCCAGATTGAAGGGCACACTGTCCCAAGCTTCAGAGGCTTTGTGCAACTTTTTTTTTTTTTTTTACTGAGATACTTATAGGAATTTGTAAATTTTGAGTTCGTCCAAGGTCATATGATTTAAGGAGAGGTATGTTTGCTATAATCTTGGCCTGTGCTTTGGTTTTCAAGCAACCACAGGCCTGCTTCTCTGCCCTGGAACTATGAACATAGTTCCACTGCACTGTCACTGCATGCTTTTGTGTGTTTGTGCTCCTCCCCTGCCTGGGAATACCACACAACTCTATTACCTGGATCCCAAGTATGGGCAAAACAACAGACTCCTGCCTCAGTTCTAGCAAAAAAAGATGCTTGTAATCTCCTTCTGGCCAATTATTTGACCCTCTTACAGTCTGAGGGTGAGTTCCAGAAGCAGTTGCTCCCACAGTTGATTCAGAGGTTCCTGAAGCCTAGTCCTGGTTAGCTGGGTCTGGGTCTTGGTCTGTGCTGGATTTAGATCTGTGTTGACATGGCTTGTGCTGGACTGCACTCCACTCTCACCCTGGTACAACAAACATTTCCTGCTGACCTTCTGTATTTATCTGGAAAATTATTTCACCCTGTCTTTTTGTGGGTTCTGTTCCTCCAGGAATTGTCTTATACCATTATCTGGAGGTATTTGGTAGGGTTCTGAGGAGAACTCAGACAAGTCTCTGCCTTAGGTGTCCTGCATTCCCAAAGACAACCACAACATTGGAAGCTGATGTCATGACTTGATATGAGAGTGGTGTAAAGTCACCAGCCTCACTCCTTCAGAGCCATCTGGGTCCAATAACAAGATAAATATCATGAGTACTGCAGATAGCCCTGGAAGTTTCAGACAATTGTGGTTACCTGACTTGCCCAGCATCACACAGCTAGTAAGTGTTAAGTGTATGAGGTCAGATTTGAACTCAGGTCCTCCTGACTCCATGGCCAGTGCTTCATCCACTGTGCCATCTAGAAGTCCCTATACTTTAGATTATGTTTCTAACAAAAATAAACCTAAATTAAATTGCCAACAAATGGAAAAAAATTCTACCTAGTGCCATCATCTCGTATATTTATAAGTATTCTGGCACATTAGCTAAATTTTCTATTTTTCATCTTAGTAATTTTGTATATATTTGAGTCTTTTAATAATTCACATTAGGTACATTTTATTTATAGAAAATCTTACAAACCTACTTAAGCACTTACTGTGTGTCAGGAAGTCAGTGGGTTATGTGTTACAGATACAAAAAAAATTAAACAAGATAGTCTCTGTCCCCAAGGAACTTAGATTCTACAGTGTATTATAAAATAAAAATAACTTGTGAAATATGCATTCTTTTTTGTACAATAAATCATAAGCATGTTATTCTACATATAGAACTTTGACTCCAACAATATGAAGTTCAATTTCTTTTCATTTCATCATGTAGAATCTGCCTTAGCATTAAAAGCTTAGAAATCAAAAGTTGATTTAGATACTTCTGGGGACTCAAGGCAAAAACTTATCAGTGATGTGCTTTGTCTCATGTGTTTGAATGAGAGAGGGCATTTGTGAATTCAATTATTAATCCCCAAAATGCAGGCATTCAGTGAATGCAAGAATTAGGAAAGTATAGGGATGACGAAGGCTCTCCAAACACATGTAATATCTCTATGGGTTCCAATGAGTATTGAAATGTTGTTATGTAACTCTTGAATTGTGGCAGAAAGGTCATGACCAAAATGCTATAGAAGACAGACTCCCTCTATTCAAACCATCCTGCTAGAATCCCCTTTCAATGTATTCACAACTCATAGGCTCATAATTCAAGCTTCTTTATTTTATTTTTCCCCCTTCAAATCTCAGCCTGTTCTCTGCAGGACAACTGCAATTTAAGACCACATGCAAAAAGCTTGGCTTGTCACAGTTAAAGAATAGTAAAATGAACTCAGGGAGAAGCATCATTAATGGAAACATTGAAAACAAAAGCTTCAACTACTAAGTTCTTTTATGCAACATAGTTCTTTTTCCCACTGGTGGTGATTGAAAATAAAATATATGAGATGGTTGGAATCAAGAACACTCCAATGTTTTTTATGAGAGTGGTAGTCTACACAATGGAGAGTAAGGCTTTACATTTTTGGCCAAGGAGAGCCTTAACTGTTATTGCATTCAAATATAGATTCAAATATCCATAATAGAAATGAGTTTATTTTAGTACTGTCATGTAGAGATCACATAAAATTACAATTCAAAATTATAAATACTGTGGAAGGTTTGAAACATTTTTATATCTAAGCTGTTCAGACTTAATATCTAAATGGCAATAGTAGTAGTAACAACATATATTATTCAGTTATCCCTTCAATCTAAATGTTCCTTGACCCTTTGAGGAAATAACCTTTCATCTTTACCCACTACTCTTGAGAAAGCAAATTTCAAGGAAAACTTTTGAAGTGTGCTGAGATCCATCATCATACCTCCATATTAATATCTAGAAAAAATTAATAACAATAATGAAGAGACATGGATTATCTAATCAAGCAGAGAAGACTACTTTTTCTAGAGACATTGTCTCTTTACCTCTTCCCAAAGAAAAGATACAGTAGATGATCTTAACCCCATTTCTTTAAGAAACAACAAAAGTGAAAATTTTCCCTTTTGTCTACATTGGGAACTTCATTGTACATTATGTAAATAAGTTATGAAATATAATAAAAAGGTTAATCCTATGTAGGTACACAGAGGATTGACTCGAATTCATTAAAGTTCCTGCTGGTTTCACTCTTCGTATGCCTAAGGATGCTTATATATACACACTTTCTTTAACACTTCAGTGGTATCCAATTTTGCTAGTGGATAGTCCATCTACCAATGCAAAGTGTCGGCTCTCTCCAATTTTGTGGATAGACATAAAGGTTTGCTGTAGTTGAATAGCTATTTATTGCTGTTCTTATCACTCCTCCCTCTCTCACACACCAGGTGGCTTGACTTCTTCCAGGTGGCTGTACCCTCTGCTGGAAGCTAGGTGGCATATGGATAGTATAGAAGTCCTAGAGGTAGGAAAACCTGTGTTTAAATACCATGTCAAACATACTAATTAGCTCTATTATGCTGGGCAAGTAAATTCACATTTGCTTCAATTTCCTCATCTATCAAATGGTTTTAACAAAAGAACATATGTCTTCCAAGATTATTGTGAGGAAAAAGTGAAATATCTGTAGGCAACTTTACAAACCTTAAAGCACTATATAAATTATTAATATTGTTAACTCTTGAGACTGTGCTATATATGATGATCAAAATAAGTTGCTTCTCTAGATCCCAGTGTGTACATGATCATCCAGTGATTGCTGAACAATGGAGTCAGCTTTCTTTGGAAATATTAGTAAAAGGTAAGTTTCATAAACTAGATGTTCATATAAAAACCATGCCATTACGTAGAAATGAAGAAAATTTCACTATGATTAATTTTCCAGGGAAAATTTTAATTACCCAGAAGCAGTTTTGACTTATAATCTTGAGAACGAACTGGGAATATTGTGAGAAAAGTGCTAAATCTGAGTTTAGAAAAAAAATGGATCCAAATCCAAGATTGATTATTTACCAGGAGTATGAGAAAGGATTGGTCATTCACCTGCTCTGAATCTCAGTTTGCTCAACTATGAAATGGACATTTAAATTTTTTTTTATCATAAAAGTATTTTATTATTTTCCAGTTACATGTAAAGACAGTTTTCAACATTTGTTTTCATAAGATTTTTGGTTGCAAATTTTTCTACCTCCTTCCCTTCCCTACCCCCTTCCAAAGACAGAAAGCAATCTGATATAGGTTGTATATGTACCATCTTATTAAACATGTTTCTGCATTAGTCATATTGTGAAAGAAAAATCAGAATAAAAGGGAAAAACTTCAAAAAAGACAACAAAAACCAACAAAACGTAGAAACAGCATGCTTAAATCTGAATTCAGAATCCAAATTTCTTTTTTTTCTGGATGTGGAGAATATTTTTCATGAGTACTTTGTAGTTGTCCTGGATCATTGTATTGCTGAGAACTAAGTCTATTACCATTGATCACACAATGTTGCTAATACTGTTCATGATATTCTCCTGGTTCTGCTCACTTTACCCAGTATCAGTCCACAAGTCTTTCCAGGTTTTTCTGAAATCTTCCTGCTCATCATTTCTTACAGCACAATAGATTTCTATTATATTCATATACCACAACTTGTTCAACCATTCCCCAATGGATAGGCATATCCTCGATTACTAATTCATTGCCACCACAAAGAGAGATCCTATAAATATTTTTGTATATTTGGGTGTTTTCTCTCTTCTATCATTTCTTTAGGATACACAACTAGTAGTGGTATTATTTGGTCAAAGGGTATGCACAGTCCCATAGCCCTTTAGGCATAGTTCCAAATTGCTCTCCAGAATGGCTGGATCCATTCACAACTCCACCAACAATGTATTAGTCTTCCAATTTTTCCATAGCTTCTCCAACATTTATTATTTTCCTTTTTTTGTCATATTAGCCAATCTGATTGGTGTGAGGTGGTATATCAGAGTTGTTTTAATTTGAATTTCTCTACTCAATAGTGATTTAGAGAATTTTTTCATATGGCAATAAATAGCTTTGATTACATTCTTATAAATTTGATTTAGCTACTTCCACATCTCTTCCTCTACTCCATAAGCCCTTTGCTCCTTCTTTCATGTGAGATTTCACTCCATTCTACCTCTCCATTTTCTCCCCCCCTCAGTGCAATCCTCTCCCCTCTCAATTTTAGCCTAAGGATGCCGTCATGTGGCAACTGGGTGACACAGTTAACAAAGCATGTGACCTGGACCCAGGAGGACCCAAGCCAAAATCTGACCTCAGAACCAAGACACTCACAAACTCCTCAAACCCAGGCATGCCACTCAATTCCCAACCACACCACACAAAATAGAAAGAAGATAAACAACAAATAAATTCTTTATGTATTACATCCCTGAATAATCAATATTCACCTGTGCCTTCTGTCTAAATTTATTCCTAACATCTGCCCTAATACTGAGAAAGCTCTATGATATATATGTATCAACTTCTCATGTATAAAGAATTTAATCTTTTAATTTCCCTCATAATTTCTTTTTCCTGTTTACCTTTTCTATGCTTCTCTAGGGTCGTGCATTTAAAAGTCAAATTTCCAATTCAGTTCAAGTCTTTTCATCACAAATACCTGAAAATCTTCTTTTTTATTGAATCCCTATTTATCCCCTGAAAGATTATATGCAGTTTTGGTGGTTAGGTGATTCTTGATTGTAATCCCAATTCCCTTGCCCTCTGGGATATCATATTCCATGCCCTCCAATCTTTTAATGTAGAAGCTGTTAGATGCTGTCCTGTCCTGACCGTGGTTCCACAATATTTGAATTGTTTATTTCTGGCTGCTTGCAATATTTTATTCTTGACCTGGGAGCTCTGGAATTTGGCTATAATATTGCTGGAAGTTTTCCTTTTGGGATCTCTTTCAGGGGTTGATCAATGGATTCTTTCTATTTCTATTTTACCTTCTGCTTCTAGAACATCACGGCAATTTTCCCTCATAATCTCTTGGAAGATGATTTCCAGGAAGTCCAATAATTTTCAAATTATCTCCCTTGAATATATTTTCCAGGTCAACAGTTTTTCCACAAGCTATTTAACATTGCCCTCTTTTTTTATTAATTCAGATTTTCTTTACCATCTTCCATTTGATCAATCCTAATTCTTAGGCAATTATTTTCTTTAGAGAACTTTTCCAATTTGCTTTCTGGCAGTATATGGACAGTTTGTCAGGAGCTGGGAGAGTCAAAGCCTTTCCCCCACCATCTTGGCCTCTTATAAAATTTAAATAAAATCATCAGGTTCTCTGGCATTCTATTAAAATTCCTATTTCATGGAGGAGGGTAGAGATTCTTTTAAAAATCAGCAAATGGGGGCAGCTAGGTGGTACAGTGGATAGAGCACTGGTTCTGGATTCAGGAGAACCTGCGTTCAGATCCAGCATCAGACATTTAACCCTTACTAGCTGTGTGACCCTGGACAAGTCACTTAACCCCAATTGCCCCACAAAAAAAAAATTAAAATGAGCAAATGTCTAATGACATTGAAAATGGTAATATAAAACAGATAAAGCTGCTCAATAAGGCATATGGTATTTTGGTTTATCTCTTAAAAGTACATGAAGAAAATATTTGGGAAACTGCTAATTTCAATTAGCATGACTAAAATGATTCATGATTATCTATTCAAAGAAATAATCTTACCAAGACCTTAAATTAACAACACACAAAGCATGGGGAATTTCACCACACTGTCCAGCAATTTTATAAACAATTTTATCTCACTCTTTACAAACTGCCTTCCCTACTTCACTGAACAAGCCTATGACCAGAAAGAATGATATTTTGACAATTATATGATGTGATCAATGTTGGTAGACAGAGCATAAAAATGTTAAAGGCAATTCCACTATTAGAACTCTCATATAGAAGCTTAGAATATTTTTAATCATTCAGTACATAACTATAGGGTAATAAAGCAAGGGGATATATCAGTAAAGAGATACTATTATTAGAATTAAAATGCATAATTTTCCAATATTTTGAAGGTATGAAATTTATTTTGCCAACATCTAAGCTTGACAAATTTGTCTCACATAAGATGATTTTTATCATCAAAATTTTAAATACTTAAATATATATTTTAAAATCAGCAAAAATCCAAGAAAGTCAATTAAGAAAAAGACAGAATGGCACTTATGTTGCACAGTGGAATGAGCACTGGCCCTGGAATCAGGAGGACCTGAATTCAAATCTGGCCTTAGACATTTGACTCTTACTAGCTGTGTGACCTTGGCAAGTCACTTAACCCCCATTGCCTCCATAAAAAGAAATAAAAGAAAAAGATATTAATATTCTTCTTAAACAACAGGTCTGACTCTTGTGTTGACTAAACATAAGTGACATCATATTGCTTTATGATAAACATAGACACCCCTAAAATTGAGATTTGAATCCCCTGATGCTCTTATTCTAACTCCTTTCTGATTTATATCACATAAAATCCTTCACAAACATTATGTTCCAACCTAATGGTCCTTCATAATATTAAAAGTTTCCACATTTCATATCTCATTCCTGTGCTTTTGCAAAAGCTAGGCCATATTTCTGGAAGGGATTCCCTTCTTACAATGGCCTTTTAGAATATTTTACTTCCTTTATGACCTCCACCTCTTATACGGAACCTTTCCTGATATTTCAAGTTCTCAGTGCTCACTTCCTCCTCAAATTTTCTTGAATTGTGTTCTCCTTATACATACTATGTTATTCCCACTCCATGACTTTTCTTCTTTACTCTTGCAATTATAAATTGTCTATAGGTAAAGAAAATGTTTCATGTTTTTATAGGTTTCCATTGATATTTTCTGTTTTTTACATGTCCATAGTATCCCATGTATCATTCTCCTTATCACTCCTTGAGAGCCTATCCCATATGACAAAGAGTATTTTTGAGAGGATAAAAAAGTAAATTAACCTGATTGCATTTGAACAATTGTAACAGTGTTAAAAATAAAAATAAATAAAAATAAAAGACCTGTGCAATGTGTGACACCTATAGACCTCCCATATTCATGAAGGGGTGGATTGTTTTATTTCTTTCAATAGCTCTTCATTCAAGTCCTATTTGATATTTATAATATTTTTACATTTACTTTTGATTTGGGGAGTGTTTGTTACTATTTCCATTTATATTCTTGTGATTAAATATATTGGGTTTTTTTGCTCTGCTTACTTTATTCTGAATCAGTTCATATAGATCTTTCCATGCTTCTTTATATTCATCATACATATGATTTCTTACAGAACGGTAATGAAAGGCTAAAAGAAAATGATCTCTTATACTTAATAAAAGAAAATTAGTTTTTATATTCAAATATCATGTCTTATAAAGTTGATGATATACATAAATGAAAAAGAAAGTTTATATTCCATAATAATATTTTGGTCAAATAATGAATCATAAATACCTTGTAGAAATTAACAGAGAAAGAAAGAATAACATTTTAATTGTTCCACTGGAAAAATCATTTTTTTGTTTTTGTTTTTGCGGGGCAATGAGGGTTAAATGACTTGTCCAGAGTTATACAGCTAGTAAGTGTCAAGTGTCTGAGGCTGGATTTGAACTCAGATCCAAATTAATTTAGCAGCAGAACTTTATCCACTGTACCACCTACCTGCTCTCTGGGTGCTGTATTTTGTTTTGTTTATTTTTTCAGGGCAATGAGGATAAATTAACTTGCCCAGGGTCACACAGCTAGTAATTGTCAAGTATTTGAGGTCAAATTTGAACTCAGGTCCTCCTGAATCCAGGGCCAGTGCTTTATCCATTGCAGCACCTGCTGCCCCTGTAGAAAATTATTTAAAAGAAAAGTGATATCTCTGAAAATTTTAACTAAAAGAGAAAAAAATAATTGAGCATTTAATCAGGTAACCCCCCCAAAAAAACAACAAATAATTCTAAAAAAAAACAAAAAGAAGACATTTTGAAAATCATAAGAGAATAAAATTTAAAACAAAGATGAATATTATGTTAATAATCAAAGGTTTTGGCTTTTAAAATTGTTAATATAATCAAATAATATCCCAGGGAAGATTATACCAATGTTTAAATTAGAAATTAATTTACAAATTTACAGAAAATAGAGTATAAATTATATCAGTATATATTATGTCAACTCATATTCTTAAAAAACCTTATAATTGAAAATAAATCAATATCTATGCAAATAAAAACAACCAAATTAAAATATAGTCTGTACATGGAAAAAATTTAATAGTCCTATTTCAAATTATTTTAAAATCAAAAATCCATGAGTGTGTACATGTATGTGCATGTACATGTGTTTATGTATATGTGTGTGTATGTTGGGATGGTGAATACACTTCTGATTGAGATGAATTTATCAATATTGATAGTCTTAGATGACATCGTGGACTTGGAGTCATGTTGACTTGAGTTCATATCTTAACTCAGATACTCTCTATGTGACACTGAAAAAGGTACATAAACTCTCCTAGTCACATTCTTTCTACAAGTAAAAATGGGATTTATATTAGCACCTATCTCTCATAGGATCAAACAAGATAAAAACATGTAAAATATTTTTGCAAACCTAATTGGACATTAAAATGCTATTATTATTCAGAAAATGTTATCAAATAACATTTTGCCATATCAATTGCTCCAAGGCATAAAGATACCATCCTACCAATCACTTTCTATAAAGCAACTGTCATTCTGTCTAACATCCAAAACAAAGAAGGATAAAAAATAATAATAATATGTATTTTTATAGTACTTTAAGACTCCTTATTTGAATTCAGGTCTCCCTGAGCCACTTCTATTGACTGTGCTACCTACTTGCTTAAAAAATGAATTGTAGAATAATATTTCTGGACTATACTTACTAATGAATATGATTGCGAAATATTAAGTAGAATTTTGCCTGATAGGAAAGATAAAAATATCTAAAACCTTATCCATCATGATCAAGTGAACTTAAATGAACAATAGAGCATGGCTCAGCATAATTCATCATTTTTAAAAACTACTAAATCCCATGAATTCAAGAAAAATGTTTCAAATAAGTAATTTATTCACTTATATTAATGATTCTAAAAGGCACACCAATAACATTATTTACAAGATTTAAATCTATGATAGTACAAATCTAAGAACTTTACTTAATATAATAAAAAAAATCTAACACTGAAAGTTACTATTGTTTTTATTGCGGAAAATCCACATTAATACCTTAAAAAAAACCTGAATTCAATTTTTACTATTTAATTTAATTTAATTTAAATTTAATAATTTAATTTCCTATTATGTATAAGCATTGGGACAATGTTCAGAGAACCCCAATCCCCCAACTCCCCCAAAATTAAACATCCTCAATTCTTTTTTTATGTAAATATTTTATTATTTTCCAGTCACATTTATAAATAGTTTTCACCATTTGTTTTTATAAGATTTCTAGTTTCATTTTTTTCCCTCACTCCCTTCTTCCCCTTCCCAAAGACAGCAAGTAATCTGACATAGGTTATACATTTACACAATTAAACCTATTTCTGCATTAGTCATGTAATGAGAGAAGAATCAGAGCAAAAAGGAAAAACCTCAAAAAAAGAAAAACAACACCAAAAACAATAAAAAGAGTATGGTTCGATGTGTATCCAGATTCAACAGTTCTTTTTTTTTCTGGATTTGGAGAGCATTTTCCATCATGAGTCCTTTGGAACTATCTTGGACCATTGTATTACTGAAACGAATCAAGTCTATCACAGTTAATCAATACACAATGCTGTTGATACTGTGTACAATTTTCTCCTGGTTCTGTTCATCTCACTCATCATGAGTTCATGCAAGTCCTTCCAGGTTTCTCTGAAATCTGCATGCTCATCGTTTCTTACAGAACAAGAGTATTCCATTACATTCATATACCACAACTTGTTCAGCCATTTCCCAATTGATGGGCAACCGCTCAATTTCCAATTCCTTCCCACCACAAAAAGAGCAGCTATAAATATTTTTGTACTTGTGGGTCCTTTTTCCATTTTTATGTTCTCTTTGGGAAAAAACACCTAAAGTGGTATTGCTGGATCAAAGGGTATGCAAAGCTTAATAGCCTTTTGGACATAGTTCCAAACTACTCTCCAGAATGTTTGGATCAGTTCACAGCTACACCAATGATTCATTCATTACTGTTCCAATTTTTCCATAGCTTTTCCAACATATATTATTTTCCTTTTTTGTCATATTAGTCAATCTGATAGGTGTCAGGTGGTACCTCAAAGTTCTTTTAATTTTCATCTCTCTAATCATTAGTGATTTAGAACCTTTTCTTCATGTAGCAATAAATAGCTTTGATTGACATCCTCAGTTCTTAAGACACATTCTCTTGGCCAATGTTTATAAAGATAAATGAATAACCCTTATCTGACATGCAAAATCTATATGGAATTGACAGGAAGCTAAGATTAATAATCTTTTTATTATAGTAAATAAAGAGGTGAAAAATAATTTTAAAAAATTTTGTTAATAATTAGACGATAAATTCATCAAAACCTATAATGATGAATGTTGGATTTGAAAATTATGACTGATTGTTGTCCTTCATTCTCAAAAAGGACCAAAATTACATCATTATGTTGGAACAAAGATTCAGTGTGTTCAACTGTGATTGATCAAACAAAAGCAAGCTCAAAATGCTATACTACAGGTTAAGGACAAATAATCCATATGAACATTTGGAGTGGAGAGGTCTCTAAATTTGTACTTTACAGATTTCTTTTGATCTATTGCAATTCTGCTTCACTCATAGAGTACAGTGCCTTCTTCAATGTGCATATGCCATACTGTGTGGTCCTTTGTTAGTACCTCTCATGTCATGGAATATATTCCAAAAGTCTTCAGAGATTTTGAGAATGTTCTTGTTTCACTTTTCCTGACCTCCATGTAAGCTCTTGCCTTATTTGACTTTTCCACAAAATAGTCTTTTAGGCAAATGAATGTTTGGAATTCAGACCAATGTGACCTGCCCATCTGAATTGCATTCTCTGCAGTAGTGTTTGAATGCTTGACGATTTAACTTGAGAAAGTACCCCAATATCCAGTACCTTATCTTGTCAGGTGATCTTCAGAATCTACCCAAGGCATTTCAAAAGGAAGCAATTTAGTCTCCTGGCATGCTGCTGGTATATTGTCCAAGTTTCAAATGCATACAATGAGTTCAACATGATGGCTTTGTAAACCTTCAATATAGTAAATAGTCTTCTCTCTTACACTTTTATTTCAAACATTGAGCTAGCTCAGGAAATGTGCGCATTAACCTCATCATCTAGGTGGACATTCCTGTAAAGTATACTGCCAAGATAAGTGAACTTATCCACAGCATTTAATATTTCTCCGTTTGCTGTAACTGATGGTTCCACATGTGTATGGTATGGTGCTGGCTTAAAGAGAACTCATGCTTTCTTGGTGTTGTTAGGCCCAAATTAGTGCAAGATAAAGAAAATTGTTCCATATATTTTTGCATCTCATCCTCAGAGGCTGCATTCAGAGCACAATCATCTGCAAAAAATCATAACAACAAAGCATGCACCAACTCTCCCCCTACTTGTCCTGCAGTTTTTTTCAAGTTAGATGATTTACTCTCAGTGTGTTAGCTGACTTTAATGTCTACATTAAAGACATCACACAACATTTCTGGAAACAAAATGCTGAAAAGCATGGAAGCAAACGTTGTCCATTATCCAGAACTCAGGCAAGCATGTCATGAAATTTACATACAATAGTGATGAACTTCTCTGGACAACCAGAATTTGCCATAATTTCCCCCAAACCCTGATTATTAATAGTATCATGTCTTTGATAAACATTCTATACAGACCTCTGTTCTGAATCTGGCATTTCTCCTGGAGTTGTTGGGCAGCAAACGCCATATCAAACTTTTCTTAGCTCTTTCTTAAGCCACATTGGCTCTCAAGTAGTTGGTCATCTTCCAGGTGAATAATTAGTTTATTGAGGGGGAATCTGGCAATAATCTTGCCAGCAATGACTGAGAGAGATAGCCCTATGATTGTCACAGGATAAATTATCCCCCTTTCCTTTATAAAGATGGATAATAGAGACATCCTTGAACTCCTTGGGGAAGAATCTCCTCTTTCCACATGACCTGGAAGATTTCAGTCAGATTTTGTATGAGCAGTGGACCCCTAATGTGTAAATCTCAATTTGAATAGAAACAATACCTGATGCTTTTCTCCCACACCAAAGGAGCCTAATGACACCTTCCAATGAAAGTTCAACTAGAGAGGGATTGACTTCAACCTGAGGATTTGATCAATGACTTCTGCATTGATTGATAATGGTCTTTTTTCTTGTTCATATAAATGTGAATTAGTTCCTTCTATATGTTGGAAATTATATCTTTGTCAGAGAATTTTGCTGCATACTTTATTTTCCCCTAGTTAATTGTTTTCACTTTGAACTTATATTAATTAGATTTATTTGTGTGTTTTTCAATTTTATTTTTGAAATGATCTTTTATATTTAAGTCATGCACCCATTTAGCATGTTTTTGCACAAAGTATGAGAAATTGTTCTAAATTTAATTTGTCACACACTATTGTCCAATTTTCTATGTTGTTTTGGTCAAATAGTGAATTCTCATCTCAAAATATTTTTATTGGAATAATAGGATATTAGATACATTAGCTTCTATATGTTATGCACTTAATCAGTTCTACTGATAAATCTCATTTCTTTAACTAATAGGAAATTATTTCAATAAGTACTACTGTGCAATATATCTTGAGATCTAAACTTGTTAGTTTCTTTCATTCCCATTTCTTTTTATTATTTCTTTTAAATTTCTTTTTTTTTTTTGGTGAGGCAATTGGGGTTAAGTGACTTGTCCAGGGTCACACAGCTAGTGTTAAGTGTCTGAGGCCAAATTTGAACTCTGGTCCTCCTGACTACAGGGCCAGTGCTCTATCTACTGCACCACCTAGCTGCCCCTCTTTTAAATTTCTTGAGATAATTTTGTCCTTATATTTTTTTGCCTTGAATTTTTAAGTTAACTTGGTATGTAATTGAATAAATTATTATTGTTACTTTGGTATGTAATTGAATAAATAAATTGATTTAGGTAGTATTGTCATTTTTTTATTATATAGTCTCACTGAACCCATGAAAAATTAATAGAAACCAAAGTTACATAAAACCATCTCCAAATGACTAATAATTAGAAAATGAAATTTCAGCAAATTCTGAGATTCTATTTCACCCCAGTTATAGTAGCAAAATATGATAAAAGAAAGGGAAATTATATATGTTAGGTGGAGTAAGGAAAAACAGACAACTTGATGCATTTTTGGTGGAATTGTAAATGGATGTAGCCATTCTGGGAAACAATTTAGAATTATGCACACAAATGTTGTGAAATAATATGTGCATTTTGGCTCAGCTAAATGATGGTTAGGCCTACATCCAAAGGATATCAAAGAAAGAAGAAGCACTAGTTTATGTTCAAACATTTATAATAGTTCTTTTTATAGTTGCAACCAAACTAGAAACTAAGAGAATTCCCATCAATTGAATAAATTATGGTCCATGAATATGATGGAGTAATATTGTACTATAAGAAGTGAGAGCATAGATGATTTAAAAGAGATATGGACTTATGTAATTTACAATGAATGAAATGAGAACTAGAAGAATAATCAATATTATAAAAGTGAACAATTTTGAGGAATTTTTACAAGCTTAGAAAAATTAAAATGAACAGGATCAAGAGAAAAACTTATATAATAACAGTAAAAATAATTTTTAAAATGAAAGTTATATGAACCAATATATAAAGTAACCATTCATTAATAAATCCAAAGAACCACTGGTGAAATACACCACCTATGATAGAGAGGTGGTCAATTTAGTGCATAGGATGAGACATACACATGGATACATGAATCCCCATATAAATTTGTTTATGATGTATTTGTATGTTTATATATGTATGTATATATTCATGTATGTACATAGACATTGAGGAAATTGTGATTGTGTATGATATTTGTTACAATATTTTGTTCTTTTCTTATTTTCAATCAATTTTGGGAAAGGTTTTGTTAGTATTATTTTTTGAAGAAATATGGGAGCAGCTAGGGGGTGCAGTGGATAAAGCACTGGTCCTGGATTCAGGAGGACCTGAGTTTAAATCCATCCTCAGACACTTGACACTTAACTAGCTGTGTGACCCTAGGGAAGTCACTTAGCTCTCATTGCCCTGCAAAAGATAAAAGGAAAAAAAATAAATAGAAAATAGAAAGATGGGGTTCTATAGATGTGAAATATTATGTATACTTTTAAGTGACATTAAGGTATTATTTTATTTAGCTGTTTCACTGTTATAATACATCATTCACATAAAAGGAGTAATATGTAAATATTTGTTATATAAAAAGGAAACATCCATAAAACATTAAGAAGAAGAAGAAATGCCCTAAAAGCAAGGAAATGTAATGAATGTAAAGTCGGAAAGCAGGTACTCATTGTATGCTTCCAAATTTTCAAGGAAAGTTCCTGGGATAAATAGGTCAAGACTTCAGGATTCTAAGTGAACAGTTTTCATTTTTTGGGTGGTAGAAATGAGTTATGACTGGGCCTGGGAAATAAATTTCCAATAATTTCTTGAAACAATATTTGTATAAATAGCATGTCTACTTCCCTGGGACACCAAGGGAAAGGGCAGGAATAGATCAGAGCTATAGGAGAGAAGCAAATTTAAAATAAGAGACCACTGCATCTCTCCTACAGAAGGAACAGGCTATTCCAGTGTGCCTCATGCCACATACTTTAGTGCAAGCCTCCAAAGCTGGCATATCCAGTCAATCCTACTTAAACAGACCAAAGGTTATTTGCACCCAAATTTTAAATAAGGCGATAGATACATACATACATATATACATACACAGATACATAGATAGATATGTGTATATGTATCTATATATATGTGTGTGTAGATAAAGATAGAGATAGATATGATACAGGTAGAGATAGAGATATATAAATATATAGATATAACTTGTACATTTGGAAAATTAATAGTGTAGAGAATCTCAGAGCTATACAATTTTTATTTTTTTCTTTAGAAAGCAATGGCAACAAACTCTGTTGAAAATGTTTAGTTCAAGTTGGTTTTGAGAACTTGGAACAATTTTAAAAGTGAAAAAATATGGGGCAGCTAGGTGGCGCAGTGGATAGAGCACCAGCCCTGGAGTCAGGAGTACCTGGGTTCAAATCTGGCCTCAGACACTTAACACTTACTAGCTGTGTGACCCTGGGCAAGTCACTTAACCCCAATTGCCTCAGTTAAAAAAAAAAGTGAAAAAATGGTCTATCACAAGCCCCAGAGCATTATACAAGATATCAAAGATGAAGCTATTTTCTAGGTTAGTGAATACAATGCTTCTTTTATAGCATAAACCAAAGAGAACACTGAGTATTACAAATATACCAAACCTTTAATAATCCATTCCATATAATCTTCAGATGCAACTCTTACATTATTTAATGGGAGATATTCTGGTATAAAGAAGTTGTGCTCGGATTTACTGATATTAAATGGGAACACTGAAAAACATTTTCATCATTTATCTTTCTTTAATAATAAGGAAGGAGGAAACAGCATATTAAAGATGCTTGATGATTTAATGATCTTTTGCACATATTAAAAATAAAATATTAGAAGAAAAATTCAGCAATCTCCCTAATCAATTATTTCAAACTACTGGCCTCAACAGTGATTACATCAAAAGAATAATTTTAAGAAATCTCTAAATGTGTGAAATTATTTTAACCTTATTTTACTTTACCAGTAAGATTAATTTGCTGCTATTGATCTCCTAAAATTTGTTGCAATGATGCCAAGGTGACAAATTAAGTATGACCAGAAAGTTTTTAAAAAGCCTCATTATCTCTGTTGAGGGATGATGATAAAGATGATGATATGATGTGCTTAGCCTACAAGTACTTGAATGGTGCCTGGTCATCTCAAAGGTAAAATTTTTTTCCCCTGAGCTTCTTCTGTGATAAAGCATTTTAATTATAGTCATGATGTTGGGAGAAAAATCTAATAACAACAATTAAAAGATTCCATTTAAGATGCCAGAAGAAAGCCTTTGTGAAGTCTGTTAATTATGAATTCTGGTCACATGGGTAAGATGGAATAGAAGAAAAATCTGCATTCTTTTCAGATCCATAGTTATTAATCTCTTAAGTTGTCACATCATAAAGGATATTTTTTCCAAGTCACAGGCACAAGCTGAGTTTGATTAAATATTTGATTGTAACTCTAAATACCAGATCAAAACAAAATAACATGAGGTTGCTGATGTGGGCAGGGATTCTAAGAACAGTAGTTTAAAGGGTGATGACTGAAACTAATTATTGGCAAAACTTCAGAACTTGTTTTTTATCTCTTTATTTTGAACACTGCCAGAGAGTAATTTTATTCTTGACATATTGAAGTTATAAAGATTATTTAGACACATCAGCAGCCTTCATATTTGAGCAATGGTATGTTCCCTTATTATTTTAAATAGTCACCTGGGTATTGCAAAAATTAATTTCAGGGCAGACGTTCTCTATAACTAGCAACTCAAAGGTTAAATACTATTAAAATGAAAATGGTAAGAGGGTATATTTTAAAGCAGTAATCACTTAGGCTGGGAAAACTCATTGTCTTCACAGCAAACTTCTCATACGTTTTGTGTGTGTGTGTAGCCCAATGATCCCTTACTAAGAGTGATGATGCAATATCAGAAAAAATCGAATGCATTGAGTGTTTTCTCTAGGAGCTAAACCTGCTATATTCCAGTTTATGGCGGTAGTTGACCAGCCTGGCCTGAAATAGTTTTATCTTAATTTTTCCCCAGCAAAGTTAAAATGCTAGTCAATATTTAGATAGCATCCATTTTCCCTTAGAAAAATAGATCCAAGTCATTGAATATGGAGAGGGAGGATCAAATTAAGATCCATCTTGCAAAAACACTTTAGTACATTAATGTTATAATAGTTAAACAATAATTATCTCAGAAATAACACCTAAAGCCTGCTAAAACAAATGGGGAAATGTTACTACTACAGCTGACATATTCTCTTTCTACTAGATCAGAGACTTTAAAGGTCCTAGAATTGGCTCAAAGACCTCAATCTCATCAGAATTGGCTCAAGGAGGGAACAACATGCACACTCAATTTGGTGGAGTAATCTATCTAACCTTGCTGGAAAAAAGTTGGGTAAGGGGATAAAGAAAGAGGGGCAAAAGGGAGGGCATATGGGGGGAGGGGACAGACAATCCCTTTTGAAGAGTAATAGAGTGAAAGAAGATGGATAATAAGTAAATATGGGTGGAAGGGAATAGGATACAGGGGACAGTTAACAATAGTAAACGTGAAAAAGAGAAAATGAGGGGAATTTTGAAAAAAAAATTTATAACAACTCTTTGTGGTGGCTATGAACTGGGAATCAAGTTGATGCCCATCAATTGAGGAATGACTGAAGGAACTGTGGTATATGATTGTAGTTGAATGGTATTGTGCTACAGGAAATGACAAACAGGATGATACCAGAAAAACCTGGAAAGACTAATATGAACTCATGTATAGTGAAGTGACAGAACTGGGAGGACATTTTGCATAGTGACCAACAGTATTGTTTGCTGAGCAATTGTGAATGACTTAACTACTCACAGCAAAACAGTGATCCAAGGACAATCCCAAGGGACTAAGCATACTATCCACCCCCAAAGAAATAATGGATTAATAGAGCACTTGTAGATTATACATATATAACCTAGTTGATGTCTTGTGGAGGGGGGGAGGAAAGGGAGGGAGGGTGAATAATTTGGAACTTTAAATCTTATGGAAATGAATGTTGAAAACTACCCTTACTTGCAACTGGGAAAAATAAAATAAATGTTTGTTGCAAAGAAAACAAAGAAAACAAAAAACCAGATTCTTCAATAGTTATATGGATTTAGTCTATGTTAACAATAATCCCATTAGTTATTAATAATTATAATTAAATAATATAAACATAATAATAATAGTTATTAATAATCCTGTTAGTTAGTATTTACTAACAGGATCTAGAGATTTTGAGTAGTTGTGATAAAAGTGAACTTCACAAAAAAAATCCAGAGCCATCTCCAGTCATCCTGATATATATCTTGCCACTGGACCCAGGTGCTTCTGGAGGAGAGTAAGGCAGCTGAATTCACAAAGACTTTGCTCACTTAAATCTAATTCCTTGCAAGTTATGATATCCCCATAATGTTATGGTACTCTTTGAGAATGAAGGACAAACACCACCACCATCACTAACAACAATAAAACCACAATAACATGGCCAAGAACAAGGTACTTAAATCTGTTAGCCTCAGTTTCCTCATGTATAAAATGGAGGAAATAATTCTATAGTATCAGTAAATTGAGTTCTTATGACTGTTCACAGAGTTAGTATGTAGTGTTGGCCATGTTACAGGATCATATAAGTCCAATTATGATTTTTATCTTGATATTACAGGTAAAGTAACAAAAATCAGAGAAATTCAATGACCTGACTAAGGTCATGAGGGTAAGAAAAAACAACAACAGTAGGAGTAATGATAGTAACATGAACAAGACCGAATTTGAAACTGGAAAACTTGGGTTCAAGTCTTAGTCTCGATACTTTCAGTCTCTATGACCAATAAGAAAACCTCTCTTTCCACCAATACCTGAGGTATTAATGTCTCAAGTAGGCTCCATTTTCAATGGTTCTAAGAATCAGTAGTTATTTTTTTTTATTCAGGGTTTTGTTTTTCTTTTTTTTTTTTACTCCAAATCTAGCATTATTTATCTTGTGCCATGATGCTTCCTTAAACAAACACAGTGCAATTAGCTATTTCACAATTATTCTAAGATCTAGTTTTATTAAAGACATACATAATTCAAAAGAAAACTGTTAAGACCATGTTAGGACAAAAAAAAGAAAGAATAGATTTTAAAATACAAGTGAAGTGGAAGAGGGTAGGTAGAGCTCTAAACATGTTTTAATTATTCAATAAGTACAAGTCAAAATCTTTATTCACATCATAAACATGTGAACACACAGATGCATGTCTTAGAAATATCCTTAAACTCACAGATATAAAAATGACATAAATCTGCCAATTTGAAATCTAACTCTAAAGAAAGTCTTAGAAATTGCTTGAGGGGCAAGGCTGCACAAAAAACAAACCAATAAACAACAACGACAAGAAACACACACAGAGACAACTGATGTAGAATAAAAGTTGAATGAAGGTTATTTCAGGTTTTCTTGTGGTAGAAAGAATCATGGGATATATAATCCTATGAAGTTCAGTTAATTTAATAATAATCCATTCTTTTCCATATAGTGAAAGGCTTTAAGAAATCAGGACAATATCCAGAGTAATTAGGAAATCAAGTGAGTACAATGGCCTTGCAGGAGGTATTAATCTCTGTGGCTATGGATAAAGAACAGAGAAGCTGCCATTACTTTGGATTAACAGATAGTGATTCCTCTGTTAAAATGATTTCCAGAAGGAAGAAAAAAGTCATCGTAGTTGTAATAAGATGCATTTTTTCTAAAACTCCACATGAAAAAATAAAATAAGTGGGGAGGGAACAACATATTAATACGTGACAATATTTGAGGCTTGCATATAAAGATAAGGACAGCTAAAAAACTGGAGTTAATGCTAGGAAAAAAGGATTAAAGCAATAAGAAGGACTTGTATAAATATCTCAGGGGTAAAAAATTGTAGAAGGTAAGTAGGCATGAAATTAATAATGATTTTCAAATGCTAAGATACTGAACTCATTTCAGAATTTTCCTTGAATAAGAAAAGTCAGCAAGAAGATTTTGGACAATTAAGTGGTAATGACAAATTCATAAAATGCCTTTCAATAAAAGGGAAGATTTGAAAAATTGAGCATTTATGATATCATTATGTCCATACAAAAGCATTTTAATACATTAATGGGATTGTCCAATTAATTCACCAAAACACAATTATTTTTTGAAAAAGCACAGAAAGGTAGAGCCAGGCATGCAATTATAAAAAGCAAATGCAGTTCATGCTGGTAAGTCAAGAATGTTAAGTCATTCTGAAAATTACTTTCTATGCAAAATATTGGAACAGACATTTTTAGGCCTAATCTGCAATATGTAAAATTAAGGATTAACTATTAAGACAGACTGAAAAATTATTTAAAAAGATACTTCAGAAGATTCAATTTTGTCTGTTTTTAGGTTAAAAAACCTACAAATAAAGGAACCATGTAGCAATAACATTTTAATCTAGATAAAACACTTGATACAGTACTCTGAATATTATTTGTAGACTTAATTAAGATTGGTTGAAGATTAGCCACCTCAAGTGATATGAAAGAACCTCAAAAAACCCTGCATGAAAAAGGAATATTAAATGCTAGAGAATTTATCTAAGGGGAAGTTGGATGCTTCAAGGCTGCAGGGTCTGGCTTTGTAGTTCCACTCAATGTCTATATTAAAGATTTGGAAGGAAGAGGAAACAGCACATTAGTGAAAACTGTCCAACAATATCACTAGTAACCCCAAATATATTCTAGGCCCCACTGAGGACATTAAATCTCCCTACAAGGAAAAAAAAGTTTAACATTATGATAATGAAGTGAAATGTGATTCAATTAAAAAATGAAAATGAATTATCTGAGAAAAATAAAATTCAAGGAGTGTAAAGGGCTACAGTTTAACTGACAGATGAATTCAAAACCAGGAATAAGCTGAATGATAGTAATATTAGTTTTGGGGTTTTTTTTTAGGATTGTTGAGGGGGGCATACTTTGTCAAGTATAAGAGCTGATAAATACAATGATCCAAGACAATGCCAAAAGACATAGTGGAAAATGCTTTCCACATGCAGAAAATGAATTATGGAATATAAATGCAGATTGAAGCATACTATTTTCACTTTTGTTGTTCTTTTGTTATTTTTCCTGTTTATTCTTTCTTGTGATTTTTTTCTGTTCTGTTTAATCTGAAAATATGTTTAACATGATAGTAATGTATAACCTATATCAAATTGTTTTCTGGTCTTGGGAGGGAGAAGCGAAGGGATAGTAGGAGAAAAGCTTAGAACTAAAAAAGAACGCTTTACATATACTTGAAAAAAATTTAAAGAAAAATTTTAAAAGAAAAAAGAAAGGATAAAAAATAAAAAATAAAAGTGAAATGAAAGTATAAGGGCTGATAAAATGTGAAATATTAGTATTAGACAAGAGTAAACTTGGTAGTGGTTACAGGAATGGTCTCAGAATCAGAAAGACATTTCCTCAAATGCTGTCCCTAACACATTCTGACTGTGAGACAGACACTGAACAAACAATTTTGTATCCTAATTCTCTAAGGCAATTACAGAAGGTTATATATTGCCAATCCATATTGGTTGAAATAATTAAATAGTTTCCTCACCTGAGTTCTTACAGATGATAAATTAAGAGCTGAAAGGAATCTTAGAGGTCATAACATTGTAAATATAGAAGAAGAAGGGAATTTAGAAACCATCTAGTCTGATATAATTGTTGTGCAGATGAACAACCTGAGGCATACAGAGGTTAAGTGACTTGACCAAAGGTGTATAAGTAGCAAGTGGCAGAAATAAAGAATTGATTTGGTATATTAAATCCAACTGAAGCCCTTTAAGTCTAGTGTTATTTCGACTATGACAATGTAACTTGATGGGTTTTCCTCTGCTAATAAAATTACAGGTTAAATTTCAAATTATTTACAAACATATATACATATGCATTTATGTGTTTATGTGAATATATAAGCATATGCATGTCTCTGTATATAATTATAGATGTTTTGGAAATTTAACATAATAGCAAAGAAAAGTCATTATTACTTCAACCTCTATTTCTGTATTCATGGTGACTGATTTAAGTTTGATAATGCAGTCATTTTGGTGTCAAACAATGTTCATGTAGCCATTTAAATAGTATTCTCATTTATGTAGGTGTGCAAAAGTTCTTATTTAAAAATTAACAAATGAAAGATAGAAATGCAAGTATTACAATCTTCATCTTATAAATAGGGGGATTTATGTTGAAAGATATGGAGTAATTTACCCTTAGTCATACAATTACGGTAGTATGAGAACTGAACTCTTGACTTATGATTAAAGCCTAATTCTTTTTCAATGTATTACATGAATTATCTCTATATAATATACAGTGTAAGGAGAATGTAAGAAAGACGCAGGAGGCTAGAGAGTTGTTCCTTGGCCATACCAAAAAAAAAAAAAAAAAGACTTTATAGAAGATGTATTAAACTCTGAGGCTAGAATAGACTTTTTTTGCTTTAACAAATTACAACAATTTACAAAATGGACCTTCAAATAAAGGCATTACCATTTATTGCTAAGATGGAACTTATTAATTCATGTAATTTACCATAATATATAATGAAAAGATAGCTAAAGCAATGTAATAAAACAATAAAAAGCTATGTCATAAAAGAAATATTTTTTTATTTCTTGGGAGAGATCTCCTGGGAGATTAGTGAAAGATAATATTTTGGAGTTGTCAAAAATTCCTACGTGGATAACTGCAACATATATACAGAAGTAATCAGTATGAAATTTAGAATATATGTAGGGAAATATATTATTAGAGCTATCGACTACATAATCATTGAAAATCAGTATTCTAAGCATCCTTGCCACTTGAATTATCAAATATGATATAAATCCCAACCAAAGTAATATTTCTTCTTTATTTTTGGCACTGTCAGAAAAGAGAACAAGAACTCATATCATCTTGGAATCATTGAAATTTTAGAGAACTATTGGATTTCAAAGTTAAATTGAATCTTAGTGGTCATCCTTTACATCCTGTAATGGAAGTATAAATCACCTCTAAAATACCTATCCAAGCTCTTTAAAAAAAGAAAACTTATGGGATTGATGAACTAATTGCAAAAATCATCTACTAAATTCATTTAAACATATTTTTATTTATTTCATAAACTATTTCTTAATTACATGTAAAACCATTAACAATAATAGTCTATCAATTATATATATGAAATCATGAAAAACATATTTCCATACTGATTATGTTGCAAAAGAAATGAGACAAAAAGAAGAAAAAGAAAATTTTAAAAAGTATGCTTTAATCTGCATTGAGTTCATCAGCTGCCTCTGTGGAAATGGACAGAAATTTTTATCATGGGTCTTTCGGAATTGTCTTGGATCATTTTCTTGATCAAAGTAGCTAAATCTTGAACAGTTGATCATCCTTACATTACTGATTTTACTGTATAAAATTTTCTACTAATTCTGCTCACTTCATTTTCCATCAATTCATATAATTCTTCCCAGGTTTTTTTTTTCTTTTTTTGCTGGTCATACTGCTCATTTCTTGTAACATATTATTTTTTCCATAACACTTATATGGCATATACTATTCAACTATTCTCCAACTGATGGGAACCCCATCAATTTCAAGTTATTTTTCACCACAGAAAGACCTGTTGTAAATATTTTTTCTATAAATAAGTTTATCTCTTTTCTGTTATCTGCTTGTGATTCATATCAAGTATTCGTTTTGCATGGTCAGATATTATTAATAGTTTGATAGTATATTAGTTGTAGTTCCTAATTATTCTCCAGAATGGTTGGGTTAGTTCACAACTTAAACAACAGTGAATTTGTGTCCGAATTTTTCCATATCCTCTGCAGCATTTGTCATTTTATTTTTTGTAATGTTAGTTAACTTGAAAAATGTGAGATATTATATCTTAACTGGTCCAATTTACATTAACTTAATAAGTAGAAATTTAGATTTTTTGAGTTATTTAAAACTGGTGGGTAATTTCAGTGAGTTTAGGTGATTCCCTGCATTTTCCCACTCCCCCAACCCACCAAAGAACTATATTAAAGAGTTAGAAAAAATAAAATTCACCTGAAAAAAGTCCATAACAATTAAGGGAATTAATTAAATAAAAAGTGAAGGAAGGTGACTTTCCAATAGTGGATCTCAAACTATGCTACAAATCAGTAATTATCAAAACAATATGGTAAGGGCAGCTAGATGGCACAGTGGATAAAACACTGGCCCTGGATTAAGGAGTACCTGAGTTCGAATCCGGCCTCAGGCACTTAAGACTTGCTAGCTGTGTGACCCTGGGCAAATCACTTAACCCCAACTGCCTCACCAAAAAAAACCACCAAAAACCAAAAAACCAACAAAAAACAAAAAGCAATATGGTAGTGGGCAGAGCTAAGATGGTGGAGGAAAGGCAGTAACTGCTCAGATTTCCTGACACAATTAGTCCAAAAAAACCCTCCAAACACAGTCAAACTCCTGGAGCAGCAGAACCCACAAAAGGACAGCTCAGATTATTTTACAGCTAAAAACGCCTTGGAACTTTGGCTGAAGGGGCAGCCAGGCTGGAAGTGGAGTCCAGCCCTGTGATCCTACCAACAGAGACCCGGCTCCAGACAGGTTGCCCTGGAAAAACTTATACCTGAACCTCTGAATCAGCTTAAGTGCTGGCATCTTCTGGAACTAATCTCACAGTCTGTTGAGAGGGCTAAACAGCTGGCCGGGGGTGGGGGGGAGTCTGTGGGGGTGCATGTAGGGGCTAAGGGGGGATTTGGATGTCCTACCCCAACAGGGAAACAGGAAGAAACCCTGAGCAGTAGGTGGGGGAGGGTTGCAGGCTCCTCAAAGCTAACAACCATAGCACACTAAATTTTGCTGCCTGGTTGATTGGAAAGTTGGCCTGGGGTCATCTACAGGACAAAGAAAGGGTCAGGCAAGTGAAAAAACTTCCCCTCATTAAATCATAACACCTAGGAGCCCCTAAAACTTGAGACAATATATCTAGGAAGCAGGACTCCACACTAATAAGGAGTTAAAAGTCAAGTGAAAGATGGGAAGGATGAGCAGGCAGTGAAAATTGTGAGTCATAGAAAGCTTCTTTAGTGACAAAGAAGATTCAGGTGCACCCTCAGAAGAGGACAACAACATCAAGGCCCCTACATCTAAAGCTTCCAAGAAAAATATGAATTGGTCTCAGGTCTTAAAGGCACTTAAAAAGGACTTTGAAGATAAAGTCAGAGAGGTTGAGGAAAAATGGAAAGAGAAATGAGAGTGATGTAAGAAATACATGACAAAAAAAGTCAACAGCTTGAAAAGCCAAATGGAAAAGCTCTCTGAAGAAAATGATTGCCTAAGAATTAAGATTGAACAAATGGAAGCTAGTGACTTTATGAGAATCCAAGACACAGTAAAGCAAATGCAAAAGAATTTTTAAAAAGAAGGTTATATGAAATATCTCCTTGAATAACGGCTGACCTGGGAAATAGATCAAGGAGAACTAATGTGAAAATCTTTGGACTACCTGAAAGCCATGATCAAAAAAAACCTAGACATTATCTTCCAAGAAATTATCAGGGAAAATCGCCCTGATATTCTAGAAGCACAAAGTAAAATAGAATTTGAAAGAATCTACTGATCACCTCCTGAAAGAGACCCCAAAACGAAAAGCTCCAGTAATATTATAGCCAAATTCCAGAGATCCCAGGTCAAGGAGAAAATATTGCAAGCAGTTAGAAAAAAGGAATTCAAATATTGTGGAGCTACAGAAAAGATAAAACAAGATCTAGCAGCATCTACCTTAAAGGACCAGAGGGCATGGAATATGATATTCCAGAGGGCAAAAGAACTGGGACTGCAGTCAAGAATCACTAACTTGGCAAAACTGGTATAAACTTTCATTGGAAAAATGGAATTTCAATGAAAAAAGAGAATGTTTAGGCATTCATGATGAAAAAACCTAAACTGAATAGAAAATTTGGCTTTCAAATACAAGACCCTAGAGGAGAAAGAAATCATGAGGGATATTAAAAGGTTAAGCTCTTTACATTCATAAATGGGAAGATAATACTCCTAACTCATAAGATCTTTTTTTAGTTTTAGGGTAGATTAAATGAATATAATTAGAAGGCACAGGTGTGAATTGCATAGGAAGGGATGATATCTATAAAGCATTTATTTTTTGTTTATCCATGTTTTTTGAGGAGCAAGTAGGGTGAGGTGGCTTATGTCTGTTACTACATGTGGGTTCAGGGCCTCCTGGGTCGAGGGCCGGTGCTTTGTTCACTGTGTCATGTAGCTGACCCATGATGACATCTTCAAAATAAAGTTAAGGGGTGAGAGCAATGTACTGGAAGAAAGGGAAAGGGAGAGGCAGAGTAGAGGAAAGTAGTTCACTTAAAAGTAATAAGAAAAAGCTTATGGAGTAGTGGGAAAGATGGGGAAGGTGTGGGGGAGTGAATGAGCCTAACTCTTATCAGAATTGGCTCAAAGAGGGAATAACATACATACTCAAGAGGGGATAGTAATATATCTTGCCTTTTGGGAAAGTGGGAGGGAAAGGGGATGGGGGGGAGAGGCAATGGAAGGAAGAGCAGATTGAGGGAGGGTGCAGTAAAAAGCAAAACACTTTCAAGGAGGGATAGGGTAAAGGAAGATAGATAATAGAGTAAATATCAAGGGGAAGGATTAAGATGGAGGGTGATATAGTTAACAATAGTACCTGTTTAAGAAATGATGAGCAGTAGGCTATCAGAAGGACATATGAAAAATTCAAAACATCAACAGTGATAGACCTGATGGTATCTGAATACAGATTGAAATATAATTTTATTTGTTAGCTCCTCTTTCTAAAGGTATTTTGTCTATTTCCTTTCACAACCTGACTAAAGAGAAGATGTTTTGCATAGCTGCACATGTATTACTTATATTGAATTGCTGTATTTCATAGGGAGGGATGAGGAGGGAGAGAAGAAAATTTAGAACACAAAATTTTTAAAAATCAATTTGAAAAGTAATGATGAGAAGGAGGAGTTCAGAGAAACTTGGAAGGACTTACATGAACTGATTCTGACAGAGAGGAGCAGAACCAGAACATTATATACAATAACAGTAACCTTGTATGATGAACAATGGTTTTAGACTAGGCTCTTTTGAGCAATGCAATGGTCCAAAACAATTTCAAAGAACTTAATAGAAAATGTTCTCAACATCCAAGAAAAAAAAAGGTGGGGGGATAGCACAGGATCTACAGCTTCTACATTAAAGGACCAGAAGGCATGGAATATGACATTCTGGAGGGCAAAGGAATTACCTACACTTCAGTGAAAAAAGAGGACTTTCAGGTATTTGTGATGAAAAGTCCTTAACTGAATAGAGAATTTGACTTTCAAATGTAAGACCATAGAGAAACATAAAAAGATAAACAGGAAAAAGAAATCATGAGAGTTGTTAAAAGGTTAAACTCTTTATATTCTTACATGGGAAGATGATCTATCTAAGTCATAAGAGCCTTCTGAATATTAGGGCAGATTATAGGAAGAAATTTAGACAGAGGGACACAGGTGGGAATTGATTATGAAGGGATAATACCTGTAACGCATTATTTTTCTTTCTCTTTTTTTGGGGGGAGGAGGGGTCGGGGGTTAATGAGTGTCTTCCATCCAAGGCCAAATTTGGGCACAGGTCCTCCTGGTTCCAGGGCAGGTGTTTTGTCCACTGTGTCACCTAGCTGCCCCATAATGACATCTTTAGGGTACAATTGAGGGAGAGGAATACACTAGGGTAGGGGATAGGGTAATGGCAGAATGAGGTGAAATCTCACATGAAAGAAACAGGAAAGTGCCTATGGAGTGGAGGGAGAGATGGGGGGGGGTGGGGGGGGAAGTGAAGGAGCCTTATACACATCAGGATTAGCTCAAAGACATTAATCTCATCAAAGTTGCCTCAAGGAGGGAGTAACATACACACCCAATTGGGTGGAGTAATCAATCAAACCCTACAGGAAAGTAGGAGGGAAAGGGGATAAGGAAGGAAAGGTGAAAGAAGGGAGGGCAGAATGGGGTAGGGGCATTCAAAAATAAAATACTCTTGAAGAGGAATAGGGTAAAAGAAGATAGAAAATAGAGTAAATATCATGGGAAGAAAATAGGATGGAGCTATACATTTATGATTGATTATATTGGCAAAATGTTTGGTATTTACTTTGCTGGGCTAGTGTGAAGAAAATTCTTTGTCAAGTTTAAAGCACTATATAAAAGTTAGGATGAACAGGATGCTATCAGCAAAACCTGGAAAGATCTACATGAACTGAAGTGGAGTGAATTGTATGGTATACAAAATAATGGCAATAGTGTAAGATGAGCTGCTGGGAAGAATGTGGTTATTTTCGGCAATGTAATGATCCAATATAACTCTCAAAGGCTTATGAAAATTGCAATCCATCTACAGAGAAAGGACTGATGGTATCTGAAAATAGATTGAAGCATATTTTGTGATAGTTCCTTAATCTGAAGTTTTCATGTTGTCTGTTTTCTTTTACAATCTGGCTAATGAGGAGATGTTTTCCATGACTACTCATGTACAACTTAAATTGAATTGATTGAGTTCTTGGGTGTAGGTATGTGGAAGAAGGGAGGAAGAGAATTTGCAACGCAAAGTTTTTAAAAATTGATGTCAAAATTTGTTTTTCCATGTAATTTGGAAAATAAATTTCTCAACAGAAAAAACAAATAATAAATGTACTAGTCACTCCACAGATTTGTTTAGAGACTCAAACTGGAAGGAGGGGACTGCTTAATAAATAATTTGGGAATGATCTCTCAAAAAACCCAATGTGGTACTGGCTAAGAAATAGACTGGTTTATCAGTGGAATATAGTAAGAACATAATATACAAAAGAAAATGTTCACAGTAACCCAGTGTTTCATATTCTTAAAAGATTATCTATTGGGGCAAGATAACACTATTAAATAACAACTGCTGGGAAGATGGGGAAAAAAAACTATCTGAAAATAGACAATATGTATGATATGAGTTTCAAATAAGCTAATTTATCTGATATATACACATGAATCATCATCATCACCATTGCTATGCACCTATGATTTGTCATCTTTATTTACCTTAACCAGTGCTTGGTGAATAGCAGTAGACACTTAACAAATGTTAGCAGGACTGATGTGAATTAATTTTAATACAGTTCTCCATAGTAAATTTAAGGAGGAATGTTGAATATTTCTATTTTAGTCTCCATACTTTTTTTCTATTAAATCTCCTTTCTACTCATCCCACTTCTTAGTCTTTAGCTCTCATAGTTATTTCCCTATCCTCACGCTTTTATTCTCCCTTTCTTTTCTTGACCTCTTCTACTTTCTCTCTCCCTTTCCATTTTCCTTATTTTTTTCTTTCATTCATTTCATATCCTTTCTCCCTTCTTTAGAGGCAGTTAGGGATTGAAGTAGATAGAGAAATGAAGCTGGAATCAGAAAAAAAAATTGAAGTCAACTCCAGCCTTAGACCACTTCCTTTCTGCATAACCCTGGACAAGTAACTTGACCTTTCTCTCAGTTTCCTCACCTGTAAAATAGGAATAATTAAGGCACTGACACCGCAGTGTTATGAGCATCAAAGGAAATAATTTTTGTAAAGTATTTAGCATAGTGCCTGATCCATTACCGGTGCTTAATTGTATCCTTGTTCCTTTTTTCTAGTTTTTTTTCTTTTTTCTTATACTTTTTCTTCTCTTTCTTCCATTTAGTATTGTTCCACAAAAAATATGAATGTCATTCAACTTTGTTAAACACTCTCATCTACTCCCACATCTGGAATTTAGATCAATTCATTTTTAATTTTAATTTTTTTTTTGGTGGGACAATGGGGGTTAAGTGACTTGCCCAGGGTCACACAGCCAGTAGGTATCAAGTGTCTGAGGCCGGATTAGAACTCAGGAACTCCTGAATCCAGGGCCGGTGCTTTATCCACTGCACCACCTAGCTGCCCCCGATCAATTCATTTTTAATGATAAAAAATAATTGATACTATGTACAAACCCATAAATGTGGGGATGATTTCATGTAAATATTGGCATGTTTCATTTATGAATATGACTCCCCACTTGATGAAATGGTCTGTGACTTCATAAAGTACATAAAACCAAGACTGTAGGGGACTCAATAATGAAGGTATTATCATTTTCCTGTCTCTAGTTCTGCTAGTTACACTGGGCACATATTTCTATTGCATTTATTCATCCAGAGTCTGTGATTTGGACACAATATAGAGAGTATCTTTGATATATTTTTCAACTAAGTAAAATGGATAATAATGAAATAAGTCTTAAATATGAACTGTCACCCCACTCCCACTTTGAAATGGAATGACATATCTTCAGAGTAGACCATAAACAATGACCATGGATAGGAAAAATGCTTTGGAAGTGAGGTGAAGGGAAGTGGGAAGTCATTGAAATTAATTGAAATATATTTTCATGATATTTTCAAGGAAATTAAAAAGTGGAAGAGAATTGTGAAGTGAGAAATATACTGAATTTGTCACTATCTAATGGGTTTTAGACAATAATCAAAGTACTGCAAATATGAGGAAAAAGTGACTTGAGTTCTAAACATGTCATATCAAGTAGAAATAATTTTCTGTTGGGATTTACTCAATTAAGAAGTGAGTAATTTGGTTTTGGAACACTCAGATATAAGTTCAAGATCTCTGTTTTTCCTATCAGTGATGTGAGAATGAGAATGATTGCTAACCATTTTAGACAAGAATGATTTGTTGTGGGAAATTAATCAAGATCCTTAAAGAACATGTTATTTGGACAAAGAAAATTATGAGTATGTTTTTTTTAAAAGCTTAGCAGTCTGTGGCATATTTCTCTTAGTCACTAGGTAATTCTTTTGCAAATGAACTGTGCTACACAGGATGATATGGCTTCACAACTTCTGTTAGGGGAAAGATCATACAGTAATGATCAAAGGATTAAGATATAAGTAGAGTTGGGGCAGCTAGGGGCACAGTGGATAGAGCATGGGCCCTGGAGTCAGGAGTACCTGAGTTCAAATCCAGCCTCAGATACTTGACACTTATTAGCTGTGTGACCCTGAGCAAGTCACTTAACCCTCATTGTCCTGCAAAAAAAAAAAAAGATATAAGTAGAGTTGATTACTGATTTCTTGCTGAGGTGTATTGAAGCTATTACTCATAGTATTTTCATTCAAAATAGGAAATCTACTGTCTTCTCTGGGAGTGTCTCCAGGATATATCAAAGAACTTCCCAAGATTTATCAAATCTGGTGTCTACTACAGGGTCCTGGTTATTCAAATTGGCACCAATGATATTTTTAGAAGAAACTTAAAAAAAAACAACAACAACACTGTTAAGGATTATGAAGTTTCCAGTCAGGAACCAAAATTCTTAAGGGCACAGGTAGTGTTTTTATCAATGCACCTGAGCAAAGTCTAGGGCTCCAGAGGGGCAAAGAGAATTAGAAAAGTGAGGAACTGGTTAAGATAACAGTGATTGAGAAAAGAATTTGAATTTCTTGATGATTACTTAAAATATAGAAATGATTATCTTTTGGCAAGGGATAGAGTATATTTATGAAAGGCTCATAAAATATATTTACTATCTTTTTCATAAGATAAGAAAGTGAGTGGTTACTTCCAGAATTTTATTTACATTCAAAATGAAAAAATGATTTAATAAATGCTCAACAAAGTAATTAAAATTATAACAAGATGATAGGAAAGTCCTTCAGTAAGATAATAGGAAAGGCCTTGAATAAAAGCACAAGATGATGTGAAGGATCTCCTAACACAATCAGTAATAACTTATTAACCACTTAATATGTTTCAGGCACATCTATTCTAAAACTCTCCTAGGCACAATCACCTCCAATAAAGTGTAAAACTGACTATACATAAACTATGACTAATCACAATAGTTATATATTTCAAGCTTTGGTTATGGTTGCTTCTGCAATGTTCACTCTTTATAATGGCACAGTCTGATCCTATCCCTATACCTTTTTAGTGGAAGATCATATTGAACTTTTCTTACCCCAGAGAACATTGGCAGTGAAGTAGAGGAGGAAACCAATCAGTACAAAATAGTCAGTAAGTCAGGAGTCTAAAAATTTGTTAAAGCCAGAACCTCTTCCCATAATAATATTTTTAAAGTACAAAGGAAATAAATTGTATTGAAATGTAAAATTTCCCTCTCTATCTTCCTCTTTAAATCATCTATATCTTTGCCTATGTCTATATTTTCTCTATATCCAGTTCTCTCTCTCTCATAGATAGATGATAGATAGATATATAGATAGATAAAACTATAGCTATAAATATTTATACATATAATATATCCTTATCTTCTAGGGATACACACACACACACACACATATATATATATATACACATATTCATATGAATTCTTAAAAAGCACACAATAAATTAAGTAATGGTATAGAAAAGAACATATGCTTATAATATACAATGAAAAATTTTGTTCTGAAACTACTAATAAAAATATGTCAGCAAATTCAATGCCACACTGTAGAATATTTTTTTAAATACATAATGGTAACAAAGAGACAAAAGAAACCTAAGATGAAATAAGAGAAGAAATAAAGATGACAATGAAGGTAGAATTTAGGGTGGGAGTCATGACACTCAAAGAAGAAACGAATAAGAAAAGTAAGAAGGAAGCCTATTTACACAAAGGGAGGATGTTTTCTGAATTTTCTGAATTTTTCTGAAAATGGAAGATTTTGTACTAAAAATATAGAAATGGAGAAAAGTTGACAAAAGAATATAAAATGTTCATGAACAGAAAACAACAAACATAAGAATAACAAACATATTGGAAGAGTCCAAGTTATAAATTAGCCAAAGCACCTGATCATATAGATAAAACAAATTGAGATATTTTCATTATATATCTCTCAGAAAAATCAAAATTAATAAAATGGCATAATGCCATAAACAAAGCATATTGGATAGAGCTGCTGTGAAGTATTTATGGAAATGTAACGATTGGAATGATGCCACCTGCTGGAGACTTACTGAAGAAGAGTTCCACCCATGAAGCGAAAGTCTTTGAGAGCAAGGCCAGGAGTCTTTTCATTGGCATCAGGAAGTGATGTTGGGTAGTGGGAGGAAGGAGGAAGAGACTAGCGCTCTGTCTGGCTCTTTCCTGAGGACGTTGGTGGAGAGGGGAGCTAGAAATGTGCTCTCCCTTTAATAGATAGGAATCTAGGCCTTTCTCTCTCTTTACCAAATTCTTATTCTCCTTAATAAATGCTTAAAAGTCTAACTCTTGCTAAAGCTTATAATTTATTGGCAACCACTCATTAGATATTTTAGACAGACTAGCTAGAATTTTAGCCCTTAACAGAAATGAATGGATGACATTCAATATGAATCATATCCACATCTCTGTATATCAATTTAGGTTAGTGTCAAAGTATTGAATTAGTCAAACTATGATACAGGAAATAATGATAGAAAAGTGCCTTGAAACATTTAAACATACATATACACACAGGCACAAACCCCAATACTGAAAAATAAAACGTACATGTCATTAAGATGTAGAAACTCCATGTTTAATCACTGAGAACATTAGTTTAAAAATTTCAATTAGAAACAACAAAAATTTCAGGTAGTAAATCAAAAGTTCTTTAGCTATTAATTTTTTTAAATGAATAAATAAGACTAATTTTCACAATAAGGAACCAAAGAAGAGATTGGAATATAATATTTTTGAAAAGGAAGAGATCAGTCTGCACACTTTCAATTACAGAGATTTAGAAGAAGTACTTGGTAGCTTCCAGGTTGAATATAGCAAAACACTTATCCGCTTGGAGCCTAATTTCCTTCAATGATAAAATAGTGATTATTATACTTGCAGCAACTACTTCCTGGCTAATATGAATCTCAGTGTATAGATTGAACTTTTCAAACTTTGAATATGCACAAATGCCAGAAATTATTTTCTTAAATTATTTACCCAGTTTGTTATCCACCAGTAGTATCAGTCTAATGATACTTATTTAAACTCTCTGCCACCATCATTATGTCTGTTAAAAGGGATCATTTTGGACTAAGAAACTTTATATATTGAGTTACCATGGCTATCAAAATTCTTCACCTAATTTTCAGACTTTTGGAAGAGAGTTTCTATATAGTAAACTACTCTTATTCTCATGCGTCCCCCATTTAGAAACTGTAATTGTCAGAAAACTGTGTAGAGCAACCTGAAGGCAAAGGTTAAGTTGGCCCAGCTAAAGGTATTGAGGATTTTGAGGAAATTGCCTTTTGAAGCACATGACTGCCTTTATTATGAACATTTTGTCAGCCCCAAGTACTCCATAATTTAAGGCTATTTACATTTGCAATATGACCTGATGCCCAAGACTTCTAACTATAAATTCTCATATTTTTAGATTTTGGAGGGATCTAGGTATCCAATATCTGCTCATACTTTCATATATTTCATTGGGGAAAGGATAAGAATTATTTTTTCCTCCATCTACCTTTCCTTAACCTTTTCTAAATGTGAATGAAATCTGGGTCTTTTCCCAGAAATGTTTACAGCCAGTAATATTCCAACCCATTGTTCTATAGGATGGGCTGTTTTTATGGGGATGTAGGAGTTACATATTGCATGAGTGCTAGAAAAAAAGAGGACAGAAAATTTCTAGTGCATTTGGGAAGGGGAAAGGTCTTCAACAAGGCAACATGAACAATTAAATAAATTGTACTCCAACTTGATCCACTTTGAATTTTTAAACTCAGCTGGGATTTTGTAGCACTTTTAATGGCCAAAGAGTAGTGATTCACCCCAACAATCACATATAATTTAAAATAGGTCAATATTTATTTCTGAACAGGTTTGGGAAATCTAGTTTGCCTGTCCTATTATTTGGATTTAGGTTGAGTGAGTTAGGAATATTACCAATTATTTTTAGCTATTCAATCATTAAAGCTTAGTTCATTCTATTCTTCATGTGATTAAAAAATTAAAGCTGATAATAAATCTGTCACAATGGGAGATTAATGATACAATTGCAAACCTTGTGTTTTGTTTTGCTGTTATTGTTGTTGTTTTATAATAACTATGTACTCTGCTTAATTGAGGAATGGGTTTTGTCATGGCTGAAGCCAAACATCTGCTGTATTTTCTTAGAGATTAAAGTAAGTTTACCTATTTATTTCAATAACGAACAAACAGTAATTTCCTGCAGGGAACATTATGGAAACAATGTAATTCTGTAATAAAATATGATTCAATTTTTCAACTTATCCATTAAGAAAAAAGAGAACAAGCGATTTTGTATTGTTGATTATTCAGAACAAAAGGTGGCTCTGAGTCAATCAAGAATCATATTAGCCAACTTTAAGATATCAAATCCAGCTTTATACATCAGCAATAGTAGTCTTAGTAGGTAGCATATTTTAAAATTGCCATCTGAAGTAAGTGGAGGCAGTCTGTAGGGTTAGATAGATTACTCCTACCAGTGGGGTATGTATGTTATTCCCTCCTTGAGCCAACTCTGATGAGATTAAGGTCTGTGAGCTAATTCTGTGTTCCAAATTTTCTTCCTCCCTCCCTCCTTAACCCTCACTATGAAATCAAGCAATTCAATATGTCATACATGTGCAGTTAGGAAGAACATATTCACCTTCCTCGAAAGTGTATTTACTTTTTATTGCTCCCCCAAATCTGTGATTTATTTCCCTCTTCTCTCCACCTTTATCTCCTTGCCCTCCCACTTTCTCTCAGGGCAATATATATATATATATATATATATAATTATATATATAAAATACCCACTTGAGTATGTATGTTATTCCCTCTTTGAGCCAATTCTGATGATAGTAGAGTTCACTCATGCCCTGACTCCTTCCCCCTATTCCCCTCCTCTCCATAAGCTTTTTCTTATTTCTTTTATGTGAGCTACTTTTCCCCAGTCTACCTCTCCCTTTCCCTTTCTTCCAGTGCATTTCCCTTACCCTTTAACTTTATTTTAAAGATGTAATCATGGGTTATCTGGGTGACACAGTGGACAAAGCACCAGCCCTGGACCAAGGAGGCCCCAAGCCCAAATCTGGCCCCAGACATAAACCACACCAACCAGACTGCCCCAGAACAAAAAAAACAAGGATAAACAAAAATAAATGCTTTACAGATATCTCTTCATATTCAGTTCATACCTGTGTCTTCTAAGTGTATTCCTCTCAGCTGCCCTAATAATGAGAAAGATCTTATTAATTAGAAGTATTATCTTCCCATGCAGGAATGTAAACAATTTAGTCTTTTAATATCCCTCATTATTTCTTTTTCCTGTTTACATTTTTATGCTTCTCTAGGGTATTTTATTTGAAAGGGAAATTTTCTATTTAGTTCAGATCTTTTTATCACAAATTCCTGAAAGTAATCTTTTTCATTGAAGTCCCAGTTATCTTTTGAAAGATTATACTCAGTTTTGCTGGGTAGGTGAATCTTGGCTCTAGTCCAGGTTACTTTTCCCTCCAGAATATCATGTTCCATGCCCTCTGGTCTTTTAATGTAGATACAGGTAGATATTGTTTTATCCATATTGTAGCTCCACAATGTTTGAATTCCTTTTTTCTAGCTGCTTGCAACATTTTCTCCTTGACCTGGGAGCTCTGGAATTTGGCTATAATATTACAGGAGCTTTTCCTTTTGGGATCTCTTTCAGGAAGTGATCAGTGGATTCTTTCAATTTCTATTTTACTTTCTGCTTCTAGAATATCTGGGCAATTTTCCCAGACAATCTCTTGGAAGATAATGTCTAAAAGTCTTCTTTTTGTCATGGTTTTCAGGAAGTCCAATAATTTTCAAATTTTCTCTCCTGGATCTATTTTCCAGGTCAGCTATTTTTCCAAGGAGATATTTCATATTGCCCTCTTTTTTATTCACTTGAATTTCCTTTACTCTATCTTGGTTTCTCATAAAGTCACTAGCTTCCACTTGTTCAATCCTAATTCTTAGGCAATTATTTTCTTGAGAGAGCTTTTCTATTGCCTTTTCAATTTGGCTTTTCAAACTATTGAGTTTTTTCTCATGAATTGCCTGCATTGTTCTCATTTCTCTTTCCATTCTTTCCTCCATCTCTCTAAATCTTCCTTATATATCTCCTACTTTTTCTTCAAAGTTCCTTTTGAGTACTTCCATGGTCTGAGACCAATTCATATTTTTCTTGGAAGCTTTGGATGTAGGGGGCCCCGAAGTTGTTATCCAATTCTGAGAGTGTATGTCAGTCTTCCTTGTTGCTGAAGAAACTTTCTATAATTCTCAACTTTCTTTGCTTGCTCATCTTGCCCATCTTTTACTTGACCTTTAACTCCCTCTTACAGTGGGACCCTACTTCCAAGCTTCACTGCCCCAAACTTCAGAAGGTCCCAGTTTTTTTGGTTTGAGGGAGGGCAGGTTTTTCTCTCTTCTGATCTGTTTTCTGTTCTGAACCTCAAACCAACTTGCTAGTTAACCAGCCAGCAAAACTAAATGTGCTGTGGTACTTAGCATGGATGAGCCTGCCTGGGCCTCCCCTCTGGGCCTCCCACTGTTCAGGATTTTTTCTTGTTTTCATGCTGGGATAGGATACACAAATTCCTTCTTAGGTCCTGGAGATACCACTGTATTCCTCCTTCACCCCCCACCAGCTGTTTAACCCTCTCACCTGACCATAAGCTTAGTTCCTGAAGACGCTGGTGCTGCAGCTGATTCCAAGTCTCAGAGGTAAGTTTCTCTGGTGCAGCCAGCCTGGGGACTGTGTTGTTGTGATCATATGTTTGGATTCCACTTGCAGCCCAGAACGTCTCCTTCTAAGATGTCTTTGGCTGGAAAACATTCATCCCATGTTTTTGTGGGTTTTGCTCCTCCAGGGGTTGTTTTATTGCTGTTTGGGGGTTAATTGTGTCAGAATTTCTGTGTGTTTAATGTCTGTGCATTTAATAGCTGGATGCAGTCTGATTCAAAATTAGGTAGATAGGGATTTCAGGTTAATTCCTGCCAGCTGTTTCCATTTACCTTTCAAAGGAAAAGACACTAAGCTCTAAAGAGTGATTATCTCTTTTCTTTAAAGATATCAGGTCTCTTTCATAACAAGAATGCTAAAGCACTGGTATGGAAATGGGCACTGGTCAGATGTGCTGAGTTCAATGACAAACCATGCAAAATTTCAAAGAAAATAATAGTAATTTTTGTCATGTTGCTTCCAAGCAAGAAGGCTTTGGTTATGCCCCAGAGGTTCTCAATTCTAGCTTTTATCCTTCATTGGACACATAAAATGTCTCAGACATCTGTAAGTACAATTTATAGGCCACTAACATCCTAGATTGCACAGTGAATAGATTGCTGGAGCTGGAGGCAGGAGGGCTTGAGTTCAAATGGTGCCTCAGACAAATAATTACTTTCTGACTTTGGGCAAGTTACTTGATGTCTATTTAATTTATTTTCCTCATTTCTAAAATGGGGATAATAATAGTATCTACTTCCTAGGGTCACAGTGAAATGAAAATGAGATATTTCTAATACAGTTGGCAATCCTTAAAGTGTTATATAAATGCTAGCTACCACAACTGCTGCTACTGCTTCTGCTGCTCCTGCTACCACTACTAAAGAGTCTTCAAACTGGTCAAACTCTATTTATTAGAAATATCATTTTAAAACTAGGTCTACTTCACTGAAACTATTTCTCACCTGCCTTCATGTAGATGAAAAGTTAACAGTATTTCACTTGAACTGTTCAATAATTTAAAATGTGAAATGTCTATGATGAAAACTTGACATGTCTGTTTACTAAGTGATCCTGGTCAGGTTATTTAATTTTTCTGCCGACTAACATCACCTGTAAAATGAGGGTGAAAATAGATCCAGAGAACTTTCTTACTCTGGATATGATGAGACTTAGAAAATGAATATTTAGTTGAGGATTTGGTAATAAAGATCTATTAAAACTTTTCACCAGTTACCTCAGTGGTCAGGGAATATCAATTTTCTAACCACCGTTACTAAGCTATCTAATGGGACTTTGGGCATTGGTAAGACTGAATGTGAATGTCTGACTGGGTCCAAAGTTGTGTTATTCTATATCTGGTCAACACTTAAACTTTATGGGTTTTGGCAATCATTTCCTACACATACATACATACATACATGTATGGATAAATATGCATACATATGTATTTTATACACAAATACATACATACATCTGTGTGCATGTGCATATATTTATATGCACATAAAACATTTATACATTTTGTGAAAAAATAACGGAATTTGGCAGAGATTCAAAGGCACACCTGGAGATTAATCTAAACTGATTGAATTAAGTGAGAGTGACTGACTTTGCTGGTTAGCCTACTTCAAGTTAATTAGATTGTAACCACACCTGGCTAGCCCTTAAAGAGGTATTCTTCTCAGAAGATAAGGCCTTTGAACTCAACTCAAGACCTCCTTCAAGTCCAGTGAACCAATGGATTTGGATGACACCTACCAATCACCTTGAAGCAGTGTGTAAAGACTGCCTCTACTCCAGACCTATAAAAAGCTTCCATACTCAGTTTGAGGAGAGTTTGTGATTGAAGCAGTCTCATGGTGGAGGACTTGAGGAAGAACCAGGTCATGCTGGAACTCTAGGCTATATAGGCCTTTTCTTAACTCCACATGTTTTTTGTTTTTTGTTTTTTGTTTTTTTCCCTAATACCTAGTATGCTTTAATAAATGCTTAATGTCCAAAGACTGGTGCTAAAGCTTCTAATTTAAGGTGACCACACATTTAGATTTTACACAGTATGCATGTATAAATATGAATATATTCACACATATGGACATGTTTATATGATATATGCATATCTATATATACATTTACCTCTGTATCTGTCTCTATCTCTATTTTTATTTCTACCTATATACCTATCTATATGCATTTAATATGCATGTGCACAACACACATCTATTTTTTACTTTTTAGGCCTGTAATTTTATCTCAGTGAGCCTTGATTTATTTGTAATGGGTAAACATATCTACTTCCTGGGATAATATAGCCAATTTGCAATAGCACTAAGGCAGGAATTGGTAGATCTGGGATTTCATTAATGTTTTTTTTTTCCTAACTGAACTACTTACTACTCTTCTGTACCTTGTACCTTACTTGTCAAATGATGAGAATATGTTACATTCTCCTTACAAGGTAGTTGCGAGGATATGTACATGCAAGTCAACATAAAAACATATTGAAAATTATAAATTACTTTATTAAAGAAATATATTATTTAATACATAATATACTATAGCATAGTATATTATATAATTTATTATAATCACATTGTAATTATTTTTCATAATTATAATATGAGACAGGGATGTTTTGAATCTTTTAAGCTTTATGAACAAAATGTTATCTTGTGATATTATGTTAGACAATATTATATCACACATGATTCTTTTATTTTGGTGAGGCAGTTGGGATTAAGTGACTTGCTCAGGGTCACACAGCTAGTAATTCTTAAGTGTCTGAGGCCAGATTTGAACTCAGGTCCTCCTGAAACCAGGTCTGGTGCTCTATCCACTGTGCCACCTAGCTGCCCACATATAATTCTTATGAAGAAGATCAATAGTCACATATTAGGCAATTGTTTCAACAGCTGGATTAATAAATGATTGCTAATCTAGAGTACTTGTTAATCTCTCAATGTCAACATTTCTGGAGATCTCTAGTAAAGAACCCTAGGCATCTGTACTTGGCACTGCATTGTGCAATGACTTAGATAAGGGCATAGATCTTAATACAATCAAATGTTTAAAGGACTCAATGCTAAAGAGGATAACTAAGAAAATAACAACAAAACATACACACACATGCATACACACAAACCAGAAGATGAGGTAAAGATCAAAGATGACCTAGACAAATGAGTATTGGATTGAATCTAATCATATGAAATCAGTAAGGATAAATCTAAAATCTTACATTTGGGTACAAAAAAATCTTCACAAGTACAATATTTAGGTATATTAATTATACACCAATTAATCTGAATAAATTCTAGGGGGCTTAGTGAAATTTATGTCTGTCATGTCAGCAGTGTGATATAGTGACCAAACTGCATTCAGAAAGACATAGATTCCAGAATGTGTTGGCAATAGTCCCAATCTTCTCTGTCCTTGTCAGACTTAACCATAATAGTATATTTGCTTCTGAGAGACTTGGTTTAATAAAGACATTAATAATCTGGAGAATATCTGGAGGAAGTCAACAAGGATGATGTAGGGACTTGACTCTGTCACAGTGGGATCAATAGAATGAACTGGGGGTATTTAACTTAGCAAAATGAAGATATCAATGGGGTGTAATAGAAGTCTTAATATATTTTCTTGTTTATGTTAAGGAAGAATTAGACTTGTTCTCCTTGACCCAAAAGGGCAAAATCACAATTAAAGAGTGGAAGTTTCACAGAGGGAAATTTAAGCTTTATATTGGATTATATCAAGAATCAGTGAGTTCCCTCTTCTTGGAAGTCTTCAAGCAGAGTTTCAGTGCCCATTTGTCAGGCATGTTACAGTCGAATTTTGCTTTGTGGGTTAGATTAACTGGCTCCAGAGGTTCCTTACAATTTTCCAATTTGATGATTCTGTGATTCTTTTCTATTAATATGAGACTTTTCTTCTATGTTGCTTATAGACAGTCTAAATCTGTTGTGCATAAGGCAGTATAAATGCATATTGGTTCTTCAGGCTGTGTTGTCTCATTAAAAAGGTTGTATTTGCAGAGAAGTTAACTAAACCCAATTATTTTTTTCAATCTCTCCCAGGTTAATGAAAAATTTCCTTTATGTGGCCCTCCCTATCAGATTACTCTAAGACCATGTAATTGCTTTACTTTACACAGGAAAGCATAATGGGGAAAGACAACAATCATTAAGATTGTTATTATCATGTTGAGCAAGCAGACCATAATTGTAGACTTTGAAGCCTGCCATCTTCTAGGAGGTTGGTGGAAGTGAAATGGGCTCTGTCACATCATAGTGACATATCTATATTTATATGTATTTTACTTTTTATCTAAAATTTATGACAGTTGCCATGACTCTCCTTTGTAAAAATTATTTTGGGGAAAATCTGGAAGGACTTGCATGAACTAATGCTGACTGAGAGGAGCAGAACCAGGAGAACATTGTACCCAGTAACTTTAACATTGTGTGATGAACAATGGTGACAGACTTGGCTCCTCTCAGCAGTACAAAAGTCCAAGATAATCCAAGACAATTTCAAAGAACTCAAGATAGAGAGTGTTCTCAACATCCAGAAAAAAAAAAAAAAGAATTGGGGATTATGAATGCAGATTGAAGGATACGTTTTCTACTTTGGGGCTGTTTTTTTCCTTCTTTTTTGAAGTTTTCCCCTTGTGCTCTGATTCCTCTTTCACAAGATGACCAATACAGAAATATGTTTAATGTGATTGTACATATATAACCCATAACAGACTGTTTTCCATCTTGGAGAGGGGGTAGGGAAAGTAGGGTGGGGAAGAATTTGGAAATCCTATGAAAATAAATGGTGAAAACTATCCTTATATGTAACTGGAAAATAATAAAATACTTTTATTTATTTAAAAAATATTACAGGAATTATAGTAACTTATACACTGTTCTGACTTACTCAAAGGTTTAAATCAAAATGCTTATTAAAAACAACAATGGGGGCAGCTAGGTGGTGCAGTGGATAAAGCACCAGCCCTGGATTCAGGAGTACCAGATTTCAAATCTGGCCTCAAACACTTGACATTTACTAGCTGTGTGACCCTGGGCAAGTTACTTAACCCTCATTTGCCCTGCAAAAAAACTCCCAATAACAAGCTTCACACTGTGTACCCAAAGGTTAAGCCTTGTATGTGTACTTTTATCCTCAGATAACTTGGTTGTACTTTGACAAGTTTTCTCATGCAGGCAGTAAACACACACACACACACACACACACACACACATCTTAAGCCATGGATGTGGAGTTGAGGAAGTATAACCAAAGGAAGGGTAGACTATTGAGCTTTGGGCTATCTTTATCATTAAGTTTCAAAATGTTTATTCACATAACTCTAAGTAAAACTTATGTTAGCAGCCACCCAGTGAACAAAGATAAAATACATCTCTGTCTATACATTCATTCATTCTTTCATTTCTTCATATATTTTAATCATACTATATCCTTGCTTGATCCTTCTTATATTATTTGCCAAGAAAGAATGTGGTCCTACAAAGTGACACTCACACTAGCTGTTTTGTATTGCATTCTGCTGAAGGGTGATGCTCACTTCTTCATGATGCTCACAGGGAAGTTAAATACATTTATTATCATTCTTTTCTGTCAAATTTGCTTTGCCAGGGTCCTCTGGCTGATTTTTCCATTATTATATCATGTTTATATAAGGGCAGAGTAAGTGGGATCAAGGGCAGCTTCTAACAGAGAAATCCCCCAACATGTCACCTTGGGATTGTTTTACTTCCCAATTTCAGTTTCTCTGATGATTGGCAAAATGGTTTGCTACTGATCCCGTTGTACTTTCACCTCTACTCAGCTTTATGACTTTATGAGAAGTGACTGCATGAAGTAGAGATGTTCAGTCAATACATAGGACATAGTTATTTCCCTATTTATTTATTTATTTATTCATTTTTTCATGCTCATAAGCAAAAATATTAATTTATTACGATTTTCTCTTTTAATGAAGCCTGCCTCCATTACCAGAAGTACACAATGTGAAAATCTCTATTTGTACAGATTTCAAAGAGAATATATAACTTCTACTGTGGGTTTTTTGTGTATTCCCCTCTAACTTATGTTTCCTCCATTACAATGCTGGTTATCAGAGATTTTGACAAATAGAACATTAAGCAAATCTCAGTATCTTCCCCAAGGACCACACTCTTTGCCCCAACTTTGAAAGAACTTCCCAGTCACCAAAACAAAAAGATATTTGAATGTGACCATTATACCCAGAGCCAATGATTTTTAGAAATAATACTAAGTTGTCATATAAATCATCCTAATAGACTTTTTCTTCTTTAAAATGTAGACTTATCTATTAATGAATAAAATAAATCATTGTCTCTTTTAATCAAAGCCCTGAATATCAAGTCTCAAAAACATTACTGGATTGCACTCAGGAATTTAAAATGACTCAAAGTGGAAGAAGTATTTATATAAGAATCACAGCTTAAACATCATAAATTCTCTTACTCCCAATGTAATTATCATACGTGGTATGGGACAGGGAGTTGCTTTTGTTTTTACAAAATGTGCTTAGGTGCATCTTTACAGTTGTACCATGATTTTACCTTAAAATTGTCTCCCCATTTGAATCAATGATGCCTCTGATTTCTTTATAGTTGCTGCAACTGAATCAAATAATTTCTAATTAAATGTGGATCATTTTTATTTACTTTTGCAATTCTGTCTCCTTTCTGTGGTTCTCTCCTGATATATGTCTCCATTATGTTTTGTTGGTGGTATTGTTGTCTGAAAAAGAATAAGGTGCTAATCATAAGATTTCTAATTTATAGGCCTCATATTGGAGTTAAGAAGAGATAAATGATTAGAGAAAATACTCCTACTTTGTTGATTATGGGAATGGTATAGACAATGGAGTTACAAAAAGGCTGTTTATGTGATTGGTTACTGTGGTTCAAAATCTCTTGGGCAATCTATATTTGGTCTGGGATCAAGGGTCTGAATAGGTTCTGGGGCTAGACATAAAATTAGGTTCCCCCAAACTGAAATATATAGATTGTTTTGTTTTATTTGCTGCAATACCTCCACATCAAGTAACAAAAGATAGAGGTAATACTTCATGGATAGAAGTTGACCAGTAAGAATTGGGCCTATAAAAGAAAGAAAGGTCTGAAATAAATTGTTCTTTTGATGTGATATTCTCTTTAAAGAAATTGACAAATAAAGTAATAACTAATTTTCAGGATTTTTCTGAATAAAAATGTTTTCAATTTTGGGAAAATTATCAAAATATTCAGCAAAGGTTGTTGAATGTATTAGGACAAGGAAATTGTGTTTGGAATTATTGAAGTCCATGGCAAAATTGTAAAATAGGTAAAGTGCTTTCACTTTCTTTCCATTCATCCTTTCAAAATCCTTATGTCTCAACTATGGAGGTAGTATTTCAGAGGAAATGTTGGGTTTCCCTTGGAACCATGAAGACCTAAATTTAAATCCTGTTTCTGATATTTCTAAGGGAATAACAATGAACAAGTCACAACCTCTCAGATTAAAGGTTGCATAATTGTCCTTCTCAGCCTTTTAATCTCTCTTCAAATCTCTCATAGCTACTCTGTCACGCTAGCCTCATCTCTTACAAAAAAGAAATAGACCCTTCAATGGCTTCCCCCTGTTTCCTCACCTCATTTCATTCAGATGCATTTTGTCATTTCATCCATAACTCATCTTGCAAATAGACATAGGGGTAAGGATAGAGGGCTTTTCCTCCATACCAAAACAAGGGTTTTTAACTGTACAAGGAATTACAAATATAGCCATGATTCTTCCATTCTAAAACAAAACAAAACAAACAATCAAAAAAAAAACAACCAACCCTTGACTTTATCCTATCATCCTATATTTCTCAGGTTTTTGTGACCAAACACCCTGAGAAGTCCATCTAAAATAAATTTTTACACATCATCTCCTCTAATTATCTAAACAGAATATTGTAACTTGATAAGAAATTAGGAAACATCAAAATAGATTGATATGAATTCAGAGTAAATTATTTTTTTAATTTATATATTTAAGTTTTCAACCTTTGTTTAGGTAAGATTTCCAATATCAAATTTTTCCTCCCTCCCTGCCCTTCCTGCCCCCCTCCCCTAGACAGCAGGAAATCTGATATATGACATTAAAGATATTTCTGAATTAGTCATGTTATACAAGAAGAGTCAGAGCAAGAGGGAAAAACCTCAAAAAAGGAAAATAACAGCACCAAAAACAAAAGAGATAGTATGGTCTAATCAGTGTCCATATTTCACAGTTTCTTTTTTTTCTGGATTTGTAGACCCTTTCCCATCATGAGTCCTTTGGTACTTTCTTGTGATGATACAAAGAAAATGAAGGGGTTAAAAAAGGAGTCTATGGAGAGAAGAGGAAAGGGGAGGTGGAATGGGGTGAATTATATCATATGAAGAGGTGAAAAAAGAGCTATTACAATAGAGGGAAAGAAGGAGGGATGAACAATGTTCAATCCTACTCTCACCAGATATTATTCAAAGAGGGAATAACATACATTCATTTGGATGAAGAAATTTAGCTCATTCTTTAGGGAAGTAAAAGGAGAAGGGAAAGGTGGGGACTGATAGAAGGGAGAGCAAAAGTAAGGGAGAAAAGGAAAAAGAAAAGGAAGGGGTGATAAAAAGGGAGGGAAGATTGGGGGAGGCAGGGGCAAGAAGCAAAAGGTTGGTGAGAAGGAATAGGTTGAAAGAAGGGGGGAATTATCTTTTGCATAATTTTACATATATAAATTTTAAATATATAAAAGGCACCATATTTCTTGTCTTCTTAATAGGATTTAGAATGTGTGGAGAAAGAAAAAGAGTTTAGAGATTAAAAAAACATAAAAGTTAAGTCAAAAATAACCACCATGCTATCTTGACACCCATGTTGTTTTTCTTTGTTTCTTTCTTATTCTTCTTTTCTTCCTTCTTTCCTTTCTTTTTTTTCTTTCTTTCTTTCCTTCTTTCTTTCTTTCTTTCTTTCTTTCTTTCTTTCTTTCTTTCTTTCTTTCTTTCTTTCTTTCTTTCTTTCTTTCTTTCTTTCTTTCTTTCTTTCTTTCTTCCTTTCCCAGACTTATGATTAAATGTGTTTAGGGAACTTCAAATTTAAATAAACACTTCAGGTCATTCAGTCAATAAAAATTTAATTTACTTCATTGGTGGTAACATCACCCCTTTCATTTTAGATAATGATAATTTGCTTTTCTTCTTTTTTAATCAAATTAACCAATATTTTATCTATTTTATTGTTTTTTCATAAAACCAGCTCTTATTTTATTGATTAATTCTATAGTTTTCTTCCTTTCAATTTTCTTAATTTCTCCTTTAATTTTCAGGATCTCTAGTTTAGTAACTAATTGGGGATTTCTAATTTGCTCTTTTTCTAGCTTTTTATCCACTGTGCCACCTAGCTGCCCCTCTTAAATGTGATTTTTATTGCATTATGATCTGAGAAGGATGCATTTACTGTTTCCGCCTTTCTACACTTGACTATGATATTTTTGTGCCTTAATACACGGTCAATTTTTGAAAATGTGCCATGTACTGCTGAGAAAAAGGTATATTCCTTTCTATTCCCATTCAATTTTCTCCAGACATCTATCATGTCTAACTTTCTAGTATTGTATTCACCTCTTTCATTTCTTTCTTATATATTTTGTGGAAGATTTATCTAATTCTTAGAGGGGAAGATTCAGATCCCCAACTAGTATAGTATTACTGTCTAATTCCTCTTGTAACTCATTTAACTTCTCCTCTAAGAATTTGGATGTTATACCACTTGGAGCATACATACTTAATATTGATATTACTTCATTATCTATAGTACATTTTAGCAAGATGTAGTTTCCTTCCCTATCTCTTTTTAATGTGATCTATTTTTGTCTGTGCTTTGTCTGAGATAAGGATTGCTACCCCTGCTTTTGTACTTTAGCTGAAGCATAACATTCTGCTCCAGTATTTTATCTTTACTCTGTGTTTATCTCTCTGCTTCAAATGTGTTTCTTATAAACAGCATGTTGTAGGATTCTGGTGTTTAATCCAATCTGCAATTTGCTTCCGTTTTATAGCAGACTTCATCCCAGTCACATTCACAGTTATTATTACTGTCTATTGCCCTCCATTCTATTTACCCCCTTTGTACTTTTTCTCCCTTCTTTCACCCTATTCCTCCTCACTAACATTTTGCTTTTTACCCCTGCCTCCCCCAATCTGCCCTCCATTTTTATCACCCCCTCCCTTTTATTTACCCCTTTCTTCCCCCCATTCCCCTTCCCCTTTTACTTCTCTAAATAATAAGCTAAGTTTCTTTATCCAAATGAACATATATGTTATTCCCTCTTTGAATAAAATCTAATGAGAGGAGGGTTGAAACAATGCTCACCCCTCCCTTCTTTCCCTCTATTGTCATAGGTTTTTGCACCTCTTCATATGATGTAATGCACCCCATTCCAACTCCTCTTTCCTCTTCTCCCCATAAACTACTTTTAACCCCTTAATTTCCTTTATATCATCACATCAAAGACAATTTATATTTATCCCTTCTGCATATAATCCTTCTGTCTGCCCAAATACATTTACAGTTCTCAAGAGGTATAAGTATTATCTTCCTATGTAGGGATGTTAACAGTTTAACCTAATCAAGTAACTCTTTTCCCCTGTTTACCTCTTTAAACTTCTCTTGAGTCTTGTATATTAAGATTGAATTTTCTATTCAGTTCTGGCCTTTTCATCAGGAAACATTGAAAGTACCCAATTTTATTGAATCTTTTCCCCTGAAAGAGAATAATCAGTTTTGCTCAGTAATAGATTCTTGGCTGCAGTCCAAGCTCCTTTGCCTTCTGGAATATCATATTCCAAGCCTTGTGATCCTTTAGTATTGCAGCTTCTAGGTCCTGGATAATCCTGACTGTGGCTCCATGGTATTTAAATTGCTTCTTTCTGGCTGCTTGGAGTATTTTCTCCTTCACCTGATAATTTTGGAATTTGGCTACAATATTCCTTGGAGTTTTCCTTTTAGGGTCTCTTTTAGGAGGTGATCGGTGGATTCTTTCAATGATGATTTTATCCTCTGATTTTATAATTTCAGGGCAGATTTCATTAATAATTTCTTGGAATATGGTGTCTAGACTCTTTTTCTAATCATGGCTTTCAGGCAGTCTGATGATTCTCAAATTGTCTCTCCTGCATCTGTTTTGCAAATGAGTTGTCTTTCCAATGAGGTATTTCACATTTTTTTCTATTTTTTCATTCTTTTGATTCTGCTTGACTGATTCCTGGTGTCTCATGAATTCATTATCTTCCAACTGTTCAATTTTAATTTTTAAGACACTGTTTTCTTCAGTGATATTATGCACCTTTTTTCCATTTGGCCAGATGAATTTGTTAAGGAATTGTTTTCTTCAGTCAATCTTTGTGCTTCCTTTTCCAAGCTGCTGATTCTTTTTTCATAATTTTCTTGTTTTGCTTTCATTTTGCTCTCGATTTTTTCTTCTACCTCTCTCAATTGACTTTGGAAATCCTTTTTGAGCTCTTCCAAGAAGGCCTTTTGTTCTTGAGACCAATTCTTCTTCCCTCTTGAGGCTTCACATGTAGGAAATTTGAGAGTATTGTCCTCAACTGAGTTTGTGTTTGCCTCTTCCCTGTTGATACAGAAGCTCTCAATGGTGAAAGCTCTTTTTTATTTCTTACTCATACTGCAGATTATTTATTTATCTATTTATTTATTTTTTTTAAGTTGAGTTCTGCTCTGGGGACACCAGGATACCTGTTTCAAGCTTCTTGTGCTGGGTTATAGGGTCTGTGTCACCTGCTTTCTACTCTGAAACCACTATGGCTTGTGGATTTCTACTCGCCCTGGACTTCCTGTCATAGCATGCTGGGATCAGTAGGCCTGGTTCTGCCTGTCCTGTATGTGGCCCTCCAGCAGGCAACCTGCCATCTCTGCTGGTGCAGGTGTATTTTGCCACTGTCCTGCTGTGCCACCAGATTTTTGAGCCAGGATTCAGGGGCCTCAGTTGCTTGGCTGTGGCCCACAGCTTCCTGGTGACTTGCCCTGACCCCCTCAGTACTGCACTGCTACCCTGTGCTGCACCTCTCTTTTGCCTCAGTCAGACAGACCTTTTCTGAAGTCTTCTAAATTATTTCTGGTTGGAAGACTGTGTCTATCTGTCTCTTTGCACTTCTGTAGTTTCAGTATCCTTCCAAAGGCTTGATTTAATGTTCTTTCTGAGGGAACAGAAGGAGAGCTTAGGCAGCTTGCTGACTCCTCTCCACCATCTTGGCTCAGCCTCCTCTCAATTGATTTTTAAAATTCTTTTTGAGTTCTTCCAAGGCTTTTGTTCTTGAAACCAATTCATCTTCCCTGTTGAGGCTTCACATGTAGGCAATTTGAGAGTATTGTCGTCATCTGAGTTTGTGTTTGCCTCTTCCCTGCTGATACAGAAGCTCTCAATGGTGAGAGCTCTTTTTTATTTCTTACTCATACTACAGATTTGTTTTTTCAAGTCGGGGTCTACTCTGGGGGCACCAGGGTCCCTGTTTCAAGCTTCTTGTGCTGGGGTATAGGGGCTATGTCACCGGCATTTTACACTGAGGCCTCTATGGCTTCTGGATTTCCCCCCACCCTGGACTTCATGTCAGAGCATGCTGGGATCAGTAGGCTTGGTCAAGCCTGTCCTGTGTGTGGCCCTCCAGCTGGCAACCTGCCCTCTTGGCTGGTGCAGGTGGGTTTTGCCACTGTCCTGATGTGTCACCAGATTTTTGAGCCAGTATCCAGGAGCCTAAGTTGCTTGGCTATTGCCCACAGCTTCCTGTTGACTTGCGCCAACCTCCTCAGAGCTGCGCTGCTGCCTGACACTGCGCTGCCACCCTGCGCTGCACTTCCCTTTTGCCCATCAGACTGACCTTTCCTGAAGTCTTCTAGATTATCTCTGGTTGGAAGACTGTGACTCTCTATTTCTTTGCAGGTTCTGTAGTTTCAGAATCTATCCAGAGGCTTTATTTAATGTTCTTTTTGAGGGAACAGAAGGAGAGCTCAGGCAATTTGCTCACTCCTTTCCACCACCTTGTCTCTGCCCCTGAAACTTAGCATATTCTTGAGGGAAGTAAAAGGGAAAGGGGAAAATTGGGGGGGGGAGGGCTAATAGAAGGGAGGGCAGAAGCAGGGGAGAAAAAAGTAAAGAAAAGGGAGGGGGCTAATAAAAGGGAGGACACATTGGAGGAGTCTGGGGCTGGGGGATGGCTGGGTAGAGGAACCTCCTGCATGTGCCTAAGGTTTTTCATGTGAATCCGCACTGAGTGGGACCAGGGCTAGGCATGGTACGCGAGGCAGTTTCAGGAGAACAGTTGTGCTGGGGGAGGGGCAGCCTGTTTGAGGCCAATTTTAGCCACCTACAACAGCAAAAGTAAACAAACAAAAAACAGTCTGTGATCCAACCCTTGAGCTGATTGTTTTTATGAAGACCTTCAACATTTTATGGGAAAAAATAAAAACACCAAAATATATCACATCCATCATAGAAGATTGGAATATTAAAGCAGAAAAGGAACAGATAATTGAAATATCAAATAAGTATGGTCTTATAATACAAAATGAACCAGAGCAGATATGAACAGTTTTGTAAAGCCTACATGCTGGTCCTAGCAGACACTCTTTTTTAACAACCCAAAAAGTGATGATACACAGGGACATCACTGGATGGTCAATATAGAAATCAGATTGCTTTTATGTTTTGCAGTCAAAGTTAGAGAAGCCTTTTACACTAAGGTAAAACAAGACCTTGAGCTGATTGTAGCTCCAATCCTGAACTTCTTGTTACAAAACTAGAAATAAATTGAAGAAAGTAGGGACAGCATCAGATCATATAGGTATGTTATAAATAACATTCCCTATAAATATGAAGTAGGGGTGATGAATTGATTTAAGGCATTAGATCTAGTGCCTTAAGAAATAAGGACAGAGGTTCACATTATTGTACAGCATGAAGTAACAAAGACATTCAAAAGGAAAAGACAAGCAAGAAAAAAAAATGGCTCTTGGGTGAGGTTTTAGAAGTATCTGCAAAAAATAGTGAAAGGGAAAAGTCAAATATATACCCAATTGAGTACAAAACTCCAGAGAATATCAAGCGCAGATAATATTTTAATGAGTAATGCAAAGAAAGAGAGGAAAAGAAGAAAATGGGAAAGACAAGAGATGTCTTTGAGAAAAATTAGAGATATCAAGGAAAAGTTTCATGAAAAAATGGGCATGATCAAAAGCAAAATAATAGGTACATAATGGAAGTAGAAAACATTATGAAGGGGTGACAAGATTACAGAAAAGAACTATATTAACAAGCTCTTAACATCACTGATAATCACGATGGTATGGTTATTGATCTACTGCCACAAATTCTAATGAAGTCAAATGGGAATTAGTAAGCATTCTTAACAATCAGGCTATTGGAAGTGATGGAATTCCAACTAAACTATTTAAAATTCCAAAATATGATATGATTAAAGTGCTGCAGTCAATATGCCAGAAAATTTGGAAAACTGGATTGGACGAGATCAGTTATGTATCAGTCTTAAAGAAGGACTATGTCGAGAAATGTTCAAATTACCAAATTGCACTCATTTCAAACACCAACAAGATTTCGCTCAAGATTCTGTAAGCTAGGCTTCATCAGTATGTGAACCAGGAATTATCAGAAGAGCATGCTGTTTTTTTAAAAAAGCAGAGTAATTAGAGACCAAATTGCCAAAGTCACTGGATTATGGAGAAAGGAAGAGAGTTACAGAAAGAAAAAGAACAGCAACAACAAGAACACTGCTATTTCATTGACTACAGGAAAACCTTTGTGTGAATCACAATAAAATAAGTCATGCCCTCAAAGAGATGGATCTTACTTGTCTCTTAAGGAACCTATATGTAGACCAAGAAACAACAAGTAGAACTAAGCATGGAACAATTGATGGGTTTAAGTTTGGGAAAGGAGTGCAACAAGACTGTATATTGTCACCTTATTTATTTAATATATTCAGAGTATATCACGAGAAATGTCAGATGAATCAAACACCAGAAAGGAGTTTGCTAGGTGAAATGTAAACAATTTCAGATATACAGATGATACCACTTTCTGGTGGCAGAAAGTGAAAAGAAATTAAGAAGCCTCTTGATGAGGATAAAAGAAGATATTGTAAAAGTTGGCTTGAAGCTTAATATTAAAAAAAATTAGACTACCAGAAATGTTGGCAACTCATCTAATCACTTCCTGGAAAATAGAGGGAGAATAAATGGAATAAGTGTCAGATTTTATATTCTTGGACTCCAAAATCACTGCAGATGATGAGTGCATGCATGAAATTAAAAGATGTTTGCTCCTTGGAAGTAAAACTGTGGTAAATCTATAAAGCATACCAAAAAGCAGAGAAATCACCTAGCTGACAAAAGTCAGTTATGATTCCCTGCCCCACCCCCAATAACAATGTATAGCTGTAAAAATTAGACCATAAAGAATGCTGAATGCTGCAGAATTGATACTTTTTAATTGTGGTACTATAGAAGACTCTTGTGGAACCCTTGGAGAACAAGGAGATCAAATCTGTGAATGCTTAAAGAAATTAATTGAAGCTGTTCACTGGAAGGCCAAATACTGAAGTTTAATATTTTGGCCATATAATTAGAAGACAGGACTCAATAGAAAATATCTTGATATTGGGAAAGATTGAAGACAAAAAGATAAGGGGATAGCAGACAATAAGATGGATAGCTAGTGTCATGGAAATGATTAACATGAATTTGCACAGCCTTTGAGAGATGTAGGATAGAAGAACTTGTTATGCTATGGTGGATGGGATCACAAAGAGTTGGCCATGTCTGAATGACTGGACAACAAAAACAACAATAACAACATGCATAAGAAATTATAGAAAACATAATTTCATATAGGCCACATTGCAAAAAATTATGTTAATCATAATTCAAATTGAACTAAGTTCATGAATTATCTCTCTGAAGGTGGTTAGCATTTTCCATGAGGAGTTGTTTTTTGTTTTTGTTTTTAATAGTCTTGAATCACTGATTTGATCAAAGTAGTCATGTCTGCCTTATTTGACCATCATTCTAATATTGATGTTACTGTGAACAATGATCTACCTATTCGTCTCACTTAACTTTGTACCAGTTCACAGATCTTGCCATGATTTTTTCTTTCCTTTTCTTTTTAATTTATGAAATAAAACAAGAATTTCCATAAAATAGTACAACTAAAAAAGATGATTGTACATAAGATTGTAAATTTATTATGTATAACTCACTGTTCCTTTCAAACATACAAAATTATCTTTAAATTCCCCCCCCCCACCCCACACTGGCTACCATCAGACACAGACACAGCCACAGACACATACAGCCATATGTAATTCTATACATAATTCTCTTTATCAGTTCTTTCTCTGGATATAGATGGCACCTTTCTTCATATGACCCTAGATTTAAATTAGGTATTTGCAATAGACAAAATAATTTATTTGCTCAGTCATTTTAAAAACAAAATTGCTGCTATTGCATACAATATTTTCTTGGTTTCTTTCATTTTACTTTTCATTTTCAGCAAATCTTTCCATATCTTTTGGTGATTTTTTTCTGAACCCTCCCCCCATTTCTTATAGCTCAATAGTACTCCACAACAATCACATCGCACAACTTGTTCAATCATGTAATAATTAATGTTTTCCTTCAGTTGCCAATAATTTTCCTTTAAAAAAGTACTGAAACACACACATATATACATGCATAGATATAGATATAGATATATACACATATGTATGTGTGATTTATATACACATATTAGTCCTTTTTAATGTTATTTCTTTGGCATATAGACTAAGTATTTGTATGAATGGATCAAAGGATATGAACAGTTTTATTGTCTTTGACCATAATTACAAATTGTTCTTGAGAATGTTTGAACAAATTCACTAATCCACCAACAATTCAGTAATATAACTATTTTTCCTCATCTACTTTATCATTTTTTCATTTCTAATAGCTATGAGGTGGTACCACAGAGTTGTGTTAATTTGCATTTATCTAATCAGTACTAACTTAGAGCATTTTTTCATGTGAATCCTTAAAGCTTTGTCAAATGGAAATGATAATAGCACCTAACTCAGAGATGTTGCAAGGATAAAATGAGATATTTGTAAAATTTTTGTAAACCTTAAAGGCAGTAAAAATGCTATCTGTTCTTATAATTATATAAATTATTATAAAATTATCCTTATCATGATGAACTTTAACAGACTGTAGTCACTTTGATACGTTGAATTTCTATTTTATTCTTACCTCTTACTTTTAAATAAAAAAGGACTTTTTATTGTAACGATTGGAATGACGCCACCTGCTGGAGACTTACTGTAGAAGAGTTCTGCCCATGAAGCGAAGGTCTTTGAGGGCAAGACCGGGCGTCAGGAAGTGACGCGGGCTAGTGGGAGGAGGAAGGAAGAGACTGGCGCTCGGTCTCAGGCTCTTTCCTTTTGGACTCTGGTGGAGAGCGGAGCTAGAAATGTGCTCTCCCTTTAATAGATAGGAATCTAGGCCTTTCTCTCTCTTTACCAAAATTCTTATTCTCCTTAATAAATGCTTAAAAGTCTAACTCTTGCTAAAGCTTATAATTTATTGGCGACCACTCATTAGATATTTTAGACAGTTTAGCTAGAATTTTAGCCCTTAACAGATGGCTGACCACGAAGAGGAAAGCTAAACCTCAGTCTTCTGATCTTCTGGTTGGGTAAGAAATTTCCCCTCCCTCTCCCTTTAACTGCTAAGTACTGGCGTACTGGCTGTGTTTTCCCTTTAAATTTTTTCGAATGGACCTTTTAAACTCCCTAATTATCCTATTTTTGATTTTAGTCTGTTTAACCAGACAAATAGGAGATAAGATCATGTTAATGCTTTGTTTTTCTGGATTTTCTATTTTTCTTTTTATTTTTGTTAAAAGAGCCAGCAACTTACTCACACAAGGAAATATCTCTCCCTCTCCCAACCATGCTTTTTCAGAGAAACCTGAAGAGATTCCTGCAGCTTTTCCCAGTTCCAACACTAATTGTTGCTCTAATTTTGCATGCCTGGAGGCAATGACCCACCCTCTAGAAGTTTTTAATCCCCTAGCACCTGGAGGCAAAGTGGGGGAAGAGGAATCCAGGCCTGAGTTCAAAATCAAGTCTGATTCAAATTGCGCTGGTCCCTCCCCTCCTCTCCAGACCCCACCCTCTACTCCTCCCATGGCCAAGCCCATTGCTTCCCCTGCCTGGGAAGTCCAGAGATCTGATGCACATGCACAACTTTCTCTAACTACATTTGCAGCTTCAGGCTCAGCCCTTCCCCAGCCTGGCTGTGCTTCTGAGACAACCTTAGAAAACCCTTTAAATTCCAGATATGCTCATTTTGTTCATAATTTTGCTAACCTGCTTTTGTCTTTCATTAGTAATCTTATAAAGCATTTGTATGGTGAAAAGACTGACAGACAATATAGAGGGGTTAAAGAAGAAAAATTTAAGCTGAATAAGAATGACAATCATCAACATAGTTCAAGACTCTGCTTCTTTTGCCATGGAAGGGTATATATTTTACAGAAATGTAGAAGTAAGCAGCAAGGTATTGATATGAGTGTTGGGGATTTTAGATATCGGAATCAAAAGTGTTCTGAATTTACTCAGAGTATTAATGTCAGATCAGAGGTTACATAGGATTTCTATGCTATTACATCTACATTTTGAAATTAATGGTATGGGTTTATTTTTATAGAGATTTTCATGCTTTTGAGATTGTATTTTATACTTAGTTTTTAAAACAAGGAGAATATTTGTAAAAGCTTTTTAGTCATGTGATCAAGTTTATATTTTATAATACTCTTATTAATATTAAATTCATGCTCATTTAGATTTCCTTAGTTTGAATTTCACTGTTTTTTATTGTTCCATGTGTATTTTCTTCTATTCATTTATCTAATTTTAAAAAATTGAGAGATGGTTTTGATTTCATAATACAATGTTAATTCTAGGAGTATTGTGCTCCCATATTCTGAGTTGTTTGTTTTTGTTATTTTTTCTCAACTGATTATTTGATCAAACTCTTTAAAGCATTTCCCTGGTAAATTGGATGCCATGGCAAGTGTAAATTGATTCTAGAAGTATTATTTTTGATAAGCATATTCCAAAAAAAAAAAAAAGAGGGGAACATTTGTAAAAGTTTTCTTTTTTCAAAAAAAAAAAGTTTTCTTTGAGATTCTGTTGTGCTTTAACTTATATTTAAATATGTTCTGATTTTTCACAAAAGTGATTGTATACTAAGTAAAAAAAAAAGGGGTATTATTTGAAATTGTTGCATAAATATATATTGTGTCAAGTCAAGATGTATTCACATTTTTTGCAATCATTTATTATCCTCAATTTTTAAATCCATATGAGACTTGGATTATGGGAACTTATCATTTAAGACACCAATTGCCTTTATTCTGAGTTATCAGATGCCAGTTGGCCAAGATGCCATCCAATCACAAGAGGAATACATGCAAGAGCAGGCACTGAACTGTCACATGAGGGGAGACATGCATGAAGTCAAGGTATGGCCGAGGGAATGGCTTTTGACAAATGTTGAGGTTGGATTCTCTTGGTTTAATATTTTATTCTCTTTTTCCCCACAATATTGTACAGATGGCTGGAAGTATTCATCCCACCCATCTCACTTCTACACCTGGCTTCTATGCTCCCTCCTATATGCCTGATGCCATGGACATCTCAATCCCATGCATCTGATTAAGTCTGACTCAGTTTCTTCCAATATGTTCAGTGGCATGGACATATATTCAATCCAGCTATTTTAAGCCTGGCATACTGTATGGGCAGTATATATTGCTCAAGTGTGGGAATGCTCATATCCCATCATTTCTCTGTTCTTTTATGGTAACCCCCATAATTATCTCAGGTGTCATGATAAATACAGTGTTGAATTTGGCCTTGACACCTGTTACCAATTATATTAGATTTTTAAATTTCTCATAATGGCATGAGGATAATTAGGCAGATAATGCAAAAAGTGATAAAACAAAGATAAAAATTATTTTTATTAATTAATATTGCAGCAATTGTCTTCTCAATTACCCTCCATAAGGGGGGACTATAGTAATATTATAATTTTAAAGAATGTTTTAATTTTTGTTTTATTATATGTTTCATGTGTAACAACTAAGATTCTGAATTCCCTTAGACATGTTTTTGAGAACTTTCATTGTTTGATTTGATTATTGACAAAGCTATTTTAAAGTTGTGTTAAGCTCAATTTTGTAGGAAATTTTCCTGGCTGATTACCAGCATCCACACATCAACCCCTGAAAAGACTTCCATTCCACGACTACACCTAGAGGACATCTGAGAAAAGACTTTCAGAGACTTTAAATGAACAGTTTTGATTTGTTGGTTTTTTTTTCTCCTTCTGTTATAATATACACCATCTGTAACATGTATTCTCTGCAGAGGCCCTCCCTTTGCAAGACTAATGTCAAAGCGTCGGTTCACGAGGACAAAAATTCGCCCCTCTGGACAAAACTTTCCTTTCTTCCTTTTCTATATTGTTGTTCACATATTATTAGTTAGCAATAGTTATTATATTGTTTTTACTGTTCCGTCAAGGAAACATTTTGTTTCTTGAGGAACAACAGGGGGGACTGTAACGATTGGAATGACGCCACCTGCTGGAGACTTACTGTAGAAGAGTTCTGCCCATGAAGCGAAGGTCTTTGAGGGCAAGACCGGGCGTCAGGAAGTGACGCGGGCTAGTGGGAGGAGGAAGGAAGAGACTGGCGCTCGGTCTCAGGCTCTTTCCTTTTGGACTCTGGTGGAGAGCGGAGCTAGAAATGTGCTCTCCCTTTAATAGATAGGAATCTAGGCCTTTCTCTCTCTTTACCAAAATTCTTATTCTCCTTAATAAATGCTTAAAAGTCTAACTCTTGCTAAAGCTTATAATTTATTGGCGACCACTCATTAGATATTTTAGACAGTTTAGCTAGAATTTTAGCCCTTAACAAGGTCTTTGAGGGCAAGACCGGGCGTCAGGAAGTGACGCAGGCTAGTGGGAGGAGGAAGGAAGAGACTGGCGCTCGGTCTTAGGCTCTTTCCTTTTGGACTCTGGTGGAGAGCGGAGCTAGAATTGTGCTCTCCCTTTAATAGATAGGAATCTAGGCCTTTCTCTCTCTTTACCAAAATTCTTATTCTCCTTAATAAATGCTTAAAAGTCTAACTCTTGCTAAAGCTTATAATTTATTGGCGACCACTCATTAGATATTTTAGACAGTTTAGCTAGAATTTTAGCCCTTAACATTATTTTTGTTTGTAAAGAACATACATTTATTTGTTTAAGTATTTATAGTGAAAGAATAGTGAGAGCACTCTACCTTGAATAAGAAAGGCCTAGTTTCTAATCTCCCTCAACATTAGCTTTATGACATTCTTCATTTTCTTTATCTATAAACGAAAAGTTGTATGTGATGTCCTTAAAATTCTCTTTTCTTTTTAAATAAAAAAATCTACAATGTTATGAATAATTACTAAGTTTTTATCAGGAGGATTTGTAAAGTAGATTTGCAGTGAATATCTGGTTCTTTAATTGATATGCTTTGTGGGGTTTTTTGTAACAAAATTCATCTACAATAGCTGAAAGAGTTAAATAATTTGAATTTATACAGCAGATTAACAATTATTTGAACAAGGAAACGATATATAATCTAATAGATAAATTTCCATATTTTCTAATATTTCCACTGAAATTTGTTGCTATTTTTTAGATTTTTCTCTTATATCTTTGTAGTCATTAGAGCCATAACAATAAAGAACAAACAGGTTATCCCCTGGGTACTGACTGATGATTATGGGAGGGTTTCCTGCCTGAGAGGGCTTTCTTCTTCTACTTTTTTATTTTGTTTTTTTGGTGACTGCCTTTCCACTGCCTTACTTGATTATTTTGGATATGTATAAACCCCTCCCATTATTTTAGATGTATTTTGCTTTCTCAAAATATGATGCAACATAAAACACATCAAAATTTTCATTTTTCATTATTATTCTGATAATCAACAGATTTCAATTTGCAAAGAAGAAAAATATAATTATGCATAAAATTTGATGTTATATTCCTTTTTTAAAAGAAACAGATATAGGTATGTATGTGTGTAAATATGAATACACACACACACATATATACACACATTTATATACTTAATTAAAAAATTGAAAATATTCTATTTGTTTTTCTCTCTTTTTCTGATTTGATGTTTTTTTGATAAAATATGTTTTATAATCAAATATAACCAGAGGAAGAATACACATAATATATTTAATAAAACATGACCTTAAAGGAGGAAAAACACAGAGCTTAGCTAAACTAACCAACACTATTTTATAGGATTTGTTGTTGTTGTTGTTGTTGTTTTTACTTCCATACTCCCTCTACATAGGCAAACAAGACAGGGATGGAGTTTTTCATTCCAGCAAACCACAAAATGAGAGTTATAAAGGACTCCAATGGTCATGTAATTAAATCCATAATCAAAGAACTTCATAGGACTTCAAGGACAGGAGAAAAAAAAAACAGGACAAACCCAACTAGTTTCTTGAACTGCTCTTCAGAAGACATAGAATCAAGATCCTTCTTCAACCTAGTTGCCTTCCTCTGAATACTCTCCTTCTTAGATTTTCTTAAAGACTTCTATTAATGTAGGTCATGATCACAATGCCATTTTTGATTGACACATGAATTGATGGCATATATTGAGCTTGCCATTTTTAAATTAAAAAAAAAAACTATTGCTATATAATTATGACTCCTTTATCTAGTACTTGAAAAGCAGCTCTTTTTGTAAATATATAAGACTTCATAGTTATCTTTATTTGATATTTCCATTCTATTAAGCTGAAAGGCTAGAGCTTGTCAAGGTACTTTTGAATTATGATTGACACCCAATTTGTTACATTCCTTCCTGGCTTTGTGTCAGATGCAAATTTAATAAGCTTTCCATTTTTTACTTCATTTGAATCATTGATTAAAATGTTAAAATGCATAGATTGATGAGATGCAACATAGGATAACTATCGTCATGCTGATTTTTTTAATAATGAAAACTTATCTTTTAGTCCATCCATGTAACCATGTCTTAATGAATCTAAATGTATAATTGTCTAATTGATATGTCTATGTCATCTATACAAGAATAGTATGAAAGTTTTGATCAAGGGTTTGCTAAATTAAAGGTAAATTCTATTCACAGGACTTCCCTCACTCACAAGTGTGGTACCTTTAAAAAAAGGGAAATTAAAATATGATGACATAACCAGCCCTCTATGAAGCCATGCTGGGCTCTATGTAATAATTTATTCTCTTTCTTGTTATTAGCTAACCATATTTTAAATGATCCTATTTAGAAATTTGTACAGGAATTGAAATCAAGCTCCCAACCTATAGTTTGAAGACTCTCTTTGCTTCTTTTTAAAAATAAAATTTAGATATTTGCCCTGCTTTAATTTTGTATTAACTCTTTTATATTACATGATGAAATGTGGTAAAATTTGGTTATTCTAATTCTACAAATTTCAAATTCAAGTACTGTATTCTTATTTTTTCCAATTACATTCTTGTGCTCTATGTATATACTGTTTTCCTGATTCTAATTACTTTATTTTCCATTATTTCATATGTCTCCTCATTTATTTTCATATGTAATATTCAACAATTCTTACTATAACCTGTTTTGCCATTTGCCAATTGATTTCCACCTTCTTTATTTCCTGATCTTTGACACTTCAAAAGTGCCACTTTTGTATTTCTGTATATATGGGCCTTTCTTTTCATCACTCTGAGACACGTCTAATAGTTGGATACCTGTATTAAAGGGGCATGTTTGTATATTTTGGTGTGTTTTTTTTGTTTTTTTTTCATTTATTATATATTTATGAATTGTTTTCCAGAATGATTGCACTCATTCTGTGTGTCTGTCTCTCTGCCTGTCTCTGTTTCTCAGTCTCTCCCTCTGTCTCCATCTCTGTCTCTGTCTCTGCCTCTCCCTCTCCTTTTTCTCTCCATTTCTCTCCATTCCACCTGTTAACTCATTGACAATGAATAATCTTTCTTTTTGTTTTGTTTTGTTTTGGTTTTTTGGTGAAGCAATTGGGGTTAAAAGACTTGCCCAGGGTCACACAGCTAGTAAGTGTTAAGTGTCTGAGGCCAGATTTGAACTTAGGTCCTCCTGAATCCAGGGCCAGTGCTTTATCCACTGTGCCACCTAGCTGCCCCCCTAATCTTGCTCTTTTAAAAAAAAAATTTTTGTGAGGCAATTGGGGTTAAGTGACTTGCCCAGGGTCACACAGCTAGTAAGTGTCAAGTGTCTGAGGCTGGATTTGAACTCATGTACTCCTGACTCCAGGGCCAGTGCTCTATCCATTGCGCCACCTAGCTGCCCCTAATCTTTCTCTTTTTAAACTGATATTTCTGTATATGTGGATGTCTTACTCTTGGTTGCTTATCTGTTTCGATTTTTCACATTAAAGCTTTGGAACTTTAAAACCACATTTCAGAGTACATTTATTCGGTATGCCTCTTTAACATCATCTTTTACAATTTATGAGGGTAAAATATTACAGAAATTTTGTTTGTTTGATGTTGTTGTTTTGTATTTTTAAGAAAGTCCAGTACATTTTAGGCTTTTAGATAGTATATTCATGATCAAAGGCCAGCCATATGATCTTTCCACTATCTTTTCTAAGCCATCAGTTCTCATAATCAAACTTCTTATATTCTTCCCTTAATTATCTTATTCACATTCTAATAGATCCCTGGATATTTTATGGTTCTTACTGTTATTCTAAATCATTTTAGAGGTGGAATCCTTGAGGTATGCATATCTTCCCATATTGTACTATGGTGGGTAGTTGTTACTTCAATGGTCTCATCAGCTGGAGATTTTTCTGATCATTTACCCCCCAACATTTACTCATTGTATTGAACTCTCCTTTACTATTCATTCATTTCTTCAGTGTTTCTGTTAGTTTTCCTTTGAGGTTTTCTCTTTTAAGATTATTCCTTTTTCTCTTTCTTTTTAGTAGTGTTCCCTTTATTTGATACATTTATTGCTTTTTTGAGAAGATGCAGGAACATTGAACTAAATCACAACCAGTCAGCAATCTTGCTAGAAATCTCTCCATTATCTTTTATTTATGATAATTTGTTTGTAGCTGCCTTCAATGCTTGAATGAGTAAAAGTAGAAAGTGTATAGTACAGAAAATATTCTTGCTCACCCTTACCATAAATAGAGCCAAGCACATATTCAAAGATCATATATTAATGCTTTAATCAACATTTCTCCTAATCAATGCATTTGTAGCATTTCTAAGAGAAAGGAGTATTAATTTAAGATTTCAGCTTTTAAAATGGGTGGGTTTTATAAATTAGCTTTGCTTCTTAAATGGAGAAGTCACTTAATCTTCCTAGGTCTCAGTTTCCTCATTGGTAAAAATTAAGGATTTTGAATACATGATTAATACATACAGCTTCATCTTTAATCTTATTTTTTAAACCCATTTGCAAGTAAAGCATATTCCCAGGTCATGCCAGGTGGTGAAAGATTTACTGAAATAAATCACATATGAGTCAATGCTAAAGTACCTCTATTTAGGTATTTATGCCCTTCAAATCCATCCTTCAATTTAAAAGCAAAACAAAACAATCATTTGCACTCTAACATCTATTTCTGACTTTTTCAAGCAACTTTCTTACATGATTTAGACAATAGCCCTTCCTTCTATTCTTTTAGCAATAGAAAAAAATATATTCCTTCCCCCACTCCCATTTTCATGTTGCAATTATTCACATATTTTAAGACAGAAAGTATTCAAAAATATGGCTCAATAAAACACATTTTTGAAAAAAAATGTCCTATTGTGCTTATATCCAGAGCAATAGACAGATCTACAATACCCAAGCAAAGTAAAACATTGCTACATCTATATAAGAAATTCAGGTGAAAAATGTTTTTCCCCAGAAATTTTCAAGAAATGAGACAAAAGTGTTGTCAGGTTGTAGTTTTTAAATAAATCATAGTTTTATTTCTAACATATTTTACCAATGAAATGCAGCCAACATTATAGCTGTCCAAATGACTTAAAAATAGGACTTACTTTTAAAACTCTTCTTGAATTCACTTCAGCCCTTCCATGTTCCATCATCATATAATTTCATATTTATATTATTGTAAGAATTTCTTAATTGACTTCACTATCTGTGGTCTCTTCCTTCCATAATATAATTTATACATGTATACACATGGGTATGCAAACATCCCTATTAGCTTTCTAAAGATATCCATTTACACAGTAACTTCTCTGTTTAAAAACAACAACAACAGAATAAAATCAAAAGGTCTAAAGTACAATATTCTAGACCCTCCAGAATCTGGCTCAAAACCATGTTGCTAGAGCTTAAATTGCCTGCTGACGCCTGATGGTTAAATTGTCCATATGAGCATTTACCCCTCAGAAATCAGAAAATGCTGCTGATCTGGGGGGGCAGCTAGGTGACACAGTGGATAAAGCACCAGCCCTGGATTCAGGAGGACCTGAGTTCAAATCCAACCTCAGACACTTGATACTTACTAGCTGTGTGAACCTGGAGAAGTCACTTAACCCTCATCGCCCTGCAAAAAGACCAAGAAGAATGCTGCTCATCTGGGCATGGCTTGTTGTATTATTAATTGATTAGACCATAAAGTGATGGAGAAAAATTATGCAGATTAAACTTTAAAGGTATTATATATTTTTCTTTCTTTTTTAAGAGTTATTTTGTAAACAACAACCAACACAGTGCCGTTTTAGAATGAACCCATAACCAGAAGTTGTGTTACCTATTTTCTTTAATTGTTTCTTAACAAAATCCTAACTTTTTTTTGTCAGAGATGCTTTTGCATCCACAAGACCTAAAAGGGAAGTAAAATGGATAGTTACCTGTTGTCTTTATTATCTTTTGACTTTGCATATTAAGCTACTCTTTTGGAGCACTAATGCATTGTTACTGTGGCTGTGAACTGATCCAACCATTCTGGAGAGCAGTTTGGAGTTATGCCCAAAGGGCTGTGGAGCTGTGCATGCCCTTTGATCCAGCAATGCCACTTTTGGGTCTTTTTCCCAAGGAGATCATAAAAGAGGGAGGGGGACCCACATGTACAAAAATATTTGTGGCTGTTTTTTTGTGGTGGCAAGGAATTGAGTGTTGAGGGGATGCCCATCAATTGGGGAATGGCTTAACAAGTTGTGGTATATGAATGTAATGGAATTCTATTGTGCTGTGGGAAGCAATGGGTTGGGGGAGCTCAGAGAAACCTGGAAGGACTTGCATGAACTGGTGATGGGTGGAATGAGCAGAACCAGAACATTATACACAGTGTCATCGACATTATGTGTTGATCAACTGTGATAGACTAGATTCTTCTCACCAATCCAATGGTACAAGAGAGTTCCAGGGAACTCGTGATGGAGGGGGCTCTACAAATCTAGAAAAAAAAAAAGAAGGAACTGTGGAGTAGGGATGATGATTGGACCATGCTATTTCTTTTGTTTTTGGTGCTGTTTTTTTTTTTGAGGTTTTTCCTTTTTGCTCTGATTCTTCTCTTATAACATGACTAATGCAGAAATGTGTTTAATGTTTATATATATATATAAATATATATATATAAACACATATGTCTATATACATATATAGACATATACATATATAATATACATACATACATATATGTGTATGTGTGTATAGATATATAGATATATTGCCTGCTGTCTGGGAGAGGGGCAGGGGGAGAAAAGTTTGAAATTGGAAATCTTATATAAACAAATGTTGAAGACTGTCTCTACATGTAACTGGAAAATAATAAAATACTATTTTTTTAAAAAAGAAAAAGAAATAAATGGATTTGCCTTGGAAAGTTTTGGTAGAAGAAAAGTAAGGAGATATTTGCATGAGTGGAAGGGTGTCCAGGATACTTCATAGCTCTAAAGAGATTCAGAAGTTCTGACCTTTATCAAAATCTGTACTTAGGAACTAAGGCACTGTTAAAACATGTCATTATTGAATAACAATGTATTCTACTTGTTCTTATCTAAGAAAACCATATCCATATCAAAGCAAGTTTTTTCTCAAGTTGCTTCCTATACCTGGAATTCTTCTCTTGTCTTTATTTATCTTACTTTCTATTCAAAGCATAGTTCAAAAACAACTTCTTCTGTGAAACTTTCCCAGACTGAAAAATGGATCTGGCTTACAAACACTAATTGGCCCAGGCTATCTCAGTCTAAAGAGCTATGATACTTTGCCAAGGAAGTGAAAGTAGTGTTTGTAAGCATGCAACAATGAAGCAGAAAAATACAGCCTCCAAACCTTAATGGAATTGGAAATTAAATAACATCCAGCTCAACATTAGAGATTTCTTTATTTATTTGGAGAAATATGTTAGTGGCAGTGACCTGATGGAGAAGGAAAAGAGAATAAATAAAACAACAACAAATCCTAGGCATTGGCTCATTTTATTTGTAAAACAAAAACAAAAGCAAAATACTAAAACAAAAACAAACAAACAAAAACCTTGTTCTATGTTTTATTTCTTATAACTCTGGTGCTTGCAAGGGAACCAAAAACAGCTAGCTGGATGTTGAGTATGAGCCAAATACTTATTTTCCTTATTGAAACCATTGATGGGAGCACAAATCAAATTTTTAATTGTTCAGAATTTGTAATATTTCTACGTAGTTCCATAGAAGACACACTATATAGTTACAGGTGAATGATTATTTCATTAATATAATTGTAAGATTGGGGAGATATAGCTAAATAGAATTTGTTACAAAAAAAAAAGACTTGAAGTTTTTTTGTTTTGTTTTGTTTCGTTGTTTTCCTTCTCAAGTTTTAACAGGAATCAGCAGAGAGTCATGGAAGCTAAACAAAATTGATCTGTGTATATTCACATACATGTGAACACATACACATATATGAGAATATACACATACATACATATACACATATAAACACACATGCATATATGTGTATATATGTATGTTTGTGTGTATATGTACCACATATTTGTATGTATGTACCCCATATATCTGTATGTATATATGCATATACTTTATACCTATTGTATTATATATGTATATACTATAAACAGTGTGTATGGTATATACATATACTACCATACATGCATGCAATCATACATACACATGTATGTATGTACATATGTATGTATGGTAGTTTTAAGGGTAGCATATGATACAAAATGAAGAAAATGACAGTCATATTAATTTCTACCATTTTCATACTACTTATTATAAATATTTTCCCATTTCCAGGCAAAATGTTTTAGGAAAGCAGTGAACAAAGTTTTTTTTTTTTCCTCATTCTCAAAGAGGTCCATTATATCTGAAGGGGATATGACTTACACTGAATTAGATATAAGTGAGGGAGGGCTATGTATAGTAAGCAGCCTTGCTCTCTTCTCCAAAGCCATCTGAATCCAGTAACAAGACATGTATCAGAAAGCCTCGCAATGACCCCTGATACAGTCAGAGACCTTGACATTTTTAAGATAAGGTCTTTCCCATTTCTCAGTTTGCCTGAGTCAATGGCCATGATTAAGACTAGGTAAGAAATGAGGCAAAGAGAGGCCTCTTTTCCTTAGTCAAACAAATAAATGAATGGAGGAAGGAAGAAAGGAAGGAAGAAAGAAAGGAAGAATGGCTGGCTGGCTGACTGAATAAATGAATGAATGAATGAATGAATGTCTGGCCAAAACATAAACAGAGGGAGAGAGGGAGAGGGAGAGGGGTGCCCTTACTGGAGGGCACTGTTCTCAGAGGAATATAAGTTTTGATTGATTAAACCTCACAAGATATTTGGGGGTTTAGGGCCTAGATTTTTTTTAAGGACCACATTTTATCCGCCACTGATTTTCATAGATAAGCCAACAATAGATCCTAGGCCAAGCCTCATTGGAAACTGTTTGGCCTCTTAATGGCTCAGAGGGTAAATGGGTTCTTCTATTTTGGCCAGAATCCCTGAGGGTCTTCTGCTCCTTCCTTCTTTCTTTTTTTCCTTCCTTCCTTCCTTCCTTCCTTCCTTCCTTCCTTCCTTCCTTCCTTCCTTCCTTCCTTCCTTCCTTCCTTCCTTCTTTCCTTTCCTTTCCTTTCCTTTCCTTTCCTTTCCTTTCCTTTCCTTTCCTTTCCTTTCCTTTCCTTTCCTTTCCTTTCCTTTCCTTTCCTTTCCTTTCCTTTCCTTTCCTTTCCTTTCCTTTCCTTTCCTTTCCTTTCCTTTCTTTCCTTCTTTCCTTCCTCATTCATTCATTCATTCATGAACAAAGAAAATATATTCTAAAGATAGTATTCAATTTGGCAAGATTAATAGCAACCAGGTGACAAGAAATTTAGTCAGAGACTTTAGTATTGTTTAGCCTGAAAAAGAAAATATCTTAGTGTTTCTGTGTGTGTGTGTGTGTTTAAGGAAGGATACATAGTAAATGGATTAATCAATCAAATAATTTGTTCCAGGCACAGTGTTACGGAAGTGAATTGTAAAAAAAAAAAAAAAGTAATTAGATTTGGCATACAAAGTTTTAGTTGAATGATAAGAACAGAAACCAATAGGAAGAAAGATTAGAAGAGAAATTTAAAAGGAGGGGAATTAGAAGTTCCCAGTACATAGAACTTTCTCAAGGAGTTTAATCTGAAGGGTTTTTCAGGAATGGAGGAAATATATGTAGGTTTGCAGGTAGCAGAGAAGGAAATTATCGATAAAGTGAAGATAAGAGAGAGATGGGTGATGATATTATAGAAAATCTCAAGAAAATGACACAGGAAGAGCTGAAAGATCCACAAAGATGTTTCCCCCATCAAGCATTACCAACTTTCTGTTCTCGAACTGGATGTCCTATAGAATTTTCAAAATTGGTTATGGCTAAAAGAGAAATCATTCTTTAATTCTAACTCCTCTCCTCTTCATAAATTCATGTTACTATCAAGGTCATCACCATACTCCCATTGATTCAAGCTTACAATTTAGCTGTCATCCTCAAATATTCAACTGATTCAACCGATGTTTTCAATCTTTGTTCAGTCTTCTTGGTTTTCCCTTAAAGATGTATCTTCTATACTTCTCTCCAATAACACAGCCACCATCTTGGTACAGGCCTTCATCTACTCCTATCTAGATTACTGCAGTAAACTTCATGTTGCTGTCTCGTCATAAAGTCACTCTTTAAATTAGTTCATTATTCACTTATCTGTAAATGTGATCTTCCTAAAATGAAAGCATCAATATGCCATTCCCCATCTCAGTATACTCTCATAGTCTTATATCGATTCCAGAATTAAATATACCATTCTCTCTTTGGTTTTTAAATCCCCTTACAGCCTTACCCTTTCCTCCCTTTTGAATGTTTTTTTTATAAATTATCTTCTTAAATGTAATCTTTGAGTGATATTGGCTTTCTTATACATCTTCACACACAATCCTACCTCCCAACTCTGTCTTATCACTGGCTTGAAATGTTGTCCCTCCTTGCATTTCTCTCCTGGTATCCCTATCTTCCTTCAAGAATCAACTCAAGGGCCAGCTAGGTGGTGCAGTGGATAAAGCAATAGCCCTGGATTCAGGAGGACCTGAGTTAAAATCCGGCCTCAGACACTTGACACTTACTAGCTGTGTGACGCTGGGAAAGTCCCTTAACACTCATTGGCCCATGCATAAAAAAAGAGTCAACTCAAATTAAAATAAGGAAGAGAGAGGCATATAGATAGTACAGTGATAATAACCTGGAGAGAATGTAAGGCACATTGAGAAAAATTTGAATTTTTTTTTTTGTGGGGCAATGAGGGTTAAGTGACTTGCCCACAGTCACATAGATAGTAAGTGTCAAGTGTCTGAGGCTGGACTTGAACTCAGGTCCTCCTGAATCCAGGGCCAGTGCTTTATCCTCTGTGCCACCTAGCTGCCCTGGAATTTTCTTGACAAAGGTACTGGAGTAGTTTGCTGTTTCCTTCTCCAGTTCATTTTGCAAATGAGGAACTGAGGCAAACAGGGTTAAGTAACTTACAAAGTGTCAAACAGCTACTAAATATCTGAGGCAAGAGTTAAACCCATAAAGATGGGTCTTCTTAATTCCAAACCCAGTGCTCTATGCACTGTGCTACCTAATGGCCTTTCCTATTAATTTATAAAGGGATATTGAAATTCATGAAAATGGAAATGAAATATTGGTGGAAAATGGCAAGATAGATTTTGACTATATTAGTGTTTAGTTGAAGTGAAGTTAATGTGTTAAGTTATGGGAATTGAATAGAATGAAATACATTACTGCATTTGAGAAGTCATCAATATGCATGTTGAAATACCTAATGTGAAGTTGGAAGAGGATGATTAGAGCTTTTATCTAAAGAACCAGACTATTTTTTAAAAAATTATTGAGGTAGCAAAAAGTGGAATATTTAGGTTAATTATAAGGAAAATTTATTAATAATTTGTTGTTATTTGTCATGTCTGATGCTTTGTGAACTCATTTGGAGATTGGTTGGCAAAGATACTGGAGCTGTTTGCTATTTCCTTTGGCAACTTATTTTACAGATGAAGTGAAGCAAATAGAAGCAAGTGATTTGCCCAGGGTCATATAGATAGTAATTATCTGAGGCCAGATAAAAACACATGAAGATGAGTTGTCCTTTCTCCATGTCCAGCAGTCTATCCACTGTACCATCTAGCTAAACTACTGTCAATCAGGGCTATCTGAAAGTAGAATGAGCTACTTTGAAAGATTGTGACACTTCCCTTCTCTGATGACTGTGCAACTCTGCTTCCCTTAGATCCAAATCACATGGAAATCATATCACCCAATCATGTCATTGTTCCTCTTCTAAAACAGAGAATGCATGACAATAACAATGAACATCAATAATATCATCTTCCCATGAAAGAATGTGTAAATAATTGGTACATGAGGTTTTTATGACCACATCTTTTGGCTAAAATTTAAAAAAATCCTGGCACATGCACTGACCTAGGGCTCAGGCACAGCATCCCCATAATTGGCATGGTGCTCCACCCGCTGGTTGTAGCCATTGCCATGGTGCTGGCACTCCCCCTTTTCATCAGCAAATTTTTGTAGACATTACTTTCCATTTTGCAAAATTTTGCTTTTTAAGGAGTGTTTCTCTTCAGTGGATTTCTATGTATCTTTTTTATCTTAAAAGTATTTTATTATTTTCCATTTACACATAAATAGAGTTTTTTACATTTGTTTTCATAAGATTACCAAACAGTGCATTACTAAGGTCACTTACTACTCTGTCTCCTGTTCCTAACCTTTTCATTTTATCCACAACTCTATTTCTTAGCTAGTACCAAATAGTTCTGATGACTGATAATTTATAGGGTAGCTTCAAATGTGCTACAGTTAGCCCCCTTTTCTGTGCATTTTTTCATTAGTCCCCATGATATTCTTGACCTTTAGTTCTTCCAGATGAATTTTGTTATCATTTTTACTAGCTGAATCTCTATAAAATAATTGTTTAGTTAGTCTGATTGGTATGACACTGAATAAGTGAATTAATTTAGGTAGAGTTGTCATTTTTTATTTTATTAGATCAGCTTATCCATGAGAAATTTATATTTTACCAATTATTTAGATCTGATTTGATTTGTGTGAAAAGTGTTTTGTAATTATGTTCATAGAGTTCCTGGGTTTGTCTTGGCAGGTAGAGGTCAAAGTATTTCGTATTATTCACTATTATTTTGAAGGGAATTTCTCTTTCTATCTCTTGCTGCTGAGCTTTGTTAGTCATGTATAGTAATGCTTATGATTTATGATTTATGTGGGTTTATTTTATATCTTGCAACTTTCCTAAATTTATTAACTGTTTCAAGTAGTTTTTTAATTGATTCTTTAGGATTCTCTAAGTACACAATCATATCACCTGTAAAGATTGACAGTTTTGTTTCCTTCTTGCCTATTCTAATTCCTTTAATTCCTTTATCTTTTCTTATTGCTTAAGCTAACATTTCTACTACAATATTAAATAATAGAGGTGATAATGGACATCCCTGTTTCATCCCTGATATTATTGGGAATGACTCTAAATTATATCCATTACATATAATGTTTGCTGATGGTTTTAGGTAGATAGTGCTTATTATATTAAGGAAAGAATCACCTCTTCTTATGCTCTCTCATGGTGTGTGTGTGTGTGTGTGTGTGTGTGTGTGTGTGTGTGTGTGTTTTGTTGTGCTTTTTTGCTTTGTTTTCACAGGAGTTTTAGTTCCAAATTGTTTTTTTTTTTCCCAACCTCCCTGCCTTCACTCCTCCCCAAGACAGATAGCAGTCTGATATAGGTTTTATATGTACAATCACATTAAACTTATTCCTACAATAGTCCTCTGGTGAAAGAAGAATCAGAGCAGAAGGGAAAAACCTCAAAAAAAGGAGAAAAAATACAGTCCCAAAGTAAAACAGTATGATTCAATCTGCATTCATAATTCACAGTCCTTTTTTTCTGGATGTTGAGAACACTTTCCATTATGAGTTCTTTGAAACTGTTTTGGATCATTGCACTGCTGAGAAGAGTCAAGTCTATCCCTATTATTCATCACACAATATTGCTGTTACTATGTACAATGTTCTCCTGGTTCTGCTCCTCTCAGTCAGCATCAGTTCATATAAGTCTTTCCAGGTTTCTCTGAACTCCTCCTGCTCATCTTTTCTTACAGCACAGTAGTATTCCATTACATTCATATACACAAACTTGTTTAGCCATTCCCCTATTGATGGGCATTCCCACAATTTCCAATTCTTTGCCACCACAAAGAGAGCTACTATAAATAGTTTTGGACATGTGTGTCCTTTTCCGTTTTATATGGTCTCTTTGGGATACAGACCAAGCAGTGGTACCACTGGGTCAAAGGGTATGAACAGTTCCATAGACCTTTGGGCATAGTCCCAAATTGCTCTCCAGAATGGTGGGATCAGTTCACAGTTCCACCATCAATTCATTAGTGTACCAATGTTTCCACAGCTTCTCCAACATTTATTATTTTCCTTTTTTGTCATGTTAGCCAATCTGATAGGTGTCAGGTGGTACCTCAGAATTATTTTAATTTGCATTTCTCTGATCAATAGTGACTTAGAGCATTTTTTCATATGGCCATAGATAGCTTTGATTTCTACGTTGGAACTGTCTGTTCATTAAACTGTTTATATCCCTACACAGGAAAATAATACTCATAACTCTTAAGAACTGTAAATGTATTTGGGCAGAGAAGGACTTTATATAGAGGGTATAAATATAAATTGTCTTTGATGTGATGATACAAAAGAATTAAGGGGATAAAAAGGGAGTCTATGGGGAGGAGAGGAAAGGGGAGGTGGAATGGGATGAATTATATCATATGAAGAGGTGGAAAAAAACCTATTATAATAGAGGGAAAGAAAGGAGGGGGGAACATGGTTTCAACCCTATTCTCATTAGATTTGACTCAAAGAGGGAATAACATATACGTTCATTGGGATAAAGAAACTTAACTCATTCTTTAGGGAAACAAAAGGGGAAGGGAAAGGGGGGGGACTGATAGAAGGGAGGACAAAAGCAAGGGAGAAAAGGGTAAAGAAAAGAGAGGGGGGTGATAAAAAGGGAGGGCAGATTGGGGGAGGCAGGGGTAAGAAGTAAAACGTCGGTGAGGAGGAATAGGGTGAAAGAAGGGGGGAAAAGTACAAAGGGGGTAAATAGAATGGAGGGGAATAGACAGTCAGTAATAATAACTGTGAATGTGAATGGGATGAACTCTGCTATAAAACGGAAGCGAATTGCAGAGTGGATTAAAAACCAGAACCCTACAATATGCTGTTTACAAGAAACACATTTGAAGCAGAGAGATACACACAGAGTAAAGGTAAAAGGCTGGAGCAGAATATATTATGCCTCAGCTAAAGTAAAAAAGGCAGGGGTAGCAATCCTTATCTCAGACAAAGTGCAGGCAAAAATAGATCTCATTAAAAGAGATAAGGAAGGAAATTACATCTTACTTAAAGGTACTATAGATAATGAAGTAATATCAATATTGAATATGTATGCGCCAAGTGGTATAGCATCCAAGTTCTTAGAGGAGAAGTTAAATGAGTTACAAGAGGAATTAGATAGTAATACTATACTAGTGGGGGATCTGAATCTCCCCCTCTCAGAATTAGATAAATCTAGCCAAAAAATAAATAAGAAAGAAGTGAAAGAGGTGAATAGATTACTAGAAAAGTTAGACATGATAGATGTCTAGAGAAAATTGAATGGGGATAGAAAGGAATATACCTTTTTCTCAGCAGTACATGGCACATTTTCAAAAATTGACCATGTATTAGGGCACAAAAACATCATAGTCAAATGTAGAAAGGCAGAAATAGTAAATGCATCCTTCTCAGATCATGATGCAATAAAAATTACATGTAAGAAAGAGCCAGGGAAAAGTAGAATGAAAATCAATTGGAAACTAAATAATTTCATTCTAAAGAATGAATGGGCCAAACAAGAAATCATAGAAACAATCAATAACTTTATCCAAGAGAATGACAATAATGAGACAACATACCAAAATCTATGGGATGCAGCCAAAGCAGTGCTTAGGGGAAAATTTATAGCTCTAAATGGTTACATGAATAAGAAAGAGAAAGAGGAAGAGGAGATTAATGAATTGGGCATGCAACTTAAAAAGCTAGAAAAAGAACAAATTAGAAATCCCCAATTAGACACTAAATTAGAGATCCTGAAAATTAAAGGAGAAATCAATAAGATTGAAAGCAAAAAAACTATAGAATTAATCAATAAAACTAGGAGCTGGTTTTATGAAAAAACCAATAAAATAGATAAAATATTGGTTAATTTGATTAAAAAAAAGAAAGAAGAAAACCAAATTACCAGTATCAAAAATGAAAAGGGTGATGTTACCACCAATGAAGTGGAAATTAAAGCAATAATTAGGAAATATTTTGCCCAACTGTATGCCAATAAATTTGACAATCTAAATGAAATGGATGAATATTTACAAAAATACAAACTGCCCAGGTTAACTGAAGAGGAAATAAAATCCTTAAATAAACCCATATTAGAAAAAGAAATTGAACAAGCTATTAATGAACTCCCTAAGAAAAAATCCCCAGGGCCAGATGGGTTTACGGGTGAATTTTACCAAACATTTAAAGAACAATTAATTCCAATATTATACAAATTATTTGGAAAAATAGGTGAAGAAGGAGTTCTACCAAATTCGTTTTATGACACAAATATGGTGGTGATACCAAAACCAGGCAAAGCAAAAACAGAGAAAGAAAATTATAGACCAATTTCCCTAATGAATATTGATGCTAAAATCTTAAATAAGATATTAGCAAGGAGATTACAGCAAGTGATCACCAGGATAATACACTATGACCAGGTGGGATTTATACCAGGAATGCAGGGCTGGTTCAACATTAGGAAAACTATTAACATAATCAACCACATCAATAAGAATACCAACCAAAATCATATGATTATCTCAACAGATGCAGAGAAAGCTTTTGACAAAGTACAGCACCCATTCCTAATAAAAACACTAGAGAGTTTAGGAATAGGGGGAGCTTTCCTTAGAATAATAAACCGTATCTACCTAAAGCCATCAGCAAGTATTATATGCAATGGAGATAAATTAGAGGCCTTCCCAATAAGATCAGGGGTGAAACAGGGATGTCCATTATCACCCCTATTATTTAATATTGTTCTAGAAATGTTAGCTTTAGCAATCAGAGAAGAGAAAGGAATTAAAGGAATTAGAATAGGCAAGGAGGAAACAAAACTATCACTCTTTGCAGATGATATGATGGTATACTTAAGGAATCCTCGAGAATCAAGTCAAAAATTACTTGAAACAATTAACAACTTTAGCAAAGTAGCAGGATATAAAATAAATCCACATAAATCATCAGCATTTCTATACATGACCAACAAAGTCCAGCAGCAAGAGATAGAAAGAGAAATTCCATTTAAAGTAACGGTAGGTAATATAAAATACTTGGGAGTCTACTTGCCAAGACAAACACAGGAACTCTATGAACACAACTACCAAACACTCTTCACACAAATCAAATCAGATCTAAATAATTGGAAAGGAACTGTCTGTTCATATCTGTTCACCATTTCTCAATTGGGGAATGACTTATCTTCTTATAAATTTATTTTACTTCCCTATATATTTTAAAAATTAGACCTTCATCAGAAATTCTGGCTGTAAAAATTGTTTTCCAGTTTTCTACCCCCCTTCTAATTTGGTTGCATCGCTTCTGTTTCTACAAAAAAAAATTTAATTTAATATAATCAATGTCTTCATCTTGCATTTCATAATATTCTCTATCTCTTGTCTGAACATAAATTATTTTCCTCCCCATAAATCTGAGAGGTAAAAAGGGATAAGCCTGTCACCATTGTTTATTATACAATGCTGCTGTTACTGTATACAATTTTCTCCTAGTTCTACTCCTCTCAGTAAGCACCATTTCACGTAAGTCCTTCCAGGTCTTTCTGAACTCTCTCTGCTCATCATTACTTTTCACATTTATTTTTTAAATCTATATATTCTAGGGGAAGCTACGTGGTGCAGTAAATAGAGCATTAGCCCTGGAGTCAGGAGGACCTGAGTTCAGAAACGGCCTCAGACACTTAACACTTACTAGCTGTGTGACCCTGGGCGAGTCGCTTAACCTCAATTGCCTCCCCAAAAAAACAAAAACAAAAACTTTATGTTCTAAATTTTCTTCTTCTCTCCCTCCCCATCCCTCCCTATGAAATCCAGCAATTAAAAAATATGTCATACATGTACAGTTATGCAAAACATCTTCTCATTAGTCAGGTTGTGAAAGGAAATAGACAAAATATCTTTAGAAAGAGGAGCTAACAAATAAAATTTTACTTCAATCTGTACTGAGATACCATCAGTTCTATCTCTGTTGATGGTTTGGATTTTTCATACCTCCTTCTGATAGTATCCTTCTCAACTATTGTTAACTCTATTACCCTCCATCTTAATCTCTCCCCTTGATATTTATTATCTATCTTTCTTCACCCTATCCCTCCTTGAAAGTGTTTTTGCTTCTTACTTCCCCCTTCCCCAATCTGCTCTTCTTTCCATTGCCTCTTCCCCACCCCCATCCCCTTCCCCTCCCACTTTCCCACAGGGCAAAATATAATACTATCCCATCTTGAGTGTGTATCTTAATCCCTTTTTGAGCTAATTCTGATGAGAATTAGGCTCACTTACTCCCCAGCTCCTTCCCTATCTTCCTCTCTACTCCATAAACTTTTTCTTGTTTGTTTGTTTGTCGTTTTGTGAGGCAATTGGGGTTAAGTGATTTGCCTAGGGTCACACAGCTAGTAGATGTTAAGTGTCTGATGCTCGATTTGAACTCAGGTCTTCCTGACTCCAGGGCCAGTGCTCTATCCACTGTGCCACCCAGCTGCCCCCATAAGCTTTTTTCTTATATCTTTTATATGAACTACTTTTCCCCAATCTGCCTCTTCCTTTCCCTTTCTTCCAATGCATTCATTTTACCACTTAACTTTATTTTAAGAAGTCCTCATGGTTCAGCTAGGTGACAAAATGGAAAAAGCACCAGCCCTGGACACAGAAGACCTTGAGCCCACAACGACCCCATACATATAAGCCACCCCACCCTGCCTGTTCCACAAAAATCAAGGATAAACACAAAAATAAATGTTTTACAGATATCATCCCTTCATATTCAATTCATACCTGTGCCCTCTAAGTATATTCCTTCTAGCTGCCTTAATACTGAAAAAGATCTTATGAATTAGAAGTATTATCTTCCTATGTAGGAATGTAAAAAGTTTAATCTTTAAATATCCCTCACAATTTCTTTTTCCTATTTACCTTATTATGCTTCTCTAGGGTCTTGTATTTGAAAATAAAATTTTCTATTCAGTTCAGGTCTTTTCATCACAAATGCATGAAAATCCTCTTTTTCATTGAAGTCCCATTTTCCCCCTGAAAGATTATACAAAGTTTTGCTAGGTATATAATTTTTTTCTGTAGTCCTAGACCCTTTACCCTCTGGAATATCATATTCCATGCCCTCTGGTCCTTTACTGTAGATGCTGCTAGATCTTGCTTTATCCTTAGCGTAGCTCCACAGTATTTGAAATCCTTTTTTTTCTAGCTGCTTCCAATATTTTCTCCTTGACCTGAGAGCTCTGGAATTTGGCTATAATATTCTAGGAGCTTTTGCTTTGGGGATGTCTTTCAGGAGGTGATCAGTGGATTCTTTCAATTTCTATTTTACCTTCTGCTTCTAGAATATCAGGGAAAATTTCTCTGACAATATCTTGGAGGATGGTATCTAAGACTTTATTTTGGTCATGTTTTTCAGCTAATCCAATGATTTTCAAATTATCTCTCCTGAATCTATTTTCCAGGCCAGCTGTCTTTCCACAGAGATAAATTATACATCCCTCTATTTTTTTATTCAGTTGGATTTGCTCTACTGTCTCTTAGTTTCTCATAAAGTCACTAGCTTCCATTTGTTCAATACTAATTCTTAGGCAATTATTTTCTTGAGAGAGCTTTTCTATTCCCTTTTCAATTTGGCTTTTCAAACTGATGAGTTTTTTTCTCATGACTTTCCTGCATTTCTCTCATTTCTCTTTCCATTCTTTCTTCCATCTCTCTAAATATTCCTTCTATCTCTCCTACTTTCTCTTCAAAGTCCCTTTTGAGTGCTTCCATGGCATGAGACCAATTCATATTTTTCTATGAATCTTTGGATATTAGAGCTTTGACTTTGTTATTATCTTCTTCTTCTGAGGGTGTATTCTGGTCTACCTTTCCCCCAAAGAAGTTTTCAATAGCCTTCTGCTTTCTCTGCCTGCTCATTTTGACCACTTAATTCTTGGCTTCTAAGTTCTTCTTAAAGTGTAGTACTGCTTCCAGAACACAATGTTCAGAGCTACAGAGTGGCCCAGAGGATGATTGGGCTTCTTCTTAGCCTGCCTGGCCTGTGAGTAACCACAGCCTCTTTCTCTTTGACCCAGAAACAGAAGTCTGATTGAACCCTGATTCTCTATGGTTTGAAGCTTGGCATGCCTGTGCCCCTCCCCCACTGAGCCACCACCACTTGATTCAGCCCACCAATCCAGAACCAGGGCACTTCTCCACAACTCTAGCAGAGACTGCCTCCACTTCACCCTGGCCTACCACCGAACACCCTCACCTGTCTGCAATTGGAGCTTCAGAAGAAGCAGTTTCTGGTGCTATAGACTCTGTGATGAAGCTGGAAGCACTGTCTGTTCCTGGCTGGGTCCAGACCATGTGCTGAGCTGTTCAGGCCAATCAACAAGTGATCACAATTGCTATCTTTTGCTGAAAAATAGTCTCACTCTGTTCTTATCTGCATTAAGCTGCTCTGTTTATTTTATTTTATTTTTTCCTGTATTATTTGGGAGTGGACAGATTTATCTGGAGCTTGTGGGAGTCACAGCCTCTCCTCCTGGATGTTATTGTTTTAACATTTTTTTTTAAATTTCTGTAGGAATTTTTCCAATTGCATGAAAATATAGTTTTCACATTCATTTTTTTAAAGATTTTGCATTCCAAAAATTTCTCCCTCTATCCTTCCCCTCTTCCCTCCCCATGATTGTAAGCAATTTCATATAGGTTATATATGTACAATCATGTTAAACATATTTCCATGTTTGTCATATTGTGAAAGAAGAATCAAGAACAAAAGGGAAAAACACAAGGCAAAACAATAAGAACAAATAAAGTGAAAATCATGTTTTGATCTGCACTCATAATTCATAGCTCTTTTTCTGGATGTGGAGCACATTTTCCATCATGACCCTTTTGGAAATTGCCTTGGATCATTGTATAACTGAGAAGACCTGAGTCTATCATAATTGGTCATCACTGTTGCTGTTACTGTGTATATTGTTCCTCTGGTTCTGTTCACTTCCCTCAGCATCAGCTCATGCGAGTCTTTCTAGATTTTTTTCTGAAATCCTCCTGTTCATCAATTCTTATGGCACAATAGTATTGTGACTAGGGTTTTCACTCGTGCTAGTGGCTCTCTCACCCTGTTCCCTATGATATCCTTTATCACCAGCCACCAAACTCCTTACTGTCTGTGGCCTGATTGCTCCATACTCCATCCACTGATTCAGTCACCCCCAAGTCTGTTGCTTACTTTCTGGGCATGGCCTGCACTACACTGCTCCACTCTCACTCCAGTGTTATGCCAGCTGACCTAAGTTTTCCTGGACTGGAATGGGCTATCACCTTGTCCTTTTCTTGGTTCTGTGCTCCAGAATTTGTTTTGAGGTGTTATTTTAAAATTACTTGTAGGAGAAATTAGAAGATCTCAGGCAAGTCCCTTCCTTTATTCCACAATTTTGGCTCTGCCTGTTGTAGATGTTTTCGGATAAGCTTTATTTGAAAGTTTTATCACAAATTGAAAAAAAAATATTCATGGGATTTATAATTATTCTACAACTGCTATATTGAAAGTTAATCCTGATAATGTAGACAAAGACAGACTGGGAAGGAAAAAAAAATTGATGAACAAGTAATAAGGATTGCTCTGGTGTGTGTGTGTGTGTGTGTGTGTGTGTTTCTGTTAATTTATTTCTTTTGTTGTAAACACTAAAACGAGTTATAGACATACAGACATAGCTAGCACATTCAATTTAGGAGAGTAAAATAAAGAGCAAATAAAAGAAAAAATGTCATCATATCAGAAAAATCATCACTTTGGCCCAACAGCTAATTTTTCAGGATAATACTGTAGTGGAAGGATATGCAATCAGTCAGGAGATGGTTCTTAAAACAAGATATATCTAGTAGAAGAGGATGGAGTCATGACTAGAGGGGAATTGCCGGCATCAAGGAAGAGAGGCCAGAGGAGGAAGCCATATTGCTAGTAGCTACCTTTAAGGAAGATCTAGATACCAGTAGATAGGTCTAGATATTTATATCTTCAGGTAACTTAATTGTGATCATTTAGGAGTCTGTTAGTGATAAAACTAATGGGGAAACACACAACAGCGGTGAGGAAGGTTGGGTGATATTTGATAAATCCATCATTTAGGAAAACCTACAACTCTGAGTGGAAGAAGTTAAGTCAAAGTGTTTGACTTATGTTGGGGAACTCCTGACCTTGCCTGTGATTTTGTATTAGGTGTTGACCTAGTTACTAGAGATGCTTAGATTCTGGTCTGTGGGGGGCCTGCCTCAAACAAATTTTCTATTAGTTTAAGTTGATTCTAGAATAAAATGATACTTATAGGTTATTTAGTAATTAACAAAATGAAAATTAGCTATAGCAAGAAAAGGATAGTCAACAAGAATGGGCAATGAGTTCCTCATGAATTGATTCAACTGGGCAAAACTCCCACTGACATCTGCAAATCAGTCTTCTCAGAGAATCCTGGGCAAATAACTTAACTTTAGCTTGCCTCAATTTCTTCATCTTTGAAATGGACATAATAATAGTACCTCTCCCTCTGGGTTGTTATGCATATAAAATGAGATAATATTTGTAAAGCACTTTGAATACCCTAAAGCAGTATATAAATGCTGGCTATTATGTTTGCTCAGATGATGAGGAAAGGATGTTAACACTCCGAATCCTTAGTCCCCTGAGTAAACCAAGTCTCAGGAATGTCTTGAAACCTTTTAAGGAAACAATATCTTAGCATTTATGTGGGAAGAGGTTAAGATCTTGCTCTTATCCAAATACATATTCTCTACAGAAGTTATAAGTATTTTATTTTGTTCCTTTTTTTGACTTAATTATTTTTTCATTCCAAATTAAAAAAGAAACTACATACAATTAATCCTTGTTTGTATGGTTGCCTCAGTTATGCCATGCTCATGATTAAAATTCATTAAAATACCAGATTTTCAGGAAGCAATGTTAAGTATACCCAGTATGCTCCTGCCTGAATTAGGATCTAATTAGAAAAATCCCCATGGTACCCACATCTCTAGAATAACTAGGTGAGCAGATGTACCTAGCAAAGGACAATATATCCTAGAGGTAGCAGCTCTCTCAAAACACAACATGTTGTTCTCTCCAAGCATGGTGTGAGGTGTCAAGGACAATTAGACGGTAAGCACTGGATTAATAATAGCTAAGCCCTAATGATTTCAAAAGCCTACAGAAATGGGCAAATCTGGGGACAGCTAGGTGGTGCAGTGGATAAAGCACTGGAACTGGATTCAGGAGGACTTGAGTTCAAATCCTGTCTCATACACTTGACACTTACAAGCTGTGTAACCCTGGGCCAGTCACTTAACCCCATTGCCCTGGAAAAAAAAAAGAAATAGGCAAGTCACCCCCTGCATGATAATGTAATAAAACAGGCAAAAAGAGATGTTGGGGAAATTTATCCATACATAGTAATCAGTATGTCATTAAATTTGTCTTTATGGTGAGGAAAAGCAACTGAATAAGTATCCGTTTCATACACCCGAAACAACTTTAACAGATTTTCAGTTGTCTGTCCTGTTCTGATCAAAACAATTTGTACTGGTTTTGTTCCAGCAAGGGCTAAAGTGACTTTCTCTTAAACAAGCAATCTGGTATTTTATAGATGAGTAATTAAGCCCTTAGGAGATAGAGACAAGATACAAGAATAACTTATGGAAGATAGGTTTTTTTTAAAGGAAATGTAATTAATCATATTTTAAGTTATAAAAAAAAGAACAAAGTGATAATAAGCATATGAATATGGGATAGTTGGAAAGACCACTAATTTGTGCCTTGCAATACCTGGATTTTCACTTGAGTTTTGTCATTCACTTGGACAAGTCACACAGATTTTTGAGGCCCAAAATCTATTCTTTTGGAAAGTGAGAAGACTCTGTAGATGTTCTCAAGATGGGTTCTGGAGATTTGTTCTTTTTAAAACATTTTATAACTTCATATCGATGATTGGTTATCTTTGTAATATTAAATATTTTAAGCATTTAAAAATAGTATTCTGAGAAGGGATCTATAAGCTTCTCTACTAAGCCAAAGTGATTCAGGATAAATAAGAGGTAATTGTATTATATGTTATATTTTGCATGATATATGCATGTATATTTATATAAATGTATAGAATATAAAAGTAATATGATTGTTGCTGTGAATAAGAAAAATAAAAATTATGATGACAAATTGGGAAGTGGATAATCTGGGTTGAATATTCTTGGCATCGCATCCTTTTCAGATGGTCTCTATCTATACATTCATTGATATATGCACATATCCATATTTAAAAATACTTGAATTTTTATTGAACCATATGATATCCAAATTAACAGGGACTTTGGAGACATCAGCCCAGGAATTCCAATTTGCCTCTGTGGGCCTTTATTTTACATAGGAAGAGATAATAGCCAATAGAGGCAAATGATATCCTCAAAGTCACACAAGTAGTAAGTGGAATTTTAGGGTCTGAACCAAGTCCTGTCAATCTGAATCCAGAGCTCTTTCTACAGTAAGTAACATGATAGCACTTCAACTGAATTTGTCTTATGAAATTGATTAGACCTTATGTTTCATTCTGCTTGACCAGAACTCAAAATTGTCATCTCTCCCTCTATCGCACTTCAAGCATCAATGGTTATCAATGTGTCTTCTTCCCTGAAGTATCTTGGAGGATCATGCATCAAGATGAAGATGAGTCTTTCTGTCTAATGTGGTTTTAACAACAGGATAAATAAACCCTAATCCACCTTCAATAGTTAAAGGTTGATTTAATAGGGCTTTCATTGAATGTCCAGTTTAACTATGTGAAACCTTTGGCAGACTTTCACAAGGTTTATGAAAAAAAATGTACACTGTGCAATTCCTGGACTGGATAAATTTATTGACAGCCTCCTCATGGTCATTTTAATTCCTTAATGGATTCTGAAAGGTATATTCATTGCCTTTTGCAATTCTCCTTAATCTACATGCATTTTAAAAAATTAACCCTTCCCTTTTATAATTCCCAAGGGGAAGCTAGGTGGCACAGTAGAGTGGTACCCCTGGAGTTGGGAGGATGTGAGTTCAAATTCAGTTTCAGATACTTACAATATGTGTAAACTTGGGCAAGAAACATAACCCTGTTTTCCTTAGTTTTCTCCTCTGTAAAATGAGTGGAAGAAGAAAATAGCAGAACATCCCAGTATCTTTGTCAAGAAAATCCCAAATGAGCTCAGAAAATCAGCCATCACTGAAAGGGCTGAACAATAATAACAACATGCTCGGAATTTTGATTATTGTTAGGAGAATCAAAGAATTATATAGCTGAAAGGAAGTGGTCAGTGTCCTGCCCATACTAGAACAATAACTTCTTTTATTTTCATTATCAAAAATTATACAAGGCATCCTTTGCACATCTTTTAATTCATTTAACCTTCTTATAGAACTATCTTTTATTAGCAAATATAATTACTCATATATAACTTATATTGAATTGCTTGAGTTCTTGGGGGTGGGAGTGGGAAGGGAGGAAGAGAAGTTGGAACACAAAGTTTTTAAAAATTGATGTTAAAATTTGTTTTTACGTGTAATTTGGAAAATAAAATTCTAAACAGAAAGAAGAAAATATAGTTGGAGTTTTTCTGTATTATTACTCTTTTAAAAATATTAGAACTTATGTATTATTCCACCAAAATGATAATATCTTTCTGCCAGTCTAAAACAATTGTCTCTACCATATGAGTTGTTTATTTGACAGATGGAATGGCATGGCAAAATGTCAATGGGGGCAGTCAATAGCTGATTTTAGATGAACTGATTGCTTATTCAGAAACACAAAGAAGGGAACATCTAGTTCAACACAATAGTTCAGTCTAGAACCTGACTAAAGGAATCCAAGTCATATACAAGAAATGTAGGATTCATTCCTAAAAGGATTTTGTATACAATATTACTCAGTCACCCCCTTTTTTAACAGATAATAAAGCCTATAGAAGTTCAATGGCATGCTTAAGGTCATAAAATAGTAAACAGAAGTACTAAGATTCAAACCCAAGACCTCTTGTTCCAAATCCTAGTACAATTTATATTATTATAAATAAAATCCTGGCCAATGTTGGTATAATTAGAATGATCAGGTTGTGAGTGGTGGGAGAGGGGAAAGCAGGTGTACAACAATGTATAAGCACTATCACAAGTGTAGGAACCCAAAACAAAGTTAATAGAAGAAATAGGAAAGAATTGGGGGATGGGTACTAAACCCAGTAACATGAGAATTTGCTCCTGGAACATGTAATATCAAATCTTAGTAAAGTAAGAGATGAAGGTAAAGTTTAAGTAATAGAAAAATGATTCAGCTGGTTTTAACAATTGGCTAGTAAAGCATGATATAGTCTTACACCAACCACACTGACCAATATAGTTTACACAGTAAGTTTGAAAATCTCCTCTGTCTTGTTGTAGGAACCTGTTGATATTACACACTTTGACTACTGGAGTGTTTCTTATTATTCTTTCTTGTGTGTCTCTGTATTAGTTTTTATCTACTCTGGTTCTACATCGATTTAATGAAGTGATTGTCTGTACTTATCTCAATTTTTTGCTTTTCAATGTTCTTTTTTTTCTTTTAGTACAAAAGAGGAACAACATTCATGAGATCAATTACAGCATATTTTTTTAAACTAAAAGCAGCATTCTTTTACAATAAATGGGAAATTGAGTTAAAAACAGTATCCTATCACTTGTGTATTTCAAGATACTAGCATCTCCAGTTATGGCTGAAACTTTGTTCCTTTTCTCATTCACACCAAAGTGGAAAAAAAAAGGGAAGATATATAATCAACTATAAAGTAGGTTTCTAAGGTTAAAAAGATGGTGAAGGAACAAAATATACTAGAAATAATGAATCCTATTATTTTTACTAAGTATCACACTTGAGTTAGCTAGTGAAACAATCCTTTGATAAGTATTTTGGTAAAATTTTAGTTGATGCAGTCTGAGTTATTTTCCATAACATTCCTCATTTTTCAAGTTTAAGCTTTCTGATCCTGGAAAAGTTTTAATTATTTTATTTTTGTGATTCTTCTGCCCATTTTAATGCTTATATATTAAATTCAAATGAAGGTTTAACTGGTTGGAATTTCAAATGGAGACATTTATATGGAGATTTAAGAGTAACATTATGTTGTAGTATCAACTTTAGCAAAAAAAGTAACAATGAACAAACAATGTACAAGGGATAAATTCAATTGCAAAAAATAGAGTTTAGTCAATATCTATATTTTTAAAAATAATACCTTGTCTATTTTCTTCAGAATACTAAGCCCATCTGTTTAAAAATGATAAAGCAATGAAATTATTGAGACTGTCTCTGTCTGAGCCATACTGGAGTGCCTTGTTCATACTGGAAGGACACTGACTATAATTGCATATTAAAAGAGGATAGAGAGGAAAACTATAGAGGCCACCATATAATAACCTTAGTTGGGGGTTGGGGATTTGAATAATCAGCTCCTAAGAAATACCTGAAATTCTGATTTGTGATACAGTACATATTTTCATGTTTAGGTAACTTATTGGGCAATTGGTTTTCCAATTTGTTTCAGTTTTTAGTATTTGTGCAGTCTTCCAAATAAACATTGCTACCAACCCAATTTCCTGTTTCATTGTTGTTGCTATGTTGGCTTACACTGTTTCTCTATAGTCAACTCATACCTACATTCTCTGTCCCAGCATAGCATATTCCTTTCCTCATTTTGTTAGATCTCCCAATTTTGCCAACCATATTACCCTTTATCTACAATATGTCTCCATATTTGTTTTATATCTCAGCTACTGGATGCTAGTTCCCTCATACCTGCCAACAATCCTTTGGTGAACATTATCCTGACCAACAATTCGTCCCCCATGGGACAAGAGAGTATTGGTTTGAAAGAGACAGAAACTAATTCATTTTTTGAATTCTTTAAGTTAGGGAAATAAAACCCCTGTAGATTCATTTTTTTCCAGCAAATATGAAAAAAATATTGATTTCTGGATCTATAAAAATCATTGACAAAATGTTTGCAAACAAGATCCTTCTTTTGGTGTAAATAGTTGGATGGAAAACATTTGAATAATAATTTTGTATGCTTAATGTGACTTTAAAATTAATTAAATATATTTAAAATGTCTTACTCTTTCTTTTTCTATGAGAATAGCTTTTCAGTTCATGATTAGACCTCAGAAATTATTAAGAATTCGAATAAATGATTTTTATGACTTTAGTCACTGTAGCATAATTATCATGACTCTAAAATTTAGAAAAATCAATATGCAAAACATTTTGATTAAGAGAAAAGTATTCAAAACCATAGAAGTAAAACATTACCCTGAAAGAGAAAAATTCAATTTTATTAGATATTAACTAATTATTACTCTGTCCAAATAAAATATTTGTTATAGATTCATGTAAATATTCCTTTCAATCCTTAGAGTTCAAACCATTTGCCTAGCTGTTAATAGAATAATCATCTGAACTATAACACCTGCCCTTTTTATTATAACTGATCTTTGGATAAACACAAGGTGATGAGAGGCAATAAAATTAACCAGATACTGGTATCATTCTCCACATTTTCACAGCTGATTGAGTGCTCTCCTTACAATTAATACATTGAACTTTGACTTGGTTCAGGAACAGTAATTGACATATTAGGGTTAATTATTTAAGGACTGTAGTAACTTATAAATGGTTATAAAATATTCTAATTTTAAGCAAACTGTAGCACTTAATTATCCAGAACAATATTTTCCCCAAACTCTCAATGTGAAATAAAGACCTCTATTAGGAAGTTGATATAGGTCAAGTCTGATATAAACTTTCAAGTGAAAAATTATAGTGGAACACAGTTGTGTACCAAGAATATTAAAATGCCAGGGATGGAAAGAGCTCCCTAAACAAGAATGAGTTATGGAATTCAATCCGTTCTATGGCCCCAATTCATTATGTAACCTTGGGAAAGTCACTTCACTACTTTCTGTTGATTTCCTATTTTAAATAGGGATAATAACTATTTGCCTCCAATTTTTCAGCATTGTTCTTTGGAGTAGCGGGGACAAACAATTAACAATATAGAGAGACTTTTGTCTTTAGAACTTCAGTGAGAGATTAACTTTTTTTTTAATGCAAAATCTCTCTGTGGTATTTGTAATATAATCTATACAGGGGTAATTCCAGACTCCTTGGATGCCACATCCATTTAACTAATGATGAATTGCTCTTTTTTTTCTTTATGAACAAATTCAAAGGATATGGAGATTGACTATAGGCACACAAAGAAGACAGAATCATAATAATCATTCTTTTTCCCTGTAGAATCATGCCCCTTGGGAAAAGTGGAATGAAATGCGTGTTCAAATTAATTTCTTATGACAAATTCAGTTGCTGGGAAAATGGGGGTCCCTTGGGAAGAGATTTCAGAAGACAAAATGTGGGGGATACTGTGAGGTAACTTGTAGGATGGTCATCTTTGGAGAGCAGAGTTTGGACAGTCAGAAAGAATGTCATCTAGCCTAGGACCATGGGAAGACCAAAGGGTACTTCTTATTTTAACTAATTACTCTTGTTAAATATACCATTGTAGGGAATAGGAGAGCTCTTGACACACTTCAAATTACAGCAACCTGGAATAAACCCCAGCTGCCATGCTCTAGTTATGGCTATTGGAGAAGAGAATTGGTGTTCCATTTGCAGTAAAGAAGCAGAAAACATTGAGCTATCCCTAAGGTTTGGTCTGGACAGATATTGGTTTTCTGACTCAGTTAAAAATGTCCCTTTTTGCTGAACTAAAATTTGAGCTTTTACCAAAGACCCATCCCTATCTTAATGACAAATGAAACACATTTGGAAAATTTAAAGGGACATTTCAAGCCTCCTTCAGAAGAGCCATTTATAAATTTTAAATTTGTCTTGAAATGGCTTGCTTATAGGTATTATTTAAAAGAGTCTGATATTTATCCAAGCAATGTTCTGGCAAAGAAATACATACCACCTGTGTTTTTTTTTCCCCCTGCTGACAAATAGGGGCAAAATATCCACTTTGCCATGCAATTACCCACTTTCATTTACTTTCTGTGTAATATATTCTTCATCATCTTCTTTTTATAATACAAGTAGCACGTCTGAATTGGAGATATTTAACTAGTTAGGAGAACATAAACACTCACATGTAGAGGTACCAGCAGCTAATTAGAGCTAATCAAAACCAAACAATAAGTGGGTATTTTAAAGCAGAGGAGTTAAACTTTGCTGGATTCCATGCAGCCAGATTTTCACTACTTGTGGAAGCCAAAATCATATTTGTTTTAGTTTCAATTTCAAATTAATTTAAATGACTGGGCTTATAGGTATCTACTATAGCTGATGAAAACCACATTCATCAATTGATGTGTAAAAACATAATTAATAACCACACACAGTATCCTTGTGGCCTAAAAGGAAAATTGTTTCTACAATATAAAAAAGAATAATCCAACTACATTGTAAGGGGGGGAGAAAGAAATACTTAGGGGACAAAACTAAAAGGGCCAAAGTATCACTGCAACACCTCATATGATATGCAAACCTAGATTTATGTTTTACAAAAAAGAAAGAAAAGAAATAATTATTTGTGAAATCAGTCTGTGTCTGGTGAATATATGGGCCTGTGTCCACGGACTATAATTTCTAGATTGAGGGAATAAATGAGTATATGACTCCTGAAGGTAACTGCCCACATTTCTATGGACTTTGAAGACAGATGAAAGAAATAGAGATGCAAAGATATGATGAAAATTGAGGTAGATCCCTGCTCTACATATATGGTTTATTTATGGAGAGAGCAGGGATGTTTGGTACTTTTTTAGCAAAAATAATCAGACACGAGCAGTATGGGGTTTAGCTGGTTCTTAATAAGCACAGCAGAGCAAGCAACATCCTGTCCTGTCAAAAAATGAGCACCATGAAGAAGGTAAGGGACAATCAGAAGATGTTGTTAGAGTTATTTGGATCAGAAGGAATGATTCCAGATGTTGTAAGCTGCTGTGAGCAACTGAAACCAAAGCCTTTCTGAACATATGAGGATAGGAGAAGTTTACTTGAGAACTATAACTTCCCTTTTCCTTTGAAGAGGGAGTCAGTAGAAGTGAAGCTCTCTCCTGGGAGTAAGGGAATTGAGATGCATGCTGTTGGTAACTACTTCTGGTTGCTTGCATTTTATTTAATTTCATTAAATTGCTTACTAAGTGAATGACTTTGTAAAATTTATCAAGATATATATTAGAAAAGAAATGAATGGGCATGACAAGCCAATAGAGACTACTATTTCTTTTTTTTTTTTTTTTTTAGTGAGGCTATTGGGGTTAAGCGACTTGCCCAGGGTCACACAGCTAGCTATTAAGTGTCTGAGGCCAGATTTGAACTCAGGTACTCCTGAATCCAGGGCCAGTGATCTATCCACTGCGCCATCTAGCTGCCCCAAGACTACTATTTCAATAAAATAAGTTTCCACATAGCAACATAAGGAACAGAATATTTGAATAGCATTATTTTGTTAATTGTTCTGACTTCTAATAAAGAATAAGGTACTAGTCAACAATATTTCAGCTGTACCATAAATTACAATTACAATTCCTCTGCCTTCAAGAAAGATATCTCATCTCCCTATCAGTAATTCTTTGCATTATAGCTGAGAAAACCTAGAAGGATTATGGACAGAGAATCAATCATGGAAATATGTGATACATCTACTATAGGAAATACCATTAAAAGTCAGTGAGAGTTGTATAAAATGATTTCCAGGAAGCTTTGGGGGTCTAATTTATTTTATATGTCTACTTTTATTTGTCTATTTTATATTCTAACATGTTCTCTCTACATATGTATGATAAAATAATGGATATGGGCATGCCCCCTCTGGGAATCCCCCCCCTTGAGGGGATTATATTAAGATTGATTGGGGGGGGCAACTAGGTGGTGCAGTGGATAAAGCATGGCCCTGGATTCAGGACAACCTGAGTTCAAATCCAGCCTCAGTCACTTGACCCTTACTAGCTGTGTGACCCTGGGCAAGTCACTTAACCCTCATTGCCTCACCAAAAAAATAAATAAATAAATAAATAAAATAAAAAAGATTGATTGGATTGACTTTGCTGATTGACTCACTTGGAGTTAACTTGATTGGAACCAAACCTACCTGAAGGCCTGGCCCTCAGGGGTTGTGTTCTCTGAACTCTGACCTCAGGCACATTCTGCTCATGGACCACACTCAAGTCCAATGAACCAATAGATTTGGGTGATGTTGGCCAATTAGCTTTGAGCATTGTGTAGGAACAGCCTATCATCCCAACCCCCAGGAAGCTTCTGCTCACAGAGGCATAGGGACTTCTTCTTTTTGGCCTGAGACTTGTAGGTGGCTGCACCTTTTTCTCTCTCCTCCTCTATCCTAGCTAGGCTTTCCTAACTTTCTGAGCCATGTACTATTTCTCTTTAATAATATCTAATATACTTTAATAAATGCTTAATGCCCCCAAACTGGTGCTAAATCTTCTAATTTATAAGTAGCAATATATTAGAAACACCAGCTAATTTTCTCCAAAATTGGGACAGAAGTAAGGTGACCACATATGCTTTACATAGGTTTACTTGCCACATATGCTAGACTTTCTTTGATTGTGCTCAGAAGTATGGGAATAGACACAGAAAAGATATATAGTGGACATTTCCCATCAATATAGATCATCAGGGTCCAAAAAGCAGAAATACCTAAAGATTATCTTCAACAATGGAAGAGAGTATTTAATATAGCTAATCATATGGTCAGGACTTTGAAAGGAAGGAAGTAAAGCTAGAATAAGAATGCTGACCTGGATTACAAGGAAGAAACAAGTGACCAGAGGTCATAATATGGGTAAAGAGGAAATTCAGGAATGATCACAGTAGGAGAAGGGGGATAATAAGAGAGATTATGGCCACAAATGGGAATTGCAGAATTAAGGATCTTGGGTGCAATCACTTTCTATTGATAATTAAATGATTCATGTAATCAAAGATTGAGAACTGGAAGGTGTCAGGAAAATTTCTAAGTCCAATGAAGGAACAGAAACAACAAAGTCTCCAGGCTGAAGCAAATAGATTTATTGAGAGAAGGCCACCTCATCTCACAATAAAGCAGGTCATCCAGGGGTTGGGCCTGAAAGACCCAGAGTTACAAAATCCATGGATTTATATACCCTTCCAAAAGTTGCACTTATGTAACATAGTATCAATCTTAATTAGTAATTTCTAAACTTAAAGCATAGTCTTAGGAAATATGGGAAACTGCCTACATGACCGTAATTTTGGCATTTTCCAATACTCTTATCAGTCTTATGATGAAAATGGGGTGGGTCATAGTCATGCTGCATGATCCCCTTCTATTAGTCAAACATGCCACTGGTGAGCTGCGTGAAGTCCTTGAGTCAAGCATGACAATCGTGGTTTCTAAAATATAATATTGCTGACTACTGTATCTTCTGATATTACTTAATGCTTGACATTGGAAAGTTAGTCAGAAGAGAGACTTAACCTATCAATATAATTGTAATAATATATAAATATAATAAATCACAATTTTAGTTAATATATTGATTATTATCTTAATTAAATCACTTATGACTATGGTAAATCTCTTATAACTAAGGGATGGAGAAAATCTCACTCACAAAGGGAACAGAGAAGTCTTCAATGACAAAATGTTCATGTATTTTTTGTATTCAGAAACAGAGGACCACAGCAGTTAAGTGGTATGCCCAGTAACACATAGATAGTGAATATTTTAGGCAGGATTTGAATCTAATTCTTTCCGACTCCAAATGTCTAAATCTAAGGTGAGACTAAGACTGAGAATTTATAAGTTTAAAGGACTATAAGGCCAAGATGGTTGAAGTACCATCAGCAAATATTAAGACCTGACAAACATGAGGGAGGGGTTGTGTGAGGAAGACTAAAAGCCATGATCTGAAATAACTGAGGAAGATATGTAAGTATCCTATAAAAAGCCAATGACAATCATTCAAGAGAATGTAGAATAATTGAATGACAAAAACCTTTAATAGGAAGATGCTATTTAATGAGGATGGTAAAGGCATAAGTCTAAATATGATAGTGAAGTGTGAGAACTAGATTTATGACTCTGCCTAGGTCTATGTGAGAGAAAGAACATTCATCCATGAAGATGGTACCACAAAAATATGCTCCCATTAATTAAAACAAAATTATTGCTCAGTTTAGTTCAAACACATATACATATATACATATGTGTATATATGATAGATTTAGATAAATGGATATATCTATATATAAGCTTATTTATATCTATTTACCTATATCTACCTATCTATATCTATGTAAATTTAGTATATGGGGGGGCAGCTAGGCAGCGCAGTTGATAAAGCACCAGCCCTGGATTCAGGAGTACCTGAGTTCAAATCCAGCTTCAGACACTTGACACTTACTAGATGTGTGACCCTGGGCAAGTCACTTAACCCCCAATGCCCCACAAAAAAAAATAGTATATGATATTTAGCATACTTATTACTCTATGTATGAGAGATTGCCAGCTACTGTGATTATTGATGAAAAAGAGAAATGACTTGCTTTCAGAGATCTTACATTTTCCTTGGGAAATACACACACACACACACATATACATACATATACACATACATATATAGTGTGTATATGTATATACATACTTGTGTACATGTATGCATATATTTATTATAAATATGTATATATGTAAATGCATATAGGTTTGCATGTGTATATGTTCATATATGTATAGGTAGGTATGTCTATGGATATATACAATACACATACACACAAAACTCATATATGTGTGTCTCTCTATATATATATGTATATGTAAATACGTGTATGCATGTATCTATTCATGCACCTATGTAGTAAAATGGACAAAGCACTTAACTTGGAATCAGGAAGACTCATTTTCATAAGAAAAAATCTGGCTTCAGGTGCTTAACAGCTATGTAACTCTGGACAAGTCACCTGACCCTATTTGCCTCAGTTTCCTTATCTATAAAATGAGCTGACAAAGGAAATGACAAGTCACTTCAGTAACTTTGCTAAGAATATCACAAATGGTGTTATGAAGCATTAGATGTGACTAAAAAGACTAAAAGCAATGATGAGAACAACAAAAATAAGTAGATAGATAATGATATCTATATCTATCTATCTATCTATCTATGAAGGAGAAGGGGGAAGGGGAAAAACATTTACTAACTAAATGCCTACTATGTGCAAGACCCAAGGCTAAATACTTTAGAAATATAATCTCATTTGATCCCCCTAACAGCACTGTGAGCTAAGTTATATTATTATCATCATTTTACAATTAAGGAAGTTGAGGCATATAGAGGAGACATAATTTGCCCAGGGTAACACAAGTAATAAGTGTCTAGGTAAGATTTGAATTCAGGTTTTCTGACTGCAGGTCTAGTGCTCTATACACTATACTACCATTTTACCAAAAATGTAGAAGTGGAAGGAATGTACATGGAAGAGATCATGGGATGTTTATTATCAATTAAGTAGACATTCCAAAGAAAATGCTATAGTTTTGTACTGAAAGAGATATTCTTTTCTGTTTCCTGTTCTGCCACAGTCTAGGAAGGAGAAAAGGCCTCATGGAAGTTAGGGAAACTTTACATTTTCAACCATTTCATTGGGTTTTGTAATAATAAAAAACCAATCACATCTATTTGGGTGACCTGGAACTCAGCCTCTTCACACTTGTCTAATTAAACTGGTCCTCAGAGAAAAGGCATCTGCCTGTGCCCAGCCTTCTATCAAACATATTGATAGAACCTAACAGATCTTATTTTGTGATGATAAAATAGCAATAGGTGAAAACACATAAACATCAGATAATGACATCTAATTGGACAAGTGGCCAATTTGATTAGTTTGTCAATGTGTATTTTTAAAATAAGCCAAATAGATGAATAATAGACTAGTACCAGAATTAAAGGCAGGAGAAAAATAGTCTGGATTACATGAGAAAAAAAATGTCACAGTGCTTTAACTACACTCAAACTATTCATTGCTGTAAAGGTCCATCTTTACAACATTAATACTGACCAGTGATATTTTATGGTCATGAATCATGAAACACCATGATTTCCAAATATTGGAGAATAGGAATAAACATGGTAGCCATTTGTTATCAACAGCATATAATGACATAAAATTTCATGCCAGAAATTGCATTTAATATATTCCTCTGGTATAATAGAAAAAGTTTGGCTATGTAGATAGAGGTCCTTGGTTAAGATTTCATATCTGTGAAACGATTTACAACTTTAACAAAGTTGCAGGATATAAAATAAATCCATGTAAATAATCAGCATTTCTATACATAACCAACAAAGGCCAGAAGCAAGAGATAGAAAGAGAAATTCCATTTAAAGTAACGGTAGACAATATAAAATAATTGGGAATCCAACTGCCAAGACAAACCCAGGAACTGTATGAACACAATTACAAAACACTTTTCACACAAATCAAATCAGATCTAAATAATTGGAAAAATACCCATATAATATAATAAAAATGACAATTCTACCAAAATTAATTTACCTATTCAGTACCATACCAATCAAACTACCTAAAATTTATTTTATAGAGCCAGAAAAAATTATAACAAAATTCATCTGGAATAAAAAGGTCAAGAATATCAAGGTAAACGCCCTTCCTTCCGCCCTTTCGCGATGGCCTCGCTGGTTCATTGGGTGCGTACTAAGAGATGGCCCAAACCCGCTTTTCCTTCATTCCTTCTCCACCCAGCTGATCCCGGTTGACCTTAATTTATACCCTCGGCGTGTTGGCGATGGCATCACGGGCTCCTCCCCCTAGCCGGCTGTGGGCACCAAGACTTCAGCCCGCGGTGGGACTCGTGGAGAGTAGATTCCGCTTCCGGTGTGTATTGTTTGTATCTTTCGGGGGCTGGAGTAGGAGGCAGTGGCCTCGGCGGCTCCGGTCCCTCGGATCCCCCGACCTGGACCTGGGGGAGGGCTGGGTGGTCCTTCCTTTTTCCCATCCTAATGCCCTGTTCAATCTTGGCTGCTAAGCTACAGAGACCACAACTCTCCCCAGGTGAATAATGGCAGATACAGGCCTGATTGATGTAGGAGCCTCAGCGGCGTCAGCAGCTACAGCCCTGGAGAACTTACAGGTAGAGGCGAGCTGTTCAGTGTGCCTGGAGTACCTGAAGGAGCCTGTCATCATTGAATGTGGGCACAATTTCTGCCGGGCCTGCATTACCCGTAGGTGGGAGGAACTGGAAAGAGACTTCCCCTGCCCGGTTTGCCGCAAGACATCACGTTATCGCAGCCTCCGACCCAACAGGCAACTGGGCAACGTGGTGAAAATTGCCAAACAGCTACAAGCTGTCAAGTGGAAGACTCGAGATGAGAGTCTCTGCCCCCAGCACCGTGAAACCCTTAACTTCTTTTGCTGCGAGGACCAGGAGCCTGTATGTTTGGTGTGTGAGATCTCCCATGCCCACCGAACTCACACCATCATGCCACTGGATGATGCTGCACAGGAGTACAAGGAGAAGCTGCAAAAGTGTCTGGAACCTCTGGAGCAGAAACTGCAGATCACCCAGTGCAAGTCATCTGAAGAGAAGAAGCCTGGGGAACTCAAGTGTCGAGTGGAGAGTCGGTGGCAGCAGATTGCCGGGGAGTTTGAGGAATTACATCTACTGCTAGAGGAAGAACAGCAGATTCTGCTCTCTCGACCAGAGGAGGAGGAGCAAGACATTGGGCAGAGTCTTCGGGAAAATGCTGCCCAGCTTGGAGAGCAACGTCGAGACATTGCCCGCCTTGCAGCTGAGATCGAGGGCAAGTGCCTACAGTCAGGTTTCGAGATGCTCAAGGATGGCAAAAGCACACTGGAAAAATGTGAGAAGGTGAAGACCATGGAGGTGACCTCGGTCTCCACTGAGCTGGAAAAGAACTTCAGCAGCTTTCCTGACAGTACTTTGCCCTAAGGAAGATCCTTAAACAGCTGATGGAGGATGTGATCCTGGACACAGAGACAGCTCACCCTAACCTAGTGCTATCAGAAGACTGAAAAAGTGTCAAGTTTGTGGAAACTCGGCTCTGGGACTTGCCTGATACACCTCGGGACTTTACCTTTTACCCCTGTATCCTAACCACAGAGGGCTTCACCTCAGGTCGTCACTACTGAGAGGTAGAAGTGCGTGATAAGACCCATTGGGCAGTAGGTATGTGTCAGGACTCTGTGAGTGAAAAGGCGAGCTGACTCCTCTGCCTGAGACAGGATACTGGAAGGTGCGACTGTGGAATGGGGACAAATATGCAGCCACGACCTCACCTTTCACCCCTCTCTGCATAAAAGTGAAACCCAAGCGGGTGGGTGTATTCCTGGACTATGAGGCTGGCACACTGCCTTTCTACAATGTCATCAACCGCTCCCACATCTATACTTTTACTGATACTTTCACTGAAAAACTCTGACCACTCTTCTATCCGGGTGTCTGAGCTAGATAGAAGAATGCTGCACCTCTTACCATCCGGCCTCACACAGATTGGGAACAATGATGGGAAAGGACAGGGTGGGATGTCGAAGTAATCATGGTGACAGAGGAGACAGGTGTTTGGAACTGTGTCTCTTTAACTTCCTGTGTCCTACTGCTAGAGGTTTCCTTACCATCAGGCTTATGTCTCCTCCTGGAGAAGGTGAGGTAATGGGAGGGAAGGTTATCCTAGGAAAGAAACTGGGCCTGGAAGAGAGTCTCAGGTCAGGACTCAGACCTGGAGACTGATCTCTTCCTATTATTTGAAGAGGAAAAGGGGGGAGAGGTTTACTGAAGGTGAGAATGTCTTGGTTGCTTGCACTGTCCTCCACCAGTTTCCTCATTGCAAGAGGACTTGAGGGGGGCCCCTTCCCTCCAAAACAGAAGTAGGTACAGGGAACCCTGAAGCCTCTGCTCACCTATTTTGGGTGATTATATGCCCAGGACAGTTTTGTTCCTTTGAGGGAAGCAGAATAATCTCTGTATCTCTAGAATGAAATAAAGGTGAATTCACAGTCAAAAAAACAAACAAACAAAAAGAATATCAAGGTAACTAATGAAAAAAAAGCACAGGAAGGTGGGCTAGCTGTACCAAATCTGAAGCCTGACTATAAAGCAGCAGTCATCAAAACTATTTGGTACTGGCTAAGAAGTAGAATGGTGGATCAATGGAATAGCTTAGGCACAGGAGACACAGTAGTCAATGACTTTAGTAATGTACTGTTTGATAAACCCAAAGACTTCAGCTTCTGGGATAGGAACTCAGTATTTGACAAAAACTGCTGGGAAAACTGGAAGATAGTATGGCAGAAACTAGGCATAGACCAATATCTTACACCTTATACTAAAATAAGGTCAAAATGGGTACAGTATTTAAAAATAAAAGGTGATGCCATAGGTAAATTAGGAAAGGAAGGAGTAGTTTGCCTCTCAGATCTATGGAGAAGAAAGCAATTTATGTCCAAAGAAGAGATAGATAATATTATGAAATGCAAGATGGAAGACTATGATTACACTAAATTAAAAAGGTTTTGTGCAAATAGAAGCAAAGGAGACAAAATTAGAAGGGAGGCAGAAATAATTTCTATAGCCAGTATTTCTGACAATGGCCTTATTTCTAAAATATATTGGTAACTAAATCAAATTTATAAGAATCCAAGTCATTCCCCAATTGAGAAATGGTCAAAGGATATGGAAAGGCAGTTTTCTGATGAAGAAATCAAAGCTAGTACCATATGAAAAAAATGCTCTAAATCACTATTGATTAGAGAAATACAAATTAAAACAACTCTGAGGTACTACCTGACACCTATCAGATTGGCTAATATGACAAAAAGGGAAAATAATAAATGTTGGGGAAGCTGTGGAAAAATCAGAACACATACATTGTTGGTGGAGCTGTGAACTGACCCAACCATTCTAGAGAACAATTTGGAACTATGCCCAAAGGACTATAAATCTGTGCATACCCTTTGACCCAGCAATACCACTTTTAAGTCATTTTTCCTAAAGAGATCATACAAGAGGGAAAAGGACCCTCACGTACAAAATTATTTATAGCTGCTCTTTTGGTGGTGGCAAGGAATTGGAAATTGAGGGACTTTCCATCAGTTGGGGAATGGCTAAACAAGTTGTGGTATATAAATGTAATGGAATTCTATTGTGCTGTAAGAAAAGATGAGCAGGTGGATTTCAGAGAAACCTGGAAGGACTTCCATGAACTGATGATGAGTGAGATGAGCAGAACCAGGAGAACATTGTACACAGTATCATCAATACTATGTGTTGATCAACTGCAATAGATTTGACTCTCCTCAGCAATACAATGTTCCAAAATAGTTCCAAAGGACTCATGATGGAAAATGCTCTCCTAATCCAGAAAAAAAGAACTATGGAATCTAGATGCAGAGTGAACCATACTATTTCTTTTTTTTTTCTTTTTGAGGTTTTTCATTTTTGCTCTGATTCTTATTTCACAGCATGATGAATACAGAAATATGTTTAATGTGATTGCACATATATAACCTATATTACATTGCTTGCTGTCTTGGGGAGGGTTAAGGGAGGGGAGTGATGGTTAAAAATTTGAAACTAGAAATCTTATAAAAACAAACATTGAAAACTATCTCTACATGTAACAGAAAAATAAGAAAATACTTTTCTGAATATAAAAAGATCTCACATCTGACATTTACTACTTGTTTGACTGTGGCTAACTCATGTCACTTCACTCAGTCTTAGTTTTTATATCTGTAAAATGGGGGAGAGTGGATTAGAGGGTTCCAGAGGGCTTTTCTACTTCACAATGTATGATTTTCTGATGCTATAAACACAGAATAGGAAAATGTGATTGAATGGCATTGAGAGAAGCTAAATAGAAAGCCTCAGTGACACAATGTCATGCCTGAGGCTCTGGTATCTTAGATCTGTCAATTATTTTTCATTCATCCTCTATATTTTGATTTTATACAATTGTTTGCCTGTGGTCATTCCCATTAGATTCAGTTTCTGGAAAATGGGCACTATATTGTATGTTTCTGTGTTTCCCATGTTGTTTCTCCAATGTTTAGCACAGCTTTTTTTTACAAAGTAGCCAATTGAGAAATGTTTGTTTACTGATTCAGGTACTGATAGATCCTTTGTTGAGAACTTTTAGAAAACAAAAGAAACATACATACATACACACACACACATACACACACACACACACAAGTAAAATCTAATGTTTGTGTCCTTATCTCCCCCCCCGCCCCGCCCCCAGTCTTGGGGGAGAAACTAGCAAGCATTTACTTATAAATTAGAAACTTCAGCAACAATGTTTGGTCCTTAAGCATTTATTAAAATATATTAAAATTTAGTAAAGATAGAACACGTGGAGTTCAGAAAATTGAGGAAAAAAAAAACCTTTCTAACCTAGGGTTCAGAATGGACTCCTTTTTCTCCTTCCCTCAGCCACCAACCCAAGGTTCTGGAACAAAAGAGGCCAGAGCTAGGGAGCCAACCTCCCTTCTTACTTCCTGTCTCCCTCCCCAGAAGGTACTGTCCTTCAAGCTGATTGGTTGAGGGTGGTCTTGTGTTGATGTAGTAGTCCACAGCCTCTGAGAACAACACCCCACTCAGGGCTGGCCAGGTGTGGTCTAGATTTAATCAAACTTAAGTAGGTTCTCAGTCAGTCTCTCAGTCTCACCCAATTCAATCAATTCCAGATCAGTCTTCATATGGGGACCCTGGCCATGTGCCAAATCCCATTTCTCTCTCTCTCTCTCTCTCTCTCTCTCTCTCTCTCTCTCTCTCTCTCTCTCTCTCTCTCTCTCTCTCTCTCTTTCTCTCTTTATAGATATAGATATAGACATAGATATAGAATCAATTGAGAGTTAACATGGTATGGATTATCCATACTATTTATAGCTTTCAAAGCATCAATAATTTTGGCAGATTAAATTAAAGATGACTTCATATTCATTGGCTATTCTACCTTGGAGAAGGCAGTTAGCCTCTTTGTGTGTTGCATTTTTTTTTATCCAAAAAATGAACAACTTGAACACCTAGTGTCTGTTTAGTTACAAAATTATATAATTTAGAAATGATTCCAATTATTTATCGGAGTAAAGTCTCCCACTTAACCTCAGTAAAGTAGCATTAGATGCATGGCTTTAGGGAATAAAGAATATTAATGTAACATCTTCTAAGTCATGGAATTAACAGTTATCCTTTATTCCTGAACTCATGTTATTAATGACATTTCTCTACCATTGTCTTGTGGGATAATTTCTTGAATAGCTAAATAGGTGAATTAACTCAAAGAGATACATACTTGGAATAATTTAATAAAGACACACACGCACACTAGAGACAACATACACATGCAAACACACACACACACACACACACACACACACACATATATATATATATGTTATAAGTTATCAATAAAGATAAACACCCCCACCTTTATAGATAACTGATAACTACACATGCACTCATGCAGTGGGTTAAATAAATATTTCACTGTAACAGTATGAATTCATTTTAAATGAAAAGTCACTATGGATAAGAAGAAGCAGGTCAGCTGAAAAGGGACTAATGTGAACTATACAAATAGCTTGTTAAATATTAATATTCTACTCAAAGGCCTTGGTCATAATAGGTTTGAATTTGCAATATGATTTCTTAACAAAAGTTTAGATGATTATCTTATGCCATTTCTTCTTGAGTAATTTTTTTTATGTCTTAGAGTACAGTGGAAGCCATAGAATAAGTTTGTTTATAAATATAAGAAGAAAGTAGGTAGAACCATTGGAAAACAATTAATTTGGACCAAGTAATTTACTATTAAAGATAAAGGCATATTGATTTTTTCATATGCATGTAAAGGATGATATAAGTTTATATTGTTCCACTGAGTCCATTTGAGCAATGCCAAATTCCACCAGGATCTAGCAATAATGTGTTTTTTGTTTTTTTTTTTTTAAGAGGGATGAGTGAACAGGGAAAGATCCAGCATAAATCATGTTCAACTGACACTGGAATGGGACAAAGCTTCCAGTAAGTAGGTCACAGGAAGAATTTTCTTACTGAGTTTTATAGGCCTATTAAAAACCATCTGTCTTAAGTCATGTGAAGGACACACTGGAAGTTGGCCTGGAAGATTCTCTTTGTATACTTCTGAGATCTGAACTGCAGCAGCACTATTTTTGCAGCTACTTGACATAACTATATTCAAAGTTATGGCTGCTCTTTGAAGTTGTGATAACAACAATTCATATAATACAGTGAGAACACTACCCTGTAGTGCTCTGTATTCTAGCCTTGCTTCCTAAATTTACTTCTTATGTGACCTTAGGGGGATAAACACTTGACACGCTGAGTACTCTACTGCCAATGGCTCTGATCATTTACCCTCATAGTGCCACTTTGGGGTGTATGAAATAATGCAGGTGTGGGTATGATGAAGTCATATATATGTCATGGAAAATTATCTGAGTAGGAGTAAGTTACAGTGCTAATTATATCTTTTTAATTTTTAATTTATTAAATAAAACACATATCCCCATAACATAGTACAATAAAAAGATGATTTTACATGAAACTGAAAATCTACCATCCACAATTTGCTATTCCTTTCAAATATATAACAGAATTATTATAAAAATGTCTTTCTTTTTTTTTCTTCCCTTCTGACCCCCCCACCCCAAGTTGTGGTTTATTACTGTGATGTGTTACTAGTATTCTATAAGAAATGATGAGCTCAATGATTTTAGAAAAAACATGGAAAGACTTTCATGAAATAATGAAGAGTGAAATGTGCAGAACCAAGAACTAATTTGATCTTACAGGATAGTGACTTTGTGGAGATCAAGAAGTCCAAGAGAAACCAGGTGGTCAATGAGGAGGTAAATGTGCTGGGAATGCTCATTAAAATGGTAGAAGATCTGTAGTTCTCTAGTGTCCACCCTCCATAGTCTCCAACCAAAGGGAGGGAGAGACCCCTGAGGCAGAAGATATTAAGGAGGTGTGAATTCCATAATTTATTTCATCTTGTAGAATGATGAGTTTCTACAATTCATACAGACCAGGAAAACAACTGCATGAGAAATTATGAGAATCTTGAAGGAATTATTTCATATACCAGAGTGGCACATTGAAACTAAGCAATCAGAACCATTTTACATTCTACTGGAGAAGGAAAAACTAAAACCGTCAGTGGCTTTCTCCTGCAAAGACATCCTAAAGATTTTGTTTATTCCTATTTGACAAGTTCACAGCATGGCTACATTGGTAATGAAACAGCTGAACAGAACCATGTATTTGTTCCTCAAAATTCAGACCATGCTTTGCAAAGACTTGAATATTTTTTAATTAGATGGTCCCTCATATCTGAACCACATTAGAGTTACTATAGTACCCAGAGAGGATGGTAACTGGGTCAGAATTTACCTATTATTATTTGTAATAGTTTTCATTTAATGTCAAGCACTATGATTAATTAATTCATATTTGTTAAATAAAAGCTAAAAACTACAACCATCTGCCATCAGGGTAGGCCAGAAATCAAGTCTTGAAACATTTAACCCTTCTGTGTCCAGATGACCAGCCCTGGGGTGCTCAGAGGTGGTTTACTTGGTCACATTTATGCTGAGGTGTAGCCACATTTCACTTTTCTCTCTGGTTATCTCCTATTGACTTCAAAGCCTACTTCCCCTGCCTTTGTCCACAGTGCCTAGCATTAGTAAGTACTTAGTATATACTTGTTAACTCTCATAGTGACAGTTGTGGAACCATAATGTCATCAATCCTGAAAGTGGTATATTAGTCTTTCTCTTAACTTCTTACTCAAAATATATCTCTCTGGCTACCATTTACCTATAGTGTCTCTTCTTCTTCCTTTAAATAATATTTTATTTTTCAAATTACATGTGAAAATAATTTAAATATTCATTTTTTCACAATTGTGAGTTCTAAATTCTCTCCTCACACCTCTCTGAGAGGTAAGTGATTTTATATGTTACACATATGCAATAATGCAAAACATTTCCATATTAGTCATGTTGTGAAAGAAAAGACCCAAAATTTAAAAAAAACAACACAAAATATAAAGAAAGTGAAAAGTAGTATGCTTAGATATACATTTAAAGTCCACCAGTTCTTCCTCTTCAGGTGGATAACATTTTTCATCCTGAGTCCTTTGGAATTGTCTTGAATCATGTTATTGCTGATAATAGCTAAGTCATTTACAGATGATCATCTTACAATATTCCTATTAGTTTATGCTAGGTTCTCCTGGTTCTGCTAGCTTCTCTCTGCATCAGTTCATTCAAGTCTTTCCAATTTTCTTTTTTTTTTCGGAAATGGTGACTTTCTTTTGCGGGGGGGGGGGTGTGAGGGCAGAGCAATGAAGGTTAAGTGACTTGCCCAGGGTCACACAGCTAGTAAGTGTCAAGTGTCTGAGGCTGGATTTTGAATTCAGGTCCTCCTGAACCCAGAACTGGTGCTTTATCCATTATTTCACCTAGCTGCCCCAATTCTTTTTACTAGAATGTAAGATTCTAGTAGGGCCTACCTTTGTATTTATATTTGTAGTCTCAGAACTAAGTACACTAATTGAGACATAGTAAGTCCTTAATAAATGCTTTTTCCAGCCAGATGGCAGGGAGAGGCTGTGACACCTTCAAGCTCCAGATAAACTCATCTACTCACTCCCAAATAATACCATAAAAGAAACAAACAAAAAACAACAAAATAGAACATCCTAACACATATAAGAACAGAGTGAGTCTATTTTACAGTCAAAGATGGCAATTAGGATCACCTGCTAATTGAGGCTGAGAAAGGAGCTTAGCACCCATGGTCTGGACCTGGCCAGGAACAGACAGTGCTTCCAGTGCCTCAGAGTCTTCAGTGCCAGCAGCTTCTTCTGATGCTTGGCTTGCAGACAATAGAGGGAGTTTGGTGGTTGGCCTGGGTGAAGTGGCTGTAGTTTCTTCTAGAGTTGGGGTGAAGCACCCTGCTTCTGAACCAGTAAGCTGAAATGAGTAGTGGCAATCCAGTGAGGGAGGGGTACAGGCATGCCAAGCTTCAGACCATAGAGAATCAGATTTCAATCAAACATCTGCTTCTGAGCTGAGATGAGTAAGCACAGAAAACAGCAGACATTAGATAGCTTCCTTGCATTAGGGGTAGACCAGAATACACTGTGATGTTAAAAATCTAAAGTGTGATTACCTTACCACACCCCAGTGTGGGGGAGAAAATAGCTAAGATTTACAGATAAATTCAGCAACAGTTTAGGCTTTTAAGTATTTAGTAAAGTGTATTAGAAGATGGTGAAGAGAGGTGGGGTAAGAACAGATCTCTTATAGAATGGAAAACCCTTGCTTAGATCTACTCAGGATGGACAGAGAGAAAACCTCACCTTCACCTAGCAGCCCACACTTCCAAAAGAGAAAATGTCCTAGCCATTTCTCCTAGAATTTCTCCCAGAAACCCCCTGTGGAACAGGAAGCAGGCAGTCTCCACACACAGCTCTAAGCTAAATGGCTGGTCCATTGATTGACATGACTTCCAGGTGGTCTATGAATAGATGTAAATTGCAGATGCCAGGCAGCTTCCAGATGCTAGTCGCATGCTTTCTTTTCAGGGGGCATTGCCTTGGATCTCACAATGTCTTTCTCAATAGGGGGTGGCACCCTAATTCTCACAACATCCTCAGAAGAAGATAATAACATATTCAAAGTTCCAACATCTAGAACTTCCATCAAAAATATGAATTGGTCTAAAGCCATGCAAGTGCTCAAAAGGAACTTTGAAGAGAAAGTAGGAGAAATAGAAGGAAGATTTAGAGGGATGGAGGAAAGAATGGAAAGAGAAATGAGAGCAATGCAGGAGTCATGAGAAATAAGTAAACAACTTGAAAAGCCAAATGGAAAATTAAATTTAAAAGCTCTCTGAAGAAAATAATTACCTAAGAATGAGGATTGAACAGATGCAAGCTAGTGACTTTATGAGAAACCGAGACACAGTAAAGCAAATCCAATTGAATAAAAAGTAAATAGAGGGCAATATGAAGTATCTCCTTGGAAAAACAGCTGACCTGGAAAATAGATCCAGGAGATATAATTTGAAAATCATTGGGATACCTGAAAACCATGATCAAAAAAAGTGCCTAGACATCTTCTTCCAAGAAATTATAAGGGAAAATTGCCCTGATATTCTAAAAGCAGAAGGTAAAATAGAAATTGGAAGAGTCCAACAATCTCCTCCTGAAAGACATCCCAAAAGGAAAACTTCCAGGAATATTATAGCCAAATTTCCGAGATCCCAGGTCAAGGAGGAAATATTGCAAGCAGCTAGAAAAAAAAAAAAGGAATTCAAATACTGTGGAGAAACAATAAGGATAAAACAAGATCTAATAGCATCTGTATTAAAGTACCAGAGGGCATGGAATATGATATTGCAGAGAGCTAAGGAACTGGGACTAGAGCCAAAAATTATATACAGGGACAGCCAGGTGGTACAGTGGAGAAAACACCAGCCCCAGATTCTGGAGGAACTGAGTTCAAATCCAGCCTCAGACACTTGACACTAGCTGTGTGACCCTGGACAAGTCACTTAACCCTCATTGCCCTGCAAAAAACAAACAAACAAACAAAAATTATATACCTAGCAAAACTGAGTTTAATCTTTCAAGGGAAAAATGGGAATTCAATGAAAAAGAGGGCTTTCAGGCATTTGTGATGAAAAGACCTGAATTGAGTAGCAAATTTGACTTTCAAATATAAGACCATAAAGAAGCATAAAATGGTAAACAGGAAAAAGAAATCAGTAGAGATATTAAAAGATTAAACTGTTTACATTCCTACATGGGAAGATAATTCATGAGATCTTTTTCCATATTAGGGCAGCAGAAAGGAATATATTTAAATAGAGGGCACAGGTGTGAATTTAATATGAAGGGATATCTGTAAAGCATTTATTTTTTGTGTGTACTTGTTTGTTTGTTTGTTTGTTTGTTTTGTGGGGCAGACAGGTTTGGGTGGCTTATGCCCAGAGGACAGATTTGGGCTTGAGGCTTCCTGGGTCCAGGGCTGGTGCTTTGTCCACTGTGTTACCTAGCTGACCCATGAAGACTTCTTCAAAATAAAGTTAAGGGGTAAGAGGAATGCATTGGAAGATAGGGAAAAGGTGAAGTGTAATGAGGTAAAGTAACTCACATAAAAGAAGCAAGAAAAAGCTTATGGAGTAAAAGAGAAGATGGGGAAGGAGCACGGGAGTGAGTGAACCTTAATCCCATCAGCATTGGCACAAATAGGAAATAATATTCACACTCAAGAGGGGATAGTAATATATTATACCCTGAGGGAAAGTGGGGGGGGAGAGGTTAAGGAAGGGAGGGCAGATTGGGGGAGGGGCAGTAAAATGCAAAACACTTTTGAGGAGGGATAGGGTGAAGGAAGATATAAAATAGTGTAAATATCAAAGGGAAGGAATAAGATGGAGAGTAATACAGTTAACAATAGTAACTGTGAAAGAAATGATAAGCAGGATGCTCTCAGAAGGATGTATGAAAAATGCAAACCATCAACAGAGATAGAACTGATGGTATCTAAATACATATTGAAGTATGATTTTATTTGTTAGCTCCTCTTTCTAAAGGTATTTTGTCTATTTTCTTTTACAACCTGACTAATGAGAAGATGTTTTACATCACTGAACATGTATGACTTATATTGAATTGCTGGATTTCATAGGGGGGGATGAGGAGGGAAGAAAAAACAAAATTTAGAACACAAAGTTTTTAAAAATCAATTTAAAAAGTAATGATGAGCAAGAGGAGTTCAGAGAAAACTGGAAGGGCTTTCATGAACTGATGCTGACTGAGAGGAGCAGAACCAGAATAACATTGTATACAGTACTGGCAACATTGTGAGATGAACAATGATGATAGTGTTGACTCTATTTAGCAATGCAATAGTCCAAAACAATTTCAAAGAACTTCATGATAGAAAATATTCTCAACATCCAGAAAAAAGAACTGTGGTTTATGAATGCATATTGAACCATACTGTTTCTACTTTGGGGCTGTTTTTTTTTTTCCTTCTTTTCTGAGTTTTTTCTCCCTTGTGCTCTGATTCTTCTTTCACAATATGACTAATGCAGAAATATGTTTAATGTGATTACACATATATAACCTAAAAATGCTTTTTCATTGATGCATTCATATCACATGTACAGAAACACACACACAATACTTACCTGTTTTTGTTGGTTTGTTGCATTTTTGTTTTGTTTAGTTTTGTTGTTATCAAGAGAATTCCTGCCAACTGTTTTATCATTCTTCTTGGAGTGCTTATGGTTTACAAGAACTGTTCCAGGAAGAGAGGAATAAACAAATTCTTAATTCTGCCAGACAAGAGCTTTGTGTGTGACAACTCACAACATAGTGTACATTCAGCATGTTATATGTCCTTTGGAATCTCTTATGACCTTTATGAGCTGACACAAAAGCCAACAATATCCTTTGATGAGTTGGATCTAAAGTGTGTCCTTGGAAGACAAGTACTTTATTTTTGTCAAGTAACAAGAAAGGATGGCATCCCTGGGAAGACAAAAACAAAATTAGTAATTTTTTTTCATTCCTTTCCTTTTACATTTAGAACATCAAGGAAATGTTCTGCTTTGTTCTTCAATGCTACCTTGTTTTTGCTTTGAAAATGACTTTTATTCATGTTGATGAAAAGGCATTTGCCCTCTAAGGTACTTTTTTATGCCAATGATCCAAAGATGTGAACACTTGGTGCTCTATTAACAAGTACATATATCTAAGTTCATAAATGCTATGAATTCTTATTTTTCTCATTCTAATCAAACATTTTTGTGATAAATTTCTTGACTAAGAAAGCCTTTTTGCTCTTCAGAGATTACTCAGGTTCATTGGCTCATTATTTTAATCCAGGTTTATAAATAATAATGAAAACCTATCAGCCAAAATAAATATTCTGCCACTGCATCCTTTATTGGATGGTCACACTAGACATGAAATGAATAAAATAGTCATTCTACTTTTCTAATCTGAATGGTTTCTTATCAAAGGAGAGGGGTTTCACCCAAGACCTATTATCCATAACATTTTCACCACACAATGGAGCCATATCTTATTGGGAAATATAGTCCATTAATATATTTGTGAGTTAAATTGCAGACCCTCCTTACCTCTGCCACTTAGCATTCCAAACTTTTGTCAAAGCTGTGCTCAGTGGCTACTTTCTGGACCAATGATTACCTCATAGCCCTCTTCCAATATCTCATGCTCCTTTGTGTTCTCTCCTAAAAATTTCTCTGCATGGTTTTTTATGCAAAGAAATTAAAATAAACAACACGACCAAGTAGATAGAGAATTGTCTTTGAATCAGGAAAACATGGATTTCCACCTTATTTCTGACAAGGTAGCTGTATGACCATACACAAGAAAAATCAAAAGTTATTTAGAACTATAGGTGTGAGAACAGTTGCATTTCTGTGACTTAATAATTGGTCAAATTCCTCTATTTGTGCACATGGTTTGTGTGTATACCTGTGAATAGCAGGGGATAGATTTTTTGGTTAACTTCACATTTCACCCCAGGCAATGAGTGACTAGAGGAAAGTTTATTGATAACTTTTAAAAAATTAAATATTTCCCAATTTTAATATTAGTAATAATTTTTAAAAATCAATTTTTCAAATTTTGAGTTGTATATTCTCTCTCTCTCTTGCCAACTCTTTCCTCTTCCTTGAGAAGGCAAGCACTTTGATTTCAGTTATACATTTGAGGTCATTCCAATCATATTTCCACATTAACCATCTTGAAAAAGAAAACAAAACCAAAAATAAATAAAAAATTAATATTTTTAAAGAAAATGTATGCTTCAATTTGTGTCAGAGTTTATTAGTTCTCTTTTTGGAGGCAATTTATCATGCATCTTTTGGAAGTGTCTTGGATCATTGTAATACTGAGAATAACTAAGAATAACTAAGTCATTCACAGAAAACTTAGGACCAAGGAAGTGAAATGATTTGTTCTCAGTCACAAATATAATAATTAACAGATATGATAATGAAAATGAGGTCCTAATTAAAGACCCATGCTCTTTCCACCCTCCACCTCAGATACCATAAATCCACAATGTATTGTTTTCAAATACTTAAGAATGATTTTTCTCACCATTAAAGAATTAAAGATCAAAACAATCCACCTCTAGAGAGATCTTTGTCTTCGTTTTATCTAGGAACAAAACAATTTGTTTTCCATTCAGTTGCATAGACACTTACTAATATCCAGTGTTCAATTCCATTATCATTTATTTGGCTACTGATCTGTATTTTGGATTGAATGACAACAGTTTCTGCAATCCAGGTAGGTCATTCATTGGATAAAGCACTAGGCCCAAAGTCAGGAAGAAGTGAATTCAAATTTTCTTAAGCAATTACAAGTTTCCTGACCTTGGGCAAATCACTTACTATGTCTGTCTCAGTTTCCTCAACTGCAAAATTGGGATAATAATATCATCTAACTCCCAGAGTTCTTGTGAGGATCAAATAAGGTAATATTTGGAAAGTGCTGAGCACAAAGACTGACATGCAGTAGATGTTTAATAAGTGCTTATTTATGTATTTCGTCTAGGAACTTACATTGTATTGGAATATAAGCAAGTCCTATACCAGGGGATCCTGCTGAGTGGTATGCAAAGATCAAGAACACTTAGTGCCTGCCCATGGAAGAGTTTAACAATCCAGGAGATGGGAATAAGGTGGGTACACGTATAAACATAATATAGAGTAAAATATATAAGAGGAGAAAGAAGAAGGCAGCTAGATGGTACAGTCAATAAAACACCAGCCCTGGATGCAGGAGGACCTGAGTTTGTCTGGTCTGAGGTACTTGACACTTACTAGCTGTGTGATTCTGGACAAGTCACTTAACCCTCATTGCCCTACACACAAAAGAAGAAGAAGAAGAAGAGAAGAAGAAGAAGAAGAAGAAGAAGAAGAAGAAGAAGAAGAAGAAGAAGAAGAAGAAGAAGAAGAAGAAGAAGAAGAAAAATTCACAAAGAATGAGAATTCACATGACTGAAGGATTATTTTCATTTGAGTGTGGGTGGGGCTGCTATCAGTGAAATCTATATAAGGGAATATATATCTAAATAGTCCTATTTAGAATGGCAGAGATACCAGGAGAGTATTTTAGGTATAGGAAAGAATATGAATAAAATCATAGCGATTGAGAGGAGACATTATTAACACTATCTTCATTCTGAATAATCAACAAAATAATAAATCAAGCCTTGAACTACATTGAAAATGTAACAATAATTTCTGGGGAGACAATGTAAGCTAGTTCCTCTATTAAATATCACTGCAGGTTAATCTTTCTTTTCTATTCATTAACAAGGTCATTCTACTCTTTAAGTAGATCTACCCTCAACATGTACATATTCACTTATTTATAAACTATATAGATATATAGAAGTCATACATAGGGAAAACAAATACTAATGATTATGGGCATAAAAGAGCACAAGAAGAAGAACTTTCAAAAAGGAAGAGAGAATGATGAATTTATATTTGATTATGGAGTTAATACAGTACCAGTGGAATTTATTAATGGGGAGTGTAGTGGTGACCCCTGACATTTAAGAAAATCACTTTTCCATTTATTTGGGAGATAGTTTAGAGAGGAGGCAGCAAGATATAAAAGCAACTATTGTGATTTTTCAGATGAGAGGAGATGAGAGCTTTCAACTGTGTGAGTGGGGAGATGAAGAAGATTTGAAGGTGTAAAAGGTAAGATCTGGGAATTGATTAGGGATTTGGGGTGAGAGAAAAGGTGGAGTTGGAAGATAATACTCTTCTAGTCAACTTGGGTGACTGGAAGGAAGTGAGGTTTGCCCTCAACAGTACTGTAATACACCTTGGTCTTAAGCTAACATGATTCTTGGTATCAGGAATGTCTTCCCCAGTTAGGAAACCAATGGTAAAAACCATGTAAAAAATTATCTCCTATAATCCAGCATCTCCCAGAATATTTTACTCTTTAGTTCTGACAATTTTGAAGAATGTAATGTGTGGAAGATAAATATACATTGTGACATTTTAAAATAGTTTGAAAACATGGGTCTTATTTGTCATCTTTAGCTAGATTTTGTTATTTTAACATTTAAAAAATGAAGATATTCTTAAATTGGTAGTGTAGATTAACATTTTGAGTGTAAATTATTTTAATTAACACTTTACAATACTTTTGCTCTCTAAGTTCTTTCTGCATTTAAAATATTAGTGCATGATGATATTGGAAAACTATATAAAGAAGAGAGGTGTGTGTGTGTGTGGGGGGGGTGTTTGCTCTGGACCTTTTATTTCACTGTTATAGGGAACTGCCCAGTATGAAAAGTCTCTCCACCAATTCAAACATTCAATTAGTCCCTAATTTAAAAAATGTAGGAAGTTGCCTGGGGGCACTTAGAGTTTAAATGACTATCCCTTGATCATAAGGTCACTACATGTCAGATCCAGGGAATTTCTGAATCTAAAACTGGCTTTAGATCTCTATTATAACATGACAACTCTATCTAGAAACTATTAAAAAGAAAACAACAACAACAACAAAAACTTTTTAAATGAGAAAAACCATGAGATAATGTCTCATGTTGCATGTCTTCTATTTTTCATAGTTGGCTGCTATAATAGCAGTGTGATACCAATCAGTCAGTCAGTCAACTTATATTGAATTCTGGCTATGTTCAGATTCCTGTGAGAAGCATTGAGGACAGTTATTAATGTTTTCATAAAGAAAAAAGATCATAGTAGAATTTTACATCAGACAATGGAATGAAGGTATCTTATCTGAATGAAATGACTAACTTACCAGAATGAGCAATATGCTAACAAAACACTTAAATTTTGCAGAGTATGAGTAATAAAGTGAAATTGAGGTTTTAATACATGGCAAATATTGTGTGATCACATTCAGGGTATGGGGTAAAAAGGTGATACATAAGGAAACCAGGTCTATATCACTAGAAATCCTATTAATGAGTAAAAAGAAAGGAGAAAAATAGTGAAGAAAACAAATTTGAAAAGCTTTTACAAGTCAGGGTGTGGGGAGATAAATATTAACATCGACAGATCCTAGAAGGAAAAAGAAATTTAGTATATTTGGGAATGAGCAAAAGGCAATGGAAACATATATAAGTTCATTGTGCCATGATGCTTCAGACCACCAGTCTGGATGGAAGAAATTGATGATGAATGATGCAGATTGCTAACATGGTAAAGAAGTAAGATATCGTGGTGATGAATGCCCACAACTTTCCAGATATTTGCCAGAAGGCTCCGTACAAAAAGTAGACAAGCTGATAAATTCTTGACTTGCTCCATTGACAGTTTCATTTCACAGAAGGTAGAATAAACAACAGGGAACAGCTGCTGCTCTGGACATGATTTTGACTAACAAGAAAGAAGTGTTTGTTGAAGTGGAAATGATATAAAACTTCAGAGAAAATAATCACTTCACTCTAACATTTGTGATACCCAAAAAGAAAAATAACAAGGTATAATTTATATATGCTCTAAAAGTGATAATGGTCCTGCTAGAATAATGTCCAGAAGCCCTTAATTTAGAGCTTAAATTAAGAACCAAAGCAGTGGTGACAATTATATTTGGGGTTAGTGGAACAAGCAAAGGCTAGGCTGAGCAGTGGTGACAGATGTCGAAATGTGATTACCTATTCTCACTGATCAAAAGAATGATGATGTGCAGAATTTCTATTTTGTTCCCATCTTCTCTCATGGTGAAAGATATTGAAGATTTTGAAGTTCAAGAAGTAAAATGAATGGACTTGAAAAGACACTCCCTGTAAGAATTCTGCATGAGAGCCCCTTACTACTCTATGTAACTTAAAGCCAAATATGGCCTACCCAAAATATATTCCAGTGAAAATGCATATATAATTGGCAAACCACCATTGTTGATATCAGAGAAACTGTGGAGAATGGAAAATGGTATGGAACTGGATTGGGCAAATGTCATGATTTATATACAAAAAAGGATCCACATTCTTGGGGTATCCCAATATTTACTATTATACTTTTACATTTTTTCCACTTGCCCCAGATATGTAGCATGTAATTGTAGAAATTATGCCCCAGATTTCATTATGGTGGGGTATTTTGTAGCTACTGCTCCTTTTTAAGATTTAATTGTTTTAGGGGCAGCTAGGTGGTACAATGGATAAAGCACCAACTCTGGATTCAGGAGGAACCAAGGTCAAATTCAGCCTCAAACAATTGACACTTTCTAGCTGTGTGACCCTGGGCAAATCACTTAGCCCTCACTCCCCTGCAAAAAAAAAAAAAAAAGTTAATTGTTTCCACTATCTGTTTGTTACTGAGGAACAGCCCAGTGGGAAACAGTGAATACTATTTGTATGATTTCAATCCCCTCATTTATGACCTAAAACCTGAGAATAAAATCCATACTCTGTGGACCCAATCTGTGAATGTGAGCATCAAGTCAGGGAAGCAACCTAAAGGGGATGTTATACTTGGAAACTTTACTAATACAAGTTCTAACATCTATAATACATCTCTTCCTTTTCAATTCTTTTCCACTACCAACAAACATAAAGGATAAAATGTAAGGTACTGAAGGAATTCTTACTCCTGTACTATTTCAGGGGTGTAGATACACTAATATTTACCTATTGTGTCTAATTTTCATTATATGCCTGGTTTCTCCCCCCCCCATTTTTGGTCATATAAATGAGTAGTAATGGTGTGTCAAAAAAGGGATAAGGCTAATGAGTCAGAAAGACTGTTTCAAGTTTTGTATCTGGTTCATACTTTATATATGACACTGATTCAGTTCTTCAGGGTATATGTGTGTACACATACATACATACATATACACATTAAATCTGCCTACATATATGTAGTACATATATACACACACAAAATTGCATGAAACACATATATGTGTATCTATACATACACACATATCTATATCTATCTCTATACACACACACACACACACACACACACATATATATATGGCTAGGACAGAGGAGAAATTAGAAGCAAAGGGACCAATAGGCAATAGGGAGGCATTCACAATAGTATAGGCAGGATGTAGTTACAGCCTAAAGTAGGGTGGTAACTATGTGAATGTGGAGGAGTGGAGAGAAATAAAAGATGCTATGGATGCAGAATAGGGGGGAAATCTATCTGATTGGGTATATTGGTAATATTATTCAGGTTCCTTATACTTATTCATAGATTTTCCCATTGTCCTTTAGGTTATTTGTAATTTTAATTCTTCAGAGATCATGCTGCTCCATGATTCATAGGCAGTTATGCATAATCACTAGAATATGATTTGTATTAAAGAGGGAGTATTTTGCAGGGAAAGCAATTTGGGATCTCTGAAAGTACTTTGCAATTTCCCAAATCCAATCCAGCATCATCTCCTCCCACTCTTTAATGCAGACATTTTTAGACAGCTCCCCCTTTTTCTACTCCTAGGAATTGTTGCTGTTTATGTTGTAGCTGGTGCTTCCATGTTGCCTTTTTTCATCTCTGTGGAGATTATAGGTCCCAGGAAATCTTCCACAAGGAATAAGCCTGTCCTAATTCTCTATAGAACAGAGAGATGAGAAGAAAAGCTGTCCTATCCTGTGCATTCTCTGGGCAGAAAGCCACTTCATAGGACAAAGGGATGCTATCTATACATTGAGGCACCCTCTTTTTGTATCTTGTTATCCTCCTTTTGTCTTTGCTATACAGAATTCTGGGAAAGAAGTAAGGAGCACCTGATAGACCAGATGGAGAGGTTCAGACACAATGACAATTGCTGGCCAGGAAACACAGAAGTATAAAGAGGAATATTGAACCTAAAACTGGGAATTGGAAGAACTCAGAATCTTAAAAAGATCCAGAGTTACTGAGATTATCATCTATTTAGAGAGCAATTTATTTTGCAGAATGAAGCAATTTGTTTATCAGTAGCTGAAACAGAGATTTTGTGGCCCTTTTACTCATTCTGTTCTGTAAGTTGCAGGGAGGTTCAGAGGAGATTCTTTACCTCTGTACCCCCAAATTAAGGACTTAGGTGGAAGGCTAGCTTATAGACAGTGATAAATTTCTCCAAACAAAAAAAAATAAGAGTAGTTTCCTTTTTTTATCTTGTTCTGTGTGAAACAACCTATGTGATCACAGCATTGTGTCTTTGAATCTATAAATGCATAGGGGAAAGACTTAAGAGGATAGGATCTACTATATGGTGGAGCCTCTGGTTAATATTTTAATATTTTCAGCAATTTTCTGTTCTCTGATGAAAATTGAATTTGGACAGAGACAGTGAGGGATTAAAAATCTTTTAGAAATCATTAAAAGGGATTAATTTTGAAAGAGAAGCTCAGGCAAAAATATTGAAGACTCATCTTGGGGAGAGTATTTAACAAAACATGGTATGTCTCAAGTAGGTTGCCACCTGATGGACAATTCAAATACTGCATCTAGATAATTTAGCTTTGCCAGATAAGGGACAAAGTTATGACACATCATCCATGAAATGGAAGCCATACAGTCAAAAGGCCTCATATGGGGACTAGAGTCATGGTTGCTATAGAACATGATCATTCAGAGTTTTTCATGCCTCTCTGACTTCCCTCATAGAATATTAGAATATTTGGTCCTATTTATCTTCCTGTTTTTCAAATCTGCAAAGGATTTTTTGAATTCTTTTAATATCCCTCTTTTTCAAATCTAGGGTGCATGCCAAATATTCCTAATTTTCCTCATTGCTATTACAAATTCTTTAATGACGCTATCATTCTTCTCCTAAAGTTTTCCTCATTTCTACTTAATTAGTCAGTATTTATTTATTGAATCACATGTAGAATTCCAGATCCCTTATGTTACTTTTTTCTAGAAATCAAAGATCAAAATTATTATTAAGGCAAATCAAAAATTCAGCAGCTGCTCTGATGTCAGGAATCATGCTGTAGCTGATATATATATACACACATATACAAATATATACATATATATATATGCATATATGTATGTATATGTATACATACATAAAGATAAAGGTTTCATCACTACCTTAGTAGACTGTGTTAGGTTTGGAATCAAATCTATTTTCCATATTCCACTCCTAAATCCTCCTTCTGTCCATGTAACTTGAAGCATTATGAGCAGTAGCAACAGTAGTAATAGTAGTGCTTTTTCTAGTTGTATTAATAATTATACTAATAGTAATATTAGTAGTATTTATATGTGTACTAGTGGTGATTATATTTCTATTACTAGTAGCAGGAGTAATAGTTATAGTATATATAAAGCATTTTGCTTGTGTGTGTATCCCTCATTTGAGGCTCCCAAAATAGCCCTGGAACTTAGGTGATATTATTATTGCTCTTTGACAGATAATGGAGATTGAGATTAATAGAGGTGACACGATTTACCCAGGGTAGTGTGATTAGAAACTGTCTTTGTTTTTGTTTGTTTGTTTGTTTGTTTTGTTTTGTTTTTGGAAGGGCAATGAAGGTTAAGTAACTTGCCCAGGGTCACACAGCTAGTAAGTGTCAAGTGTCTGAGTCTAGATTTGAACTCAGGTCCTCCTGAATCCAGGGCCCATGCTTTATCCACTGCACCACCTAGCTGACCCCAGAAAGTGTCTTAAGAAAGATTCAAATTCAGGTCTCCTTGACTCCCTGTCCATTGCTCTATGCACCACACCTAAAATACTTTCACAAAGATATCAACTTGTTTTTTTCTTTGGCTGATCATCACACTTTCTACTATATTTCCACCTGTGAAATCCAGGATTGCTGTAAATTAGTATATCCTTTAAATATATAATGTAAATTCATCATTCCTTTATCTTTTTCCTTTTCAAGAAGTGACCCATTTCTAGAGTCATGCTCTTTATGTGATTACTAGTCCACTAAGTCTCCTTGATATGGAAAGGATGAATTTAGCATCCTGGAATTTCAGCTTCATTTCTATTATTCCCCAGATTTTGTTCATTTGCATATATAGAAATTTTAATATATGATGTTATTTCTGGCTCTCTTACATATCACTTACTATGAATGATTGGTACACTTTTCCACTATATTTCCTTAATTCTTCCTGACTTGGAAGATGTATATGGTCAGTCTCATATATTTATATCTATATCTATTCTATATCTATATCTACATCTATATCTATATCCATATCTATCTCTAGCTCTAATCTATCAATCTATCTATCATCTATCTATCTCTTCCTTCTTTTTTTTTTAATCAGTCCTCTTAAGCTGACATGTAATAAACAAAAGGAATATACTTGTTTTCCTAGATGCACATCATCCCTGACCAGGAGATTATAAATTTAAGTCATAGTCAACAATAACAATTCCATTTTCAAACACTTTCCTTAGCTAGCTATTCACTTACCGAATTTCTTTCTCTTATGAATTTTTCTTTCTTCAATCAGCAGTAATGAATAAAACAACACCCAAATTCTTTAATCCTTTACAATCTTTAATATTATTTTATAGGTTCACTCTGGTGAGATAATTTGTGCCCCTATTAATATTAAGAAATAAAAAGTGGTCAGTTATAAGGCTGAGAAGTTCCAGGATATTCTCTGTCAAACCCTGCTTAAACATCTCTGATTTATATATATATATATATATATATATATATACACACACATATATATATACACATATATATACATATATATACATATATACATATACACACATACACATATGTGTGTGTGTGTGTGTATGCCTTCATTACAGGAGTCATGTGTCTCAAATAAAGCCATGTTGGGTTTACTTGGCAAATCTTAATGTAATACATAAATGTGTTATTATCTTTATGATGTCAACTGCTGATAGGTACATTTGGAGAAAAATGTCAGCAATAGAAAATATAATAATATAATATTATCCATATATATAATATAAAATAGCATTTTTAACCTTACCAGCCTTATCCAAAATCTTTCTTATACTGGCAGATACCTTTTGTGAATGGAGATCCCTATATATGACAAATGTTGATAAATTTGCTTTAATTTGTTGCTAAGATTTTTAAATAACAACTCCTTACTTTGAGCATAAATCTGGGCAAAAAAAAAAAAATCCCTAAACATGCTGTTGATGCTGAAAAGATTTCATTGATATGTTCTATAACAAACTATGAATAGGTACATCCTTTACCATAAATAGCTTCTCTGACTGGAGAGTTTCAGAGAAAAATGATTTTCCCTAATTGCTTGAATTTTTAGCTCATGGCCTCTGCCCAAATACTCTTTATGAGAAAGCCGCCATCTGAGCATTGTCTGTGTCTACTCAAAGCAAAATGCCAAAATTTCAGTGGGGGAAATAGTCAGGTCTATTGATTTTGATGAGTGCCAATGTAATTTTGGGGTCATTTATAATGCCCTTTAAGTTACTCAATATTTTCCCCAGCTCAGACAGATTTCCCTTATAAAGAATCACTTTTCCTTTCACTAGCTATAGCCATTTTCAGCCCTCTTATTTGCTGTAGATATCTTAGTGCCTGATTGTGACTTTTGGGAGAGTATGCATTTTAAAATTGTGAATAACATCATTATGATTGTTGAGATCCTCTTAGTTGTCACATGTATGGTGTCTTCAGTTCTTAAATTTGGTAGCCTTCTTTTCTAAATAAGGGAAGTTAATTGACATGTGAATGAGATTTTCTTCAGTCCTTAGATATAAGTGATTTAATTGTGATAGTAATCAGGATAATAGACTACAAATGGTGATTTACTCATGTTTAGGTGTTCTCTAGTCTCTTAGAAATTATGTAACTTGTTCTTAATGTACTCTTAATATACTTTAGTTGCTTCAGCCAATGCAATAATATGTTCTCATGTATCAACTTTATAGTAAATTTGTTTGTTGATCATTATAACTGATGTCCCTTGATCCTTGTAGTTAACCACAAGGTACTGAAAATAGCATCTGCTAAGCTAAAGGAGCCAATCAGCTTTAGAGAAAATGTAACCAACATCATCTGTGCCAAGTGAACCTATAAGTGTTGTCACAAACCCATATAAGGCCAGAATTTCATGGGTGCAGGACACTGTGGAACCAATCAGCATTAGAGATTGGAGGAGGTCAAGAAGAGGTCAAGAGGACATATGGCTACAATAGTGACTTGAGACAAGTGACTATATATCCACACTGTTTTTTTTGTATATGAGTTATTTTTAATTTCTTGTATATTTGGGAGGAGTTTGTCTAAAAACAGTAGGGTATAAATACTTTTAAAGCCCTGTACGTGTATAAGAGCCACCAGATACTTAGGGTTGTGATCTTTGCAGTCTTACCCCTGCCAGAGACCAGCTTTATTGTGAGATAGGCCCTCTCTCAATTAATTATTTCCTAATGCTTGGAGATTTCATTTTTCTTTCCTTCAATGGACTTAGAAATTTTCTCCACACACAGTAGATAGAATTGCAAGCCTGGAGACAGGAAGATGTGAGTTCACAAATTCAGCCTGAAACACATTAATTGTATGATGGGAAAGTCACTTAAATAACTGCTTGCCTCAGTTTCCTCAACTCTAAAATGGGGATGCTAATAGCATCTATCTTCCAGGGTTGTTATCCAGAAATGTAAGCCATTACGATTATCATAGGAGATTTTATTTTAAAAATACTGATCTGGTTGAACTCTTTGCTCATATTCCTATGATAGTTTAACCACATTTGAAACTAAATACAAGGAATAAAGACACCATTATAATATCTTGCAAGCATTAGTAAAATATTCCATCATAAAATATTATCAGGATAATTGGAAACTTAATAAAGGCATTTGGAAAGATGTAATAATTTGCTTATTGAAAGGATATTATAGATTCATGCCTTTTCTACCCTCTTACAATCAAGTGTTTATTCCTTGATATTTAAAGTCTGCTTTATGACTTTGTTAAGAATTTTTTGCTAATTGCATAGTTTATTATAAAGGACCACAAAAATTCAGGAGTATTAATACTGTGTTGCAAATACCACCTATCAACAACTAATTAGATGCCAACACAGGTAAGTTTTTTTAGGAATGCTGTAGTTTTATTTAGGTACCTGACTGCTAACAAAGATTTGAATAAGATAACAAAATTCCAAGGTGTTAAAATTTACCAGGTCACTGACCTTTGCTGAGAATTTAGAAGCATGGTAAAAAGTAGGGTAGTATAATGGAAAGACTGATGAACTTTGCACCAGGTCTCCCAATTGGGATCCTGGCTCTGCGACTTGCTACATGTGTGACATCAGAAAGTGACTTTACTTAACTGGTCTCAGTTTCTTCATAATGTGAAATAGGCTATGGTCCATTCTATTTCTACAATCTATGATTCATTATTATTGGCAAGATGGCAAAAAAAGTTGTTTTCAGAATAAACCTAACCTAATATTAATGAAAGAAAGAAATGCCAAATTTATAGTAAGTAAAGCTGAATCCTCAAAATAAGGAGATAGTAACAACAGTGGTGAAAGTCTGACAGAATATCAAAGACTTGAAATAATTAAGGCCCTAAGCATCATCCCTACATTCTAGATAGACATGGGTAAGAAATAATTGCAATCTTTCCTAAATAGATATCATCCATAGTCATTTGCTCTATTTTGGACATTTGGCAAAGACATCTGGACAGTATCCAGAAGAGAATATTTAGGATGGTAACAATTAAGACCATATGTAATAGGAACATTGGCTGAAGTAACTGGGGATTGCTTACAGAAAAGAACAGAAATGATAACTTTTTGTATTTTTTTTAGTATTTTAAAATCTGACAAATGGAAGAGGAATTAAAATGCTCACTTGCTCCCTAGAAGGTACAATAGGGTTGAAGGGGCAAAAAGGTCAATTTAGATTTAGTTTTCTTTGAAAACAAAGGATGAACAACAAGAAGAAGATTTGATGTAAGGAAAAATTTCCTCACGATAAGAGTGATACAAAACAAAATCGAATGGGGGGAGGACCTGAGTTCAAATCCGGCCTCACACATGTGACACTTACTCACTGTGTGACCCTGGGCAAATCACTTAAGCCTCATTGCCTGAACCTGCCCCCCCCCAAAAAAAATGGAATGGGTAGCCTGAGTAGGTAGGGAGCTTCTTCTCATTGAAGTTATTCAAGCCAAGACTGATGATCCCCTTCTGTGTATGCTACAGAAAGGGTTAGAGTACATGAGGTTTCTTTTAACTCAGAGATTTTTTGATTCACTGAATTTTAAACTTCAGGATCCTGCATATTCCTTCTGAAATAAAGTTCCTCCTTCAGAGGAAATGCTCCTCCACTTGGATTCAAGACACTTTGTTAGTTTCCAGATGCTCCTCAGTTCACAAACCAAGCACTGACATTTACTAGTTGTGTTATCTTATGCAAGTCATTGAACTTCATTTAGCCTTACCTGCCACATCTATAAAACAGATAAACTTGTAATAGCTAACTCATGATGAATCGAGGAAACGTCCTTTGTAAAATGTAATGGGCTATTGAAATAGGATATTATTAATATTGCTGCTGATGTTATAAAATAAATATTATTGGTTTAAAAAATCCCTCATTGTGGAGTAAGAAGGCTTATTCACAATATGTTGTAGTGGCTCAGTGAGAGAGAAGCCTCTGGTTTCTATTTATTTGGTTTTCTTCTCTTGACTTATATTTGGAAAGCAGCCACTGGCTGATTAATTATGCTTTTGTTTTCTTTTTTATAGTCCTTCAAGGCTTGGGATATAGTCACCTACAAATTTAGAATGTATGAATTATTAATCATCATTGCTTTGTTTATAATAATTTTCTATTCTGATGGATTAGACAAAGTCATATCTGAATTTTCGGAAAGACTGAGGAGGTGCTGCTTCAATTGAATGAAGTCCTCAAAGTTTCTCCCTTGGAAATTTTCTTTCAATTATCTCCTCCTCCCCCATCCCCTTGCAGTTACCCCCAGCAAAGCCAAGTAAATCCATGTCTTCACTCTGGGTGGAGATGGTTCTCCATCTAGGGTGGAAGTTCTTAATCTTTTTTGTATTGTGGATATTTTTAGCATAATAATTGATGGAGCCTGTGGATCCCTTGTCAGACTATGCACAAAATAAAATAACTAGGATTACAAAGGAAAATATCCATATAAAAAAACAGTTCTTAAGATATTGAAAAGAGAAATTCATAGACCTCAAGTTAAGAACCTCTTGCTCAGCCTTCCTTCCTCAAGAAATTTGCTGGTTATGGACCATAAGAGCATGAGCTCTTCTGATTCTGAAACCACATTCCCTTTTCTGAAGCCAGTGTCACTCAAATACTTATTTTAAAACTAGGTTAACAAATTAATCCATTCTAAGTTTTTAATGAATGAGATAGCACCTCAATATGACATGCGACCCTAGGGTATACATATTTTAGAAAGACATATGCTACAAAATACTTTCTAATGATAGTTTTACAGATACAATGATGCCTTATGAGGAAAATATTTAAAGATAGAGTGTCTTCATAGTGACCCTTAAGTTACACTCACAAATCACAAATGTTCTATATATGCCTCAACCTCAATGGATATGAGTGACTCCCTCTAGCATTCATTTGTACATGCCTGCATGTATTCAATTAAAAGAGAATTATATAGGGGCAGCTAGGTGGTGCAGTGGATAGAGCACCGGCCCTGGAGTCAGGAGTACCTGAGTTCCAATCCGGCCTCAGACACTTAACACTTACTAGCTGTGTGACCCTGGGCAAGTCACTTAACCCCAATTGCCTCACTCAAAAAAAAAAAAAAAGAACATATGAAGAAAGACACTATCTGCATCCTGAGGAAGAAATGATTAGAAGTACATAGAGAGGGGCAGCTAGGTGGTGCAGTGGATAGAGCACCAGCCCTGGATTCAGGAGGACCTGAGTTCAAATACAGCCTCAGACACTTGTCACTTACTAGCTGTGTGACCCTGGCCAATGACTTAACCCCAATTGCCTCACCAAAAACAGTAACAAAACAAAACAAAAAAGGAGTATATATATGTGTGTGTGTGTGTGTGTGTGTGTGTGTGTGTGTGTGTGTGTATGTATGTATATATATATATATATATATATATACACACACATATACATACACAAATAGGTATATACATATACATAAAATATATGTATATGATGCATGTATTCATAGATAAGTGTATACATACATACATGCATATATGCACACATATATACATACCTATATTTAAGGTGGACCAATTCCAATTAATTTGTTTCTTCTTACCCAAAACCCCCTTCTGTTTATTACCCCTTTCCCTTTGAAGTTTTGCTTATTTAATTCCCCTTCCCCCTGATTTTTGTTATTGATTTAATTCTTCCCATCTTTTTTACTTAGTCAAATAGAATTATTCTTTTTCACCTTCCCTCCAACTAATATTGTTTAGCATTTTTAAAAATTTATTTTGTCCCCCTTTTCAAAGAGGATTTCCCTCATTATCATCTACTTTTTTCTCTCTATATCAATTCTAGACCCCCATTCTCTGGTTCATGGTCTCTATAATTATCTAGCTCTCTATTCTCTGTATTCTTCATATAGTCAAAATTTACAACATAATCTTTCTGGGCTTTCCACCATAAAAAATTTAGGCTGCTGTTTTGTAGAGGTTTCCCTGTGAACTCACTTTACACTTTATGCTTTACTCCCAGAATAATGCCAATTCTTGCGCATAACAGAGCACATTCTACCCCATAATGGGACACTTCTGCACATCTCTGATGATACAGGCAATCACTGATAAATTCTTTCCCCTGGTTACCTTGTTTCTCCATTTTTCTCAAAATTTCCTCCCTGCATCCATGTTTTTTTGTTTGTTTGTTTGTTTTTTCACTACCCTGTGTACCAGTTGTTCCCAGGATTTCAAACTCCTGAACAGTTCTCTTTTATTATTTCTCATATCATCATACCACAGTTTCCTTCTAAGGTGGATAAGTGGTCTTTTGAAAGACCAAATTCTCCAGACTACATCCAGAACATGCTCCTCATTCCCCTTAACAAAGTATCTCTGTACACATAGTAGTATTTATCAGTGAAAACCTCTCCACACATACACCAAGAACACTTTTTCTTTATGATTTCCCTTTTCCTTACCTATTACTCAGAAGATTCTTCTCTTCCTTAGAGAACACAGAGGTCACCTCCCCACCATTAATAGCCTTTGATTTAATTCAATCATAGCAAACCTTCCCCTGTGTGGTAAAATAATGGAATTTGGCAGACACCCAGGAGTCTGACTTGATTGATTTAGTAGTGTTTGTATTGGGTGTGAATGAGGAACTACTAAGTACCCACTTAAGGATGATTAGATTTGAGCAACACCTGGCCCACCCTGTCAGACCTAGTCTAACTTGGTCAACCCTGAGAAGGAGTGTCCTCAGGGGCTATGGACTTCATTATCAACAGGGAACCAGTCTCAGCCACACTAATTAAAGGACCTACCCTTTGGGGGATGGAGAAAAAGGTAGAAAATGGGAGCCCAACAGGAAGTAACACACACTCTCAGTCTCTCTCTGGCCTTGGAGGAACATTCAGAGCAGACTACAGGCTCAATAGCTGACTCCCATAGAAATTATGGGCCCCTGGTGGTGAGTTAAATCCAGCCCTTTGAATTAGCTGAGCTGGAAGCGAGTTTGGGGATTGTATAGATTTTTGTTTGAGCCAGGCAGATTATCCATTTTCCTTTTTCACAATTCCCTTGTCCTTGACTTTCTTAATTTCACCTTTGCTGTATATTTTATTCCCATTAAAAAAACCTGATTCATTTGTGGAAAAGAGGCTGTTAAGCTCCTTGGCCTGGGAGAAATAACTAAAAAAGGCAGTTTGGAGGGGAGGAAACTTTGGACCTAGAGGTCCCTCATTATTTTCTGAACCCCAATATTTGGTGAGCCACCAAATTACCTCTCCCCATATTAAATTTGGCCCCTACACCTGTGTGTACCTGTTCCTCTCCCTCTTTTACTTTACCTACCTACTTATACTGTAGTCTCTCTCCAATTAAACAAACATTGACCTATAGTCAAGGTGTTACCAGGTTCTGTTTATAGCATTCCCATACTCTTTCTGGGAACCAACCCTAGCTGTGCTGATGAGAGGTGATTCTTGGTTGTGGCTGTGGGAGAGGAATAGTGAGCACATACCCAGTGAGTAGAAGTATAGCAGGGAATGAGAACATTTTTCAGAATAGAAATAAACAAAAGAGAAATTATTAAACAAAGGGGGACCGGGAAAAACTGACCATAGATAGAAATTTCAGTGTAAAACAAGATCTGGGTTACTATTTAGAGGAACATAGTGAGGTAAAAACTGCTACTTCTACACCACAGAGTAACATTAAATAGTCACAAATCCAAGAAAAAAAATATTGGAAGAAATGAAAAAGGAATTTTAAAAATCAAATGAGAGAGATCAAGAAAAATTAGGAAAATTATGAAAACAGTTCAAGAAACTTATGAAATGAAAGTTAACCAATTGGACAAGGAGGTGCAAAATCTGAAGGAAAAAAATAAACCTTAAAAACATGAATTGGGCAAGAAGAATCAAATGACTTTATTAGACACCAAGAAATAATAGAAATGGAAAAAGTAGAAGAGAATCTGAAATATCTCATTAGAAAAAACAACTAATCTGGAGAGCAGATCAAGGAGACACAATGTAAGAATTGTTGCACTATCAGAATGTTGAGATTATTAAAATGAAATGTGGATACACTATTACAAAGCATTATTAAGGAAAATTGTATTGAAGATCTAGAACAAGTGGGTAAAGTAGAAATAGAAAAAAAAAATCTACCATTCAGCACCTGAAAGAAATCACAGGAATAAAACACATAGGAATGTCACAGTAAAGTTTCAAAACTCCCATGTTAAAGAGAAAATATGAGCAATGAGAAAAAAATTAAATAGTGCAGAAATATAGATAGGATTCCGTAAGACCTAGCATCTTCCACTCTAAAAGACCACAGGTCTTGGACCATTCTATTTCAAAGAGTAATTGATCTGGGGTTTCATTCAAGAATAAGTCACCCAGCCAAGGTGAATATAATCCCAAATGAAAACAAAGCAAAACAAAGATGACATTTTGAAATCAATGGAAAATTTGATATAAAATGTGCAGAAGAAATATAAGAAATACATTAAAGAGTAACTATAAGGGACTCATTAAGGTCAAATTCTTTACACACATATATGTAACATACACATATACATATACATACACATATACATATATGTGTACTGTACAATATTATATATAAGAAAATGTCAGTATTCTCAAAATGGTCATCATTATTATAGTAGTTTGAATGAAAAGTTGGGAATGAGCTATTTATAATGGGGTGATTCTAAAAAATTATTGGGTAGGAAAAGGTCAAAAGGAGTGATTATATTATAAATATAGGCTGTGAAATGAAGAAAATAAAGAAGAACCTGGTGGGATAGGGAGCTTGTAATGTTGGGCCAAACTCTCATATGGGTTCAAGAGGAAACAATATGTACATCTGGAAGTGTGTAGAAGTTTGCTAAACAAGTAGAGAGGTGAGAAAACTGGGAGACAAGGCAGGGGAGAGACTTTTAGAGTGGTGTGTGGTTAGGGATGTGGAAGGGTGTGAAAGATTATGGGGAATTTTTGGAAGGGTATATGAATTGAGATTAGGTGGGAATGGGAGGGTTCTTGGAGGGGTGGATGAAGTAGGCAGGTGGAGAAAACAAGGTAACAGGGATAGAGTAAAGACAGAGGCTGAGAAAGCTAACAATAAGCAAAAATGAGATGGAGGAGGATTTTTTTTTGCAGGGCAATTGGGGTTAAGTGACTTGCCCAGGGTCACACAGCTAGTAAGTGTTAAGTGTCTGAGGCCGGATTGGAACTCAGGTACTCCTGAATCCAGGGGCGGTGCTCTATCCACTGTGCCATCTAGCTGCCCCGAGGATTTTCAAATAGTAATAATAACTTCAGATGTGAACGGAATGTTTTTAACAGTTCTCTTTGTGGTGGCTAAAAACTGGAAATTGCAGGGATCCCCATTGATTTGGGAATGGCTGAACAAGTTTTTGTGTATGGTGGTGATGGAATACTGCTGTGCTTTAAGAAATTATGAGTTCAGTTATCTTAGAAAGGCATGGAGAGACAGACTTACACAAAATGATGAAGAGTAAGGTAAGCAAAACAAAAAGAACATTGTATATGTTAAAAGCAATATTGTTTTAAGAATGACTTTGAGTCATTCTTGATTTGACTAAATCATTTTAACTATTATTAATGAAAAATCAAATATAAAGGCCATATGAAGTGTGGCATTTAAAATTATATATGGTCCAGTATCATATGTTGATCATATGTTGATCAACTGTGATAGACTAGATTCTTCTCACCAGTCCAACGGTACAAGAAAGTTACAAAGGACTCATGATGGAAAAGGCTCTCCAAATCCAGAAAAAAACAATAGGAACTGTGGAATATGGATGCTAATTGGACCATACTATTTCTTTTGTTTTTGGTACTGTTGTTTTTCTTTTTTGAGGTTTTTCCTTTTTGCTCTGATTCTTCTCTTATAACATGACTAATGCAGAAATATGTTTAATGTTATTATGTATATATATGTATATGTAACTGAGATATATATATATATATATATATATATATATACATAAAACATATATAAAACCTATATCAGATTACCTGCTATCTAGGGGAGGGGAGAGGGAGGTGAGGGAGAAAGAAAATTTTGACATGGGAAATCTGATCTAAACAAATGTTGAAAACTAAAATTAATTAATTAATTAATATTTTTTAAATAAATAAGTTTTTAAAAACTTTTATGTGGTCGCCCTATTTCTGTCCAAAATTTAGGGAAAATTAGCTGGGGTTTCTAATATATTTCTTCCTTACAAATTAGAATGTTTAGCATCAGTTTGGGGCATTACTCATTTATTAAAGCATACTAAATATTAGTAAAGAGAGAACACAGTTCAGAAAGTTAATAAACCTATCTAGCCACCATAAGCACATCCAAGAGTGTGTCTGTCTATGGAAGCTTCCTCCAGGTCCTGAGGAGAGGTGGCTCTTCCACACTGCTCAAAGCTAATTGGCTAACATCTTTCAAATCTATTGGTTTACTGGACTTGAGAATGGTCAATAAAAATCTGAAAAAGTTCCCAAATATCAGGAATTATCACAATATCCTATGGAGTCCAGCATCTTGAATCATTAGTGGAATGGACAATAGCAAACCTAATAGTGCATTTCAAAAATAATAGATAATAATAATAATGCTGTAGTGTTAGACCCCATAACTTGGAGAGGAATACCAAATTAAGACTTTACCACAAATTGTGTACTAATCAATAATACTGTGACATAGAAATATACTCTGACTTGATAAATGTTTATTAACATTTTAATTTTCACCAAAATTTAAGAAACTCTCCAAAGCCAACATCCAGGGAAGTGGGTTTCCCCCAAGATACCCAATTGCTATCATCCCACACTGCTGTTTATAACAGCCTTCTGGCTGTCAATCCTAGGTTACCTCAGTACCTCTCTCCAAGGGTAGTGGTGGTGGCAATGAGGGCCAGACTAGGAGGATGGTTTTCTCTCTCTCTCTCTCTCTCTCTCTCTCTCTCTCTCTCTCTCTCTTTCTGTTTAGAATTTTATTTTCCACATTAAATGTACAAAACAAGGTTTGAGTTTGACATCAATTTTTTGAAATGTTTTCTTCCAACTTCTATTCCATCCTCTCTTCCCACCCACCCCCAACCCCAAGAACTCAAGCAATTCAATATAAATTATACATGAGTAGTCAAGGAAAACATCTCCACATTAGCTAGGTTGTGAGAGAAAACAGATAAAAACAAAACTTCAGATTAAGGAACTGTCAAAAAAAATTATGCTTCAATCTGTTTTCAGATACCATCAGTTCTTTCTCTGTAGATGGATTGCAATTTTCATAAGTCCTTCAGAGTTATATTGGATCATTGCATTACTGAAAATAACTGCAGCCTTCCTAGCAGATCATCTTACACTATTGTTGTTCTTTTGGATACAGTACATTTCACTATGCTTCAGTTCATTTATGTATATCCAGGTTTTTCTGATATTATCATATTCACCATAACCTTTATATAGTACCTTAAACTTGACAAATAATTTTCTTCACAATAGCCCAGGAAAGTAGGTAGCATAAGTTTTGCCATTATAATCAATCACCATAACTGCTTCCTTCAATCCCATTCCCTTCCCAGGATATTTACTCTATTGTCTATCTTCTTTTACCCTATTCCTCCTCAAAAGTGTTTTGCTTCTGACTGTCCCCTTCCCCCCTCTGCCCTCCCTTCTTTCACCCTTCCCTCCTTATCCTTTTCCCCTCTTACTTTCCTGTAGGGTTAGATAGATTACTTCTCCCAATTGGGTATGTATGCTATTGCCTCCTTGAGCCCACTCTGATGAGATTAAGGTCTTTGAGCTAATTCTGTGTTCTAAATATTCTTCGTCCCTCCCTTCGCAACCCTCCCTATGAAATCAAGCAATCTAATATAAGTCATACATGTGTAGTTAGGCAGAAGATCTTTTCCTTCCTCAAAAGTGTTTTTGCTTTTTACTACCCCCCCCAATGTTTCCTTCCTTCCTTCCTTCCCCACTTCTGCCCCCCCCAATCTCTTTCCCCTCCCACTTTCCCTCAGGGCAATATATATATATATATATATATAACTATACTCACTTGAGTATGTATGTTATCCCCCCTTTGAATCCACTTCTCCACTTCTGATGATAGAAAGGTTCACTCACTCCCCCACTCCTTCCCCCTCTTCCCTTCCCCCTCTTCCCTTCCCCTCCAAAAGCTTTTCCTTGTTGCTGTTGTTGTTTTGTGTGTGTGTGTGTGTGTGAGCTACTTTTCCCCAGTCTACCACTCCCTTTCTCTTTTTTTCCAGTGCATTCCTCTTATACCTTACCTTTATTTTAAGGATGTCATCATGGGTTAGCTAGGTGGCACAGTAAACAAAGCACCAGCCCTGGACCCAGGAGGCCTCAAGGTCAAATCTGGCCCCAGACATAAGCCACAGCACCTTGCCTACTCCACAAAAAATAAGGATAAACAAAAAATTAATGCTTTACAGATATCATCCCTTCATATTCAATTCACACCTGTCCCCTGTGTCTAAGTGTATTCCTTTCAGCTTCCGTAATGCTGAGAAAGTTCTTATGAGTTAGAAGTATTATCTTCTCATGCAGGAATGTAAGCAGTTTAATCTTTTACTATCCCTCATGATTTCATTTTCCTGTTTACCTTTTTATGCTTCTCTAGGGTCTTGTATCTGAAAGTCAAATTTTCAATTCAGTTCAAATCCTTTTATCACAAATGCTTGAAAGTCCTCTTTTTCACTGAAGTCACATTTATTTTTCTAAAAGATTATACACATTTTTTGGGGGTAGGTGATTTTTTGCTGTAGTCCCAGTTCCTTTGTCCTCTGGCCCTTTAATGTAGATGCTGCTAGATCTTGTGTTATCCTTACTGTAGCTCCACAGTATTTCAATTCCTCTTTTCTAGCTGCTTGTGATATTTTCTCCTTAACCTGGGACATCTGGAATTTGGCTAAAATATTCCTGGAGCTTTTCTTTTTGAGATGTCTTTCAGGAGGTCATTGGTTGATTCTTTTAATTTCTATTTTGTCTTTTACTTCTAGAATATCAGAGCAAATTTCCTTGCCAATCAATTGGAAGATGGTGTCTAAACATTTATTTTGGTCATGTTTATTTTGGTCAGGTAGTCCAATGGTTTTTAAATTATCTCTATTTTCCAGGTCAGCAGTTTTTCCAAGGATATATTTCATATTGCCCTCTATTTTTTTATTCATTTGGATTTCCTTTACTGTATCTTGGTTTCTCATAAAGTCCCTAGTTTGCATTTATTCAATTCTAATTCTTAGGCAATTATTTTATTCAGATAGATTTTTTTTTTGCGGGGCAATGGGGGTTAAGTGACTTGCCCAAGGTCACACAGCTAGTAAGTGTCAAATTTCTGAGGCCGGATTTGAACTCAGGAACTCCTGAATCCAGGACTGGTGCTTTATCCACTGCACCACCTAGCTGCCCCTCAGATAGCTTTTTAATCTCCTTTTCCATTTGGATTTTCAAGCTGTTTATTTTTTTCTCATGACTCTCCTTCATTGCTCTCATTTCTATTTCTATTCCTTTCTCCATCTCTCTAAATCTTCCTTCTATATCTCTTACTTTCTCTTTAAAGTCCCTTTTGAGTGCTTCCATAGCCTGAGACCAATTCATATTTTTCTTGGAAGCTTTGGATGCAGGGTCGCCGAGGTTATTATCCTCTTCTGAGGCTGCACCTCAATTTTTTTTTGTCCCAAAAGAAACTTTCTATAGTTCTCAACTTTCTTTGCTGGCTCATCTTGCATTTTTTACTTGACTTTTAATGTCCTCTTACAGTGGTCCCCTACTTCCAAGCTTCATTGCACCAAGCTTCAGAGTGTCCCAGGGGTTTTGGTTTGAGGGAGGGCAGGTTTTTCTCTCTCCTGACCTGGTCTTCTCTGTTCTGAAGATAACCTTAAGCCAACTTGCTAATTAACCAGGAAGCAAAACTTTGTGTGCTATGGTTCTTAGCTCCAATGAGCCTGTTCCCCTCTCCCACCTGGGTCTCCTTCCACTCAAGCTTTCTTCCTGGTTCCCTCTGGGAGTAAGATAGCTGAATTCCTCTTTAGGTCCCACAGACACTGATGTATTATTCCCCCTCCCCCACCCCCAACCATCATAAAGACATTATAGGAAATATATTGTCCACACAATATACTGTTGGTGCTAATTGTCCAATATGCACTTCTAGGTTATAGTTACAGGGCAAAAATGAGTACTGGTGGTCAGTCATAAGGGATCAGAGGCCCTGGTCACAGTACCAAAGCAAAGAGGAGCACTAACACTTTCAGTGGACCAGGAATCCTCTTGGTAAAGAGCAGAACACAGACCAGGGAAGCAGTGACCATACCTCTCACAGGATCAAACTACCTTGTAAGCAACAAAAACTTGCAGCTCCCCAGAACTAGCTCAGAACTACTACAAAAATTCAGAAGCTTGGAAAAATGACCGAAAAAATTACCATAAAAACCTACTATGATAGCAGGGAAGACCAAGACATAAATTCAGAAGAAATAATAAGAAAATAGTAATAAACAAAGCCTCAAAGTAAAATGTTAATTGGAAACAGGTCCAACAAGAATCCTGGGAAGAGTTAGTGAAAGAGAGAAGAATGGTAGGGGAAAATTTGGGGATAGAAATGGGAGTGATGCAAGAAAGTTATTAAAAGAAAATGTTTTTTAAAGGCACAAAATTACTAAAGAAAATAACACCTTAAAAAGAGAATTGATGGGGCAGCTAGGTGGTGCAGTGGATAGAGCACTGGCCCTGGATTCAGGAGGACCTGAGTTCAAATCCAGCCTCAAACACTTAACACTAGCTGTGTGACCCTGGGCAAGTCACTTAACCCCAATTGCATCACCAAAAGAGAGAGAGAGAGAGAGAGAGAGAGAGAGAGAGAGAGAGAGAGAGAGAATTGAGTGGACAGCTAGGTGGTGAAGTTGATAAAACACCAGTCCTGCATTCAGGAAGACCTGACTCCAAATTCAGCTTCAGACAGTTAACACTTACTAGCTGTGTGACCCTGGGCAAGTCACTTAACCCCAATTGCATCACCAAAAGAGAGAGACAGAGCCAGAGACAGAGAGACAAAGAGAGACACACAGAGACAGAGACAGAAACATAGAGAGGAGAGAATTGGCCTACTGGTTAAAAAAAGGGACAAAAGTTCAATTAAGAAAAAAACTTCTTAAAGTGTAAAATAAGTCAAAAAGAAAAGGAAGAACAAAACTTCACTGATGAAGAAACCCCTTAAAAGGTTTAATTTATCAAATGGTAAAGAGGTAAAAAATCTCACTGATAAAAATTATTCCTTAAAAATATTAATGGGGGGGTGTGTGTGCAGCTAGGTGGTATAGTGGATAGAGCACTGGCCCTGGATTCAGGAGGAACTGAGTTCTCATCTGGCCTCAGACAGTTGACATTTACTAGCTGTATGACCTTGGGCAATTCACTTAATCTTCATTGCCCAACAAATAATAATAATAATAATTATTATTATTATAACAGTAATAATAGTAATAATAATAGGGCAAGTTAAATATAATGATTCCATGATACCCAAGAAACAAGAATATAAAATCAAAAGAATTAAAAAATAGAAGGAAATGTGAAATATCTCATTGGAAAAACAACTGACCTGGAAAATGGATCAAGGAGAGCTAATTTAAGAATCATTGGAATACTTGAAAGCAATGATAAAAAAAAGAGACTAGATATCAAATTTCCAGAAATTATTAAAGGGAATTTCCCTGATATCTTAGCTCCAGAGCATTATATAGAAATTGAAGGAATCCACCTATCACATCATGAATGAGATGCCAAAATGAAAACACCTAAGAATATTATAGCCACATTCTACAACTCCCAGGACAAAGAACAAAATGCTTCAAGGAGCCAGAAAAAACAATTTAAAAATCATAAGACCATGATTGTTATCACAAAGTATTTAGACACTTCCATTAAAAAATAGGGCTTGGAGTATGATTTTCTCGAAGGTAAGGAAGCTAGAATTACCACCAAGAATCATCTTTCCAGCAAAACTGACTATAACCTTTAAGAGAAAAAAACAATATTTAATGAAATAGAGAACTTTCAAGTATTCCTGATGAAAAGACCAGAGTTATATAGAAAATGTGACATCAAAAAGAAATCTCAAAAGAAGCATAGAAAGGTAAATATGAAAGAGTAATCCTTAGGGACTCAATAAATTTAAACTGTTTACATTCCTATAGAGAAGATTATACACCTAACTCCTAAAGTCTTTTTCATAATTTAGTGAATTTAAAAGGAGTTAACATTGACAAATAGTATGGATATGACTAAATAATGTTTGAATGATATCCAAAGAAATGAAGGATAGAGAAAAAGTCATGCTCTAGGGGAAGGGGAGAGGGAGAGTTAGAATGTAGAATTTTTTTCTTATATGTAAAAGAAGGAAGAGCTTTTAATATTAAAATTGATTTGGAAATCAAGTGGATTCTCATCAGTTGGGGAAAGGCCGAACAAGTTTTGACATATGATTGTAATGTGTGAGAAAATAATAGGGGTTTGGGGACTCCCAGGATTCCACAAAACCACACCTACCTGAAAGATTTGTTCCCACCAGAGGACCTGTTCTCTGGGATCTAACATCAGCATGACTGTCCAGAACTTCCCTCAAATCCAGTGAACCAATACATTTGTGTGATGCTAGCCAATAAACTTTGAACAATGTTTATGGGAGGGCTCTGTTCCTGCCCTCGGCGAGCTTACACAGAGACACTTGTTCTCTTGAGCACTGATACTGGGTGAGTGCAGACACAGCCATCTGGGTTCCACATTTTCTCTCCTCTCTAGGCTTTCTTATCTTACAGAGCCATGTGCTCTATCTCTTTACTAATATATAATATACTTTAATAAATCCTTAATGCCCAAACTGGTACAGCAGCCTCTAATTTCTAAGCAACAAATATATGATAAATCCCTGCTAATTTTCCCTAACCTTGGGATAGAAATAGGCAACCATCCATTTAATTTTAAATGTCACAGATGTAATATTGTGCTGTGAGAAATTATGAGGGTGGTCTTAAAAATATGGCAATACCTATATGAACTACAAAGTGAATTGAGAAGAACAAAGATCATTGTGCCTGGTAACAGCAATGTTGGAAGGGTGAACAACTGTGAAACACCTGCTACTCTAATCAATACAATGATTCAGGACAATTCTTAAAGACTCATGATGAAAAAATGTTATCTAACTCCAAAGAGAGAACTAATGAATTGTGAGTGCTAAATGAAGTATAATTTTCTCACTTTATTTTTCTTACTTTCCTTTGTACTGTAAGTGATAGCTTTTCTTTTCTTTAAAATAAGAACATTTTTATCACATTGATTTCACCTGCTTTCAAATCCAAGCTAAGTCTTTGTGATCTTAGACAAATTACTTAATATGATTGTGAACTTGGCCCTGAGTTTTCTAATGTGTGATGCGAGGAATTTGGGTAAGAATCTATGAATTCTGTCCCTCATTTTAATATATGTTTTCTTTAAGGCTAGTAATACATAAAATAGAAATAAAGGGATGTTGGGTTTTGAGTCAGGGATGTGATTTTGAATAGCAGCTCTAAAACTTATGTTATGTGACCTTAAACAAGTCGCTTTAACTTCTTGGGTCTCATATTTTTTCCATCTATTAGATGAAGAGGCTAGCCTGGAAACCCTCGAAGATGCTGAGGAAAATAGAGATTAAGTGATTTCTCCATGTTCATAAGTATCTGAATCCAAATTTGAATTTAGGACTTCCTCACTCAAGGCTCAGTACTCTATCCACTGCACCATTTAGTTAACTTAATGTCCTGACTACAATATTAGCTTAACCATCAGCAGATGAAGAATATACCCCTCCACCTGGACCATACTTACCAGGCCATGCAGCGTATTACAGCTATTAATAAACTCACCAACTTTTCTTCAGAATATCTCCTTCCCTTCCACTAGAGTTCTGGGATCTTTCAGTTAATTATTGTTGTTCATTTGTTCAGTTGTCTGCAATTCTTCATGACCACATTATATGGTTTTCTTGGCAAAGAAACTAGAGTGGTTTCACATTTCTTTCTCCATTGGATTAAGGGAAATGGAGGTTAAGTGACTTGCCCAGGGAGGAAAAACCAGCTACTAATTGCCTGAAGCCAAATTTGAATTCAGGTCTTCCTTACTCTAGACCCAATGCTCGATTCACTGAACCATCTAGCAGACTCCATGTCAATGATAACTATAAACCTAATGTATCATTCTCAAGGATAGGAAGCCTGGTGACTTTAATCAACATATAACCTTTTGCATTGAACCTCTGTGATGCTCCTTTGTCTATACTAACACTGTGATTTTTGTAAGGAGATTGTAAGATTATAGTTGAGTGAAACAGTTCTGATATTTCTGGGATTTTATGCAATATATCCCATTTTCCATCTTTAATTGTATCCATTGCCATAGTGGCAGTGTAATTCAACAAATCTCAGCAAAATTATTGCACTATTCATTGTTAGTAGAACTGTGACCTGATCTAACCATTCTGGAGAGCAATTTGGAATTATGCCCAAAGGGCTATAAAGCTATGCATACCCTTTGACCCAGCAATACCACTATTGGGTCCTTTTCCCAAATAGATCATAAAAAAGGGAAAAGGACCCACGTGTACAAAAATATTTATAGCTGCTCTTTTTGTGGTGGCAAGGAATTGGAAATTGAGGGACTTCCCATCAATTGGGGAATGGCTGAACAAGTTGTGTTATATGAATGTAATGGAATAGTAATGTGCTGTAAGAAATAATGAGCAGGTGGATTTCAGAGAAACTTGGAAGGACTTGCATGAACTGATGATGATTAAGATGAGCAAAGCCAACAGAACATTCTACACAGTATCATCAACATTATTTGTTGATCAACTGATAGACTTGAATCTTCTCAGCAATACAATGGTACAAAATAGTTCCAAAGGACTCATGATGGAAAAGTCTCTCCAAATCCAGAAAAACAAAAGAACTGTGGAATATGGATGCTGATTGAATCATACTATTTATTTCATTTTTGATGCTCTTGTTTTTTTTTTCTTTTTTGAGATTTTTCCTTTTTGCTCTGATTCTTCTCTTATAACATAACTAATGCAGAAATATGTTTAATGTTACTGAACATATAATCTATATCAAATTACTTACTGTATTGAGGATAGGGGAGGGAGGGGAGAGAGGGAAAATTTGAAACTAGAAATTTTATAAAAAGAAATGTTGAAGAATATCTCTACATGGAACTGGAAAATAATAAAATTATGTTTATAATTAAAAAAGAATAGGGGCAGCTAGGTGGCACAGTGGATAAAGCACTGGCCCTGGATTCAGGAGGACCTGAGTTCAAATCTGGCCTCAGACACTTGACACTTACTAGCTGTGTGACCCAGGACAATTCACTTAATTCTCATTGTCCTGGTGGGGGGGGGGGAGAGAAAGATATACTTTAGGATGACTGGAGACGGTCCCAGATGCAAAGGGAGACTGATAATGAGAGTGTTGTGACTAAAATTCAAGTTATTTCACAATAATGTTCAAATAAAGTCCTTGCATTATGTTCATTTTATCATGCTTAAAAATGTTGAAATCATGTCTTTGTTACTCTAGGCTCAAAGCTAAATCCATTATACCAGATACCTGAAGGAACCATCACCATTCTTTTTTCCTCTTAGATGACATAAAACCATAATTTTGGTATTATTCTCAACTCTTCATTTTCTTCTCAGTGAACATATGCTATCTGTTACTAAATAATGCCATTTTATTCCTGCTACCCAATATTTTGCTTTCTATTCTTTTTCTCTACTTATGTCTCTCCTCTTTTATGGCTGTCATGAATCAAAGCCAACAAAGGTAGACTAAGACACATTTTCTCAAAGCAAGGTAACAATTTATTAGCCAGGTATGAACTTAACTATAATATAGTCAATGACATGCCTTCATTTAAACTGAATTAAGATATAAATCCTTTTCTTGATTAGAAAGATTTTATATGAAAGGAAGAGAAAGAGGCATAATTATAGTAGCACCAATACTGATCCTCCAGGTCTAAGACCAAAGGCACAGAATGGTTCAAAACATACATAATAGGATAAAACATCCTTAATTATTTTTGATTTTAGGTAAGTCACAATTAAATTTTGGAACAGCCAATCATACTAAAAAGTTCCACCTCATTTATAAAGTATCATAGTCAGGCTAAGGATTAACCATGTAAGAAACTTTCCTGTTCAAAAAGGAAGTAGCACAATGGGGAAATTGAATCAAGAGGAACTAACCTTCAGGTTTTCTGAGGTTGTCCCACTGTCAGATATCCACCTGTAAACACTGCTCAGACTACTATCCCACTGAACAGCTGGTGGCATTTCCCTTGAGTGGTGGATTACTGATTAATGATCAATCAGACAATTATACTTGAAATAAATATCTAGAATAACATCAGATTACAGTTCTATAAGATCCCAACTTAAATAGAAGTTTCACTAATCATATGTAGGTTTTGAGATATCTGTAATTACTCTAATATTGTTGCAATAAATTTTTCATAAAAAGATATCATCTTCCAAAAAAACCACAGCTTCCTTTTCTTCATTTTTTTCTAGTTAGCCTGCGGTTTAAACTCATCTTGTGTAAAACTAAATCATCATAAATCAATACAAATAATTATATTCTCTAATTTCACATAGTGAATATGTGTAGCACAAAAAAAGAAAAAGAAAAAAAAAGAATCCCTTAGAAAACACTGACAAGTGACTTCCATATTACAGATATTCATCTCTTAAGGTATTGTACATTACCTCAAAACAACAATTAAATCCCTAAGAGTGGAGCATGTTAAAACAAAGTTGCTTCAGGATCTAACTGAAATATATTACATCAGATATAATTACAAAATTATCAGTCACAAGCCATCACATAAAACACTTCTATAATACAAATACATTTAGAAATTCTCCTCTAGTTGCTGAAGAGTGGAGGAGATGAACCCATTTTTCTAAATAAAACAATCAACAAATTCTTTCACAGGGCTGATACAGTTTTTTGATCTTGCTCAAGCAGATGGTTTCAAGAAATTTAGCAAGTTTACAAATGAGATTTTTACAAGGTTTCACTCTCTCCCTTTTTCCTTCTAATAGGGTAAACAATTATTATTCTTTTCTTTTAAAATATAACAAATTAAATGATTCATAGGTTTTTCAATTATTACATTAGTTTCTAATAACATTAATAATTTTACATTATCCAAATCAAGATGGCAATTTTAATGCCTCCTTAAGAGTATTTCATAAACAATCATTGTATTGTATCTACAATAAAAGAAAATTTAGAAATACAGTAACATTTATAATAACATGAATGGAAAACATGAAGCAAGATATTACTAATAAGATGGCATCCATTCAGTCAAATACATTTACAAATCATATAAAATATCATTCAGTATATCAACTTTAGCTTTTGTAGCAATCATATTTAAAACTCAATGTAAAGTCATAAAACTTGTAATAATTGCATTCAAGCAAAGAAATAACAATTATTGAGAAGTATATTGTGCTTATCATATACTAGGTCTTATGTTAAGAACTTTGTAATCAATGTATCATGTTTTTTATCCTTACAATAACCCTGGGAGGTAAGTATGTCATTATTATTATTCTTAAATTTCTGTATTCTTGAGTCATGTTACCCTTTCTTTAACAGTGAAACAAAAACATTTTTTTTCAAGTTATGGTTATAGTTATGTGACATTGAATAGCTTAGGGAGGTTGGATTGTAGTTGAGACTCATAAGAGCAGAATAGTTACTGGGAACAATTGGCAAGGAATAAAATAACCTCTGAGGGTATAAACCCCCATGGTGAGTAAGGTGGAGATGATGGTTCGGATTTTTTCCCATTGTTCTTTCTCTCATATACATCTATAGCAATTATTATAAATATGTTTATAACATTCTCATGTTATTTAGGTCAGAAAATAGAAATGCCACTGAATTCTTGGCAGGGATTGATTCAGAAAATCATAATTAATAACATGTGTCATATAATTTGAGTAGATCTAGCCCCAGTTCCCAGGTAAAACTTCTATATTATCTATTATAAAAATGGGTAGAGGTCTCATTTTCTTCTTGATAAGTTGTCCAAAATTAATTACATTTAATATATGTTCTTGAATCAGAGTCTAATGTACTTTACAGCAAAACAAAATCTAATTGCAAAACACATACCGATTTTAATTTTCTTTCTAAATTAGTTAGTATTTAAGATTAATTTGCAAGAGGTAGTGCCAAGATGGTGGAGCAAAAGCAGTGACTTGCCTGAGCTCTCCCCAAATACTTTCAAATAATGCCATTAGACAATTCCCGGAGCAGTAGAACCCACAAAATGACAGGGTGAAATAATTTTCCAGTCAAAGACAACTTAGAAGGTTGGGAGGAAAAGTGTATTTTACCAGGGCAAGAGTGCAGCACAGTCCAGTGGAGGCTGCACCAGCACAGACGCAGCCCCCCCCTCCCCCAGCCCCAGTGCAGACCCAGGCACACTGCCACAATCACAGAAAATCAGGAGCAGGCCTTGGGAGTCTCTGAATCAGTAGTGTCAGCAACTGCTTCTGGAACTCAGCCCATAGAAGTGTAGAGGGTTGAACAATTGGCTAGAAGGAGATTACAGGGATCTCTTTGCTAGCACTGAGGCAGGACTGTTGTTTTGCTCATACTCATATCCAGGTCACAGTCTTCAGTGGTGGTCCCAGGTGTGGGACAGTCACATCCCTTTATTTTCAACTCATACCTATACCCTCTGTCTATGTGTACTCATTCTAACTTCCCTAAAAAGACAAAGGTTTTAGGAGTTACAAGTATCATTTTCCTATGTAGAAATATAAACAGTTTACCCTTATTGAATCCTTTATGATTTCTCTTTCCTATTTATCTCTTTGTGCTTTTCTTGAGTTATGTATTTGAAATACAAATTTTCCATTCAACTCTGGGCTTTTCAATCAGGAATGCATGAAAGTCCATGAAAGATTATATTCAGTGTTTCTGGGTATGTCATTCTTGATTATAATCTTAGCTCTTTTGTCCTCTAGAATATCATATTCCAAGCCTTTAACATAGAAACTGCTAATATCTTGTGTTATCCTGACTATGGCTCCATGATATTTGAATTCTGAATCCAGGGCTGGTGCTTTATCCACTGCACCACCTAGCTGCCCCCTATGCTTTTTTTTTTTTAAATCATGGTTTTCAGGTAGGTGAACAATTCTTAAATTTTATCTCCTGGGTCTTATTTTCCAGGTAACTTGTTTTTCCAATTATATTTCACATTTTCTCCTATTTCCATTTGTTTATTTTCTTTTATTTTTGATGTTTCATAATGTCATTGGATTTCACTTGCCCAATTCTAATTTTTAAGTAATTATTTTATTTAATTTATTTTATTCAGTGAGTTTTTGTACCTCTTTTTCTTTTGACCAATTCTACTTGTTAAGGCATTTTATGTTCATTGGATTTCTTTGACTCTTTCACCATTTGGCCTAGTCTTTATTAAGCTGTTATTTTTCTTCTGTATTTTTGTGTTTCCTTTACCAAGGTATTAACTTTTTTTCATGATAATTCTGTTTCACTCTTATTTCTCTTCCCAATGTTTCCTCTACCTCTTACTTGATTTTAAAATTCCTTTTTAACATTTATGGCCTGAGACCAGTTTATATTTCTCTTTGAGGCTTAAGATGTAGGAATTTTGACTTTGCTATCTTCTGATTTTGTGTTTTGATCTTTCCTGTCGGCATTGTAACTTTCTATAGTCAGTATCTTTTCCTGCTCTTTGTATGTTTTTCAAGTCTCTATATGGCACTGTACCAAGCTTCAGGATTTTTGAGCAGCTGTTTTTGGAGGTAATTCTGGGAACCTGTAAGTTTTAAGTTCTTCCATATTGTCATATTGCTCATGGATAGGTTGAACTAATATACTAAAAATGAAAATTCTACCCAACTTAATTTATTTATTCAATGCCATATCAATCAGAATACCTAAAATTATTTTATAGAGTTGGAAAAAATAATAACAAAATTCATCTGGAAAAACAAAAGGTCAAGAATATCAAGGGAAATCATGAAAAAATAATGCACAGGAAGGTGGGCTAGCTGTACCAAATCTGAAGCTTTACTATAAAGTGGCAGTCCTCAAAACTATTTGGTACTGGCAAAGAAATAGAGTAGAGGATCAATGGAATAGGATAGGCACAGGAGACACAGTAGTAAATGACTCTAGTAATGTACAGTTTGATAAACCCAAAGACCCCTGCTTCAGGGATAGGAACTCAATATTTGACAAAAACTGCTGGGAAAACTGGAAGTGAGTATGGCAGAAACTAGGCATAGACCAACATCTTACACCTTATACTAAAAGGTGATAGCATAGGTAAATTAGGAAAGGAAGGAGTAGTTTACCTCTCACCCCTTTGGAAAGGAGAACAGTCTATGACCAATCAAGAGATATAAAAGATTATGAAATGCGAAATGGATGATTTTGATTACATTAAATTAAAAAGTTTTTGTACAAACAGAAGCAATGCATCCAAAATGAGAAGGGATAGCCAGTTCTTCTGATAAAGGTCCCATTTTAAAATATGTCAGGAGCTAAATAAAATTTATAAGAATCCAAGTCATTCCCCAATTGAGAAATGGTCAATAAAACAACTCTGAGGTACCGCCTGATACCTATCAGATTGGCTAATATGACAAAAATGGAAAATAATAAATGTTGGAGAAGCTGTGGGAAAATTGGAACACTAAGGCATTATTGGTGGAGCTGTAAATTGATTCAACCATTCTGGAGAGCAATTTGGAATTATGCTCAAAGGGCTATAAAGCTGTGCATACACTTTGATCCAGAAATACCACTTTTGGCTCTTTTCCCCAAAGAGATCATACAAAAGAGAAAAGGACCCACATGTACAAAATTATTTATAGCTGTTCTTTTGGTGGTGGCAAGGAATTGGAAATTGAGGGGCTGCCCATCAACTGGGGAATGGCTGAACAAGTTGTGGTATATGAATGTAATGGAATTCTATTGTGCTGTAAGAAATGTGTAAAGGGCTGGTACCCCTCCCCCTCCACTTCAGCTGAGCCAAAAAAGCCCCATGGGCTTTTCAGGGCACCAGGTCAGAAGGCTGGGGAAAAAATAAAAAAAAGAAGAAGAAGAAGCCCCAGATCCCTATGCCCTGAGGGGAGCTGCCCTGGAGATCCCAGGGTTGTCCTGCCAGGCCCTAGCATAGCCTGTGCAGAGGTCCCAGGCACACAGCAGGGGGCACGGGCCCCTCGAGCCCTGCTGGGTACATCCCTAGTGTGGCCAGCGGCTTAGCTTGGCATGTGCAGGGGTGCTGAGAGCCTGAGGTTTGAGGGGAGAGAAGGAACATATATACAGACCTAGTGAGACAATGAAGGGGGGAAGCCGGAGGACTAGGAGGACACAGGGAGGCCAGAAGTTTGAGAGAACAGAAGGGACACCACAGCATAGAGAAGTGGGAGAAAGGGAGGTTGGAGAAGACAGTGAAAGGGGAGGCCAGAAGATTAAGAAGACAGGAAGGGAGGACAGGCAAAGTGGGGACACTGTAGTACTAGGACTAGGAGAATAGAAGGAGAGGTCAGTGAGAGAGATGCAGGGGTTCATTGCAGCAGTAGTGAGAGGAAAGTTAGATACAGGGGGGTCAACAAAGTGAGAGAGGCCTTGGAGTTAGAAGTGAAAGTGAAGCAGGGAAGCTGGAGTGAAGGAGAAAAAGAGTGAAAGTTGGATAAAGCTAGAGCATATCCTAAGGCAAGAGGCAGTAAAGGCCCTTATTAAAAGCAGACAGGTAGTATAATGTACATTTCTTTACTCTTATCTTTTACATTCATTTGTATAAATAAACTCTGCATTGATTATTTAATTAAGAAGCTTCTTAATCTTTTGCTCATCAATTTGGAAGCAGTGTGGAGAAATTATTAAACAGCCCACCATATTAAATTAATAGCAAACATCCACAGACAGTCAAAAGTCCCCAGATTAGTCGTCCAATAAGATATAGCCCCCAGCTAGATTAGTCCCCCTTAGTTAGTTAAAATATTTCCACATTTGAATGGTGACCCAGATGAGACTTGTGGCCAAATGATAATTTTTTCAAAATTTATAATTTTTCATATAGATATATTTTTTCATATAAGTATAGGTATATATTTTTTTCAGATTAGATTAGCTATAGTTAATAATTTTTTCTTTACAGGACTCATGATGGAAAAGCCTCTCCAAATCCAGAAAAAAAGAACTGTAGAATATAGATGCAGATTGAACCATAGTATTTCTTTTGGTATGGGTGCTGTTTTTATTCTTTGAGGTTATTTCTTTTTGCTCTGATTCTTCTCTTATAACATGACTAATGCAGAAATATGTTTAATGTGATTGTACATATGTAACCTATATAAGATTACTTGCTGGTAGGGGAGAGAGGGGAAAAAATTGAAACTAGAAATCTTATAAAACAAATGTTGAAAACTATCTCTACATGTAATTGGAAAATAATAAAATATTTTCATAATTAAAAAAAAGAAAATATAATAGAAGCTGATAATCCCTTTCACAGAAATGTATCTGTAACATTCGACCAGCTCTCTTGGCTATAATCCCTGTGCCTATTGATGTCTAGTGAAATTTGATAAAAAAAAAAAAAAAAAAAAACTTAGGGGGTAGCTAGGTAGTACAGTGGATAAAGCACCAACCCTGGATTCAGGAGGAACTGAATTCAAATCCGGCCTCAGACACTTGACACTTACTAGCTGTGTGACCCAGGGCAAGTCACTTAACCCTCATTGCCGAGGGAAAAAAATATTGGGTCACACATAAAGCCGTTAATCAACTTCCTAAATGAAGTGGAGAAACTAAGCAACATACAATAAGATAAAAGATAAGGCATCAGCTAGATAGGAAATAATTGTTGTTTGTTTCATTTTGACAGCTAAATAAGAAACCTATCACAGGCTATGAATAGAGTTGAAAATTTCCTAGGAAAGATATTCAGCCATAAGCAATACACTCAAATATTGTCCTGAATTTACAATTAATTATTGTTAAGACTAATCTGCTTACTGTCTTGATTCTTCATTTAGTGATAGTTCATCAATAGAGGAATCAGGACATTGGGGAGAAATCTTCAGTTGCAGAGAGTGTTGTGGTTAACTAAAAATACTGGCGTATGAAGAGAGTTTGGGCTTATTCCAATAAATTATGACTTATACCATTTTAATACATGGACTATTATCAGCAACATACTGAACTTCATTATAATTTAACTAGCTGGATGGTTAATAGCTATATACTAAGAAGCATTTAGGTTGTTTCTGATTCTTGAACTTACAGAATTCACCTGCTTTGTACCCATCAGTTCTAGAATGAAATGAGCCAAAAATACATGGTAGCAATACTGAGAGGATGCCCAAAGTTATTTCAAATTTATCTATATCTTTCTTTCTATAGAAATATATCTAGAATGTTAAAAAATGGAAATAATAGAATTACTTTTAGAATAGAATATTATTATAACTAGAAATATTGGAAATACCCAGAACATTAAAAAATAGAAAAAATGTCTACATAAACATATAGACATATCTAGATATATCTTTATATCTCTATCTTTCTATGTATGTATATATCTAAATATCTAACTCTCCCTCTATTGTTACCTCTCTCTAAATATATATGTGTGTGTGTGTGTGTGTGTGTGTGTAGAATGTTCTCCCTTATCAAGTAAAATTTCTTTTTAGCATTTTATCTTCAAAGAACTGACTAATTACAGAGGCTGGTGAATGAGTTTTGTAACTTTATTTCCATTATTTGAAATGTGATATAGTGAAAAGACCAATGAATATGGCAGTAGAAGGAAGAAGTTCAAATCCTATCTATCCCATAGACTACTTGCATGATTTTGAGTAATTTACTTGCCCTCTATAATGCTGTTATTTCTTCATCTGTAAAAGAAACAGCCTGGACTAAAAGAACTCTTAGATTACCTTCCAGGATGACCATAATGTCATTTCCAAATCAGAACTTTTTGGATTACTTGCCTCTATCTACTATGATATCCTTTCCTGTTAAAGGATAATATTACTTTTGTAATTCTATTACTACATTTTGAATAGAAAGGTTTGCTATATTATTTCATAGCTAGGCAGTGAAGAGTAATGAAGGATGTTGAACATGGTATCAGGAAGAATCTAGCAATTGCAAATAAAATGTGAATTTCTTGATAGTAGGGATTGCTTCTTTTTTGACTTTGGATTCCTAGTCCATAGAATAGTGTTTGTCACAAAAGGACTGTGATTTCATGGATATAAAACAAATCACTAACTTAACCTTAACATTACTTCTATCTGTAAAATAAGGGGGTTGTATTAGATAATTTCTAGCATCTCTATCACTTTAAGATCCATTATCAAGTTTTTATAATATTAGTAGAAATTCACAGAGGTAGAATAAAGTTAGCACATTAAAGTCCTTATATTACAAATGTACATTAGTATTGTTTTTATATTTCTGAATAGAAGGAATGAAATCCACTTTTTGGAAAACCTATGAGACTCTAGACATTAAGGCAAATTTGTATCCATTCAGAGTATTCCCCTCAAAAAATCCATAGATCTCTACCAATTTTATTTCCAATCTAAAAATGATTTCTTAGCAATCTTTCTTCTAATGAAGAAATCAGTCTTGATGCTTTATTATTATACTTTTCAAACTTTAAAATTAATAATTGTGGTTTGCAATGATCAAATTTACTCTTGATTCCCACTTATAATATTCAAAAGCATGTATTATGACCTTTGACAGTGATGCAAGAAAAGGAGTTCTGTTGAAAAGAACATTGTTCTTCAAGAACAAGCATAAACCACCACCCCAACTCCAAGGTAATCATTGCAAAGAATAAAGCAATGGATTACATGGTTAAAGTATGGTGTGGTTGTAAAGGAAATTTTCAGTATATCTTTATTATGGCTTATATTAGGTTATTAGTATGGTTGCTTTAGTAGAAAACTTTCAATTGTTGTTCCTGATTATTAGGTAGTGTTTTCCCTACCATGTTTTATTCACATTACTCCAGAGTGAGGTAACAACATTTTGTGACATTTAAATCAATTTACAGTGAAGAGTATACAGTTTCTGAGCATTCAAGTTATAAGCTATATGTGACATACAGCATAGTTGGATGGTGTTCAAACTAATCAAATTTCAAGAATGATAGAAAAATGTATATATAATAACATTAAACATATTTCTGCATGGTGAAATGGGGATAATAATAATGACTTTTCCACATGTAAATGATTGAAAAACAGCCTGAATTTTCCTCCAGGAAATTTTGGATTTCTGATGTTCTCACATGCTGAGTGAAAACCTTCATTAACAAGAAGCTTAAGGGACATTTCCTTGAAATATTTTACAATTAAATTCTATAGAGCTATCTGAGGAAAATAAAGGTCAACCCAGATGCCAAGAAAGCAAGAATCATAAATATCAATTCTTTGTCTGATTAAGCCATGAAAACCAAAGACAAGGTTTTCCTGAGTGGTGTTCTGACTTATCTATGAAGCATAGTTCATATATGTCTGACAATGTCTCAATAATAGTTTGGAAGTAGCAAACTATATAAGTACATAAATTCATATATTCTTTCCTAGATACAAAAAAGGAAGATGAAAAAAGATATTCCAATCTCGATCTGAAAAAATAAAGCATTCTATGGATTCTTATTTGAGACCATGTCAAATCAAAACTTCATTTGGCTTTTTTAGACAGTCATAATCTGTTTATACCAGAACTATACATAACCTGGATATACCCTGGACATATTCAACTTTGATTCCCTATATTATCCCAAACTTACTCTCATTATTATAAAAACTGTGATTCTCACTGTTAAAAAGTAGGCTATATTATTCAATGTAACTCTTAGTTTTTGCTCATGTTTACTCCTTTAAATGAAGGGAGAGAGGGAGAGAGAGAGAGAGAGAGAGAGAGAGAGAGAGAGAGAGAGAGAGAGAGAGAGAGAAGGAGGGAGGAAGGAAGGAAGGAAGGGAGGGAGGAAGAGAGGGAAAAAAGGAAGGGAAGAGGGAAGAAATGTGGTAGGAAGCATGGCAGGATAGAGGGAAGTATGAAGGGAAGGAGGGTTGGAAGGTGAAGAGGAAGAGAGGGAATAAGAGAGACATAAGGAAGGAAAGAACAAAGGAACAAAAGTAAGGAGGGAAATAAAAAGGGAGGGAAGCAATGAGGGAGGAAGAAAGGAAGGAAGGAAGGAAGGAAGGAAGGAAGGAAGGAAGGAAGGAAGGAAGGAAGGAAGGAAGGAAGGGAGGGAGGGAAGGAGGGGAAGGGAAGGGAAGGGAAGGGAAAAAGGGAGGGAAGCAATTAAGGATGACAGAAAGCATTTATTAAGTCCTTACTATTTTCCAAGAACTATGTTAAGTAGTGGAAGAACAAAATGAAGATAGTATCATCTCATTATGCACTCTAATTGAGGAAGACAACCCATGTAGCTGGCATGGAATAATTAAGACAGGCTTCATATTGGAATTAATCTTTGAATATTATTATTTTCATCGTAAAAGTATTTTACGATTTTCCAATTGTATGTAGAGATAGTTTTTAATGTTTGGGGTTTTTTCAGCTTTATTTTTGTTTGTTTGTTTTTTTAATTATCAAAGGATTTTATTATTTCCAGTTACATGTAGAGAAGTTTACAACATTTGTTTTGATAAGATTTCTAGTTTCAATTTTTTCTCCCTCCCTCCGCCTTCCCCAAGATGGCAAGTAAACTGATATAGGTTATATATGTACAATAAACATATTTATGCATTAGTCAAGTTATAAGAGAAGAATGAGAGCAAAAAGGAAAAACCTCAAAAAAGAAAAACAACAGCACCAAAACCAAAAGAAATAGTATGGGGTCAGGTAGGTGGTTCAGTGCATAAAGCAAATGTCCTGGATTCAGGAGGATCTGAGTTCAAATCCAGCCTCAGACACTTAACACTTACAAGCTGTGTGGCTCTGGGCAAGTCATTTAACCACAATTGCCTCACCAAAAAAAAAAAAAAAAAAAAAAAAAGAAGAAGAAGAAGAAAGAAAGAAAAAAAGAAAGAAAGAAAGAAAGAAAGAAAAAGAAAGAAAGAAAGAAAGAAAGAAAGAAGGAAAGAGAGAGAGAAAGAAAGAAAGAAAGAAAGAAAGAAAGAAAGAAAGAAAGAAAGAAAGAAAGAAAAGGATATAATATGGTTGAATTTGCATCCATATTCCACAGTTCTTTTTTTCTGGATTTGGAGATCATTTTCCATCATGAGTCCTTTGAAATTATCTTGTATCGCTGAGAAGAGTCAAGACTATCACAGTTGATCAACACATAATGTTGATGATACTGTGTACAATGTTCTCCTGGTTCTGCTCATCTCACTCATCATCAGTTCATGCAAGTCCCACCAGGTTTCTATGAACTCCTCATCCTTTCTTACAGCACAATAGAATTCCATTACATTAATATGCTGTGGTGCACTGTCTCCCTTTTGCCAGAGTATGACTGACCTTTCCTGATGTCTTCTAAATTATCTCTGGTTTGAAGACTGTGTCTCTCTGTCTCTGCAGATTCTGTACTTTCAGAATATGTCCTGAGGCTTGATTTAATGTTCTTTTTGACAGAACTGAAAGAGAGCTCAGGCAATGGGCTGACCTCGCTCTGTCATCTTGACTCTGCCGCCTCAATGTTCATTTTTATAAGATTTCTGGTTCTAATTTTTTCCCTCCCTAGCTTCCCTCCCCTTTCCCCAAGACAGCAAGCAATCTGATATAGGCTATACATGTAAAATCACATTAAACATATTTCTGCATTAGTCATATTATGAAAGAAGAATCAGAAACAAGGGAAGACCTAAAAGAAAAAGTAGAAACAGTATATCTCAATCTGAATCCAGACTCCACAGGTTTTTTTCTTTTTTTCTGAATGTGGAAAGAACTTTCCTTTGGAGTTATCTTGGATTATTTAATTGCTGAGAAGAGCTAAGATCATCACAGTTGACCTTCACACACTGTTGTTGATACTGTGAACAGAGTTCTCATACTTCTACTCATTTCACTCAGCATCAATTCATGTAAGTCTTTCTAGGTTTTTTCGGAAATCTGCCTGCTTATCATTTCTTACAGCACAATAATATTCCACTACATTCATATACCACAACTTGTTTAGCCATTCCCCATTCCATGGGCATCCTCTCAATTTCCAATTCTTTGCCACGCATAGAAAGCTTCTATAAGTAATTTTGTACATGTGGATCCTTTTCCCTTTTCTATGATCTATTTGGAATACAGACCTAGTAGTGGTATTACTGGGTCAAATGGTATACACAGTCCCATAGCCCTTTGGACATAGTTCCAAATTGCTCTCCACAATGGTTAGATCATTTGACAACTCCACCAACAATGC